>NC_062965.1:34403873-34474988 GCF_023119035.1 Salvia hispanica | reverse complement strand
GAAGACGACACCGCCTTAGCTCATCAAGAAACATAACAAACACAACAAGTTATCACAAGAAAATACCCTAAAACAAGACAAAGCTCAAGTAGAAAAGGTATTACTTCAAGATGATTTGAATGAATCCACAAATCCGCTCCCAAGCAGTCTCTCCACATACTTCCCCAAAATATCAACCTCCAAATTCACCTTCTGCCCAACTTTCTTCAAAGCAATCACAACTTTCTGCTGTGTGTAAGCCACCAACATGAAATTGAAACACCCTTCATCATCAAACACATCCACCACAGTCAAACTTGTCCCATCCACAGCAATAAACCCCTTAGGCACAATGTACCTCAAAATCTCCCTCCCAACCTTCACTTTCACCCACAGTGAGTCTCCCTCCGGCCTCAACTCCACGATTTCTCCGGTCCCATCGACATGCCCCTGCACAAAATGTCCCCCCATTCTGGTGCTAGGGCTCAGCGCCCTCTCCAAATTGACCAAAGACCCACTCTCCAATTCGCCCAGAGAGGTCTTCCGCAGCGTCTCCGGCGCCAACCCAACCGAGAATTCGGACGAAACGGTGTCGAATTCGGTCACCGTTAGGCAGGTTCCGTTGACTGCGATGCTGTCGCCCAAGTGCACGCCTTCAAGAACGGTTTTTGCTTGGATTTTCATGGTGAAACTGTCGGGTTGGTCGAAACCCAGGTGCTTGATTGTGCCCATTTCTTCCACAATTCCAGTGAAAAGGGATTTCACTGTGGTGTTGGCCATTTTGGGCTGGTGGGGTTTGGAGGGTTTAGTGAAGATCGATGAGAGTGGAGGCTGTTTTAACGCTAGTTTGGAGTGGAGCTGAGGCTTCCTCGGAGGTGAAGCAGCGGAAAGGTCGGAAATTGAGAGTGTTCTGGCCGCCGTCGATGGATTCTGGCGAGGGCCGGAGAGGAGGGTTGGTGGGCAAGATAGAGCCATTTTTTCTTTCAAATAAGTTACTATTTAGTTCTTCTTTCTCTAAATAAGTTGCACTCCACAATGCAGTGCTTGCTTTATGTTTCTTATCTTTGTTCTTTTCATATGCTGCCATACTTCCTATATATGCATCACAAATAATGTTACAAAAGAAAAAAGACATGAAGAAACAAATGAACTATTAACACGAAGCATGAAGAATCTCATATATAGATCAGGCATCTCAGACACTGTATAAGGAAACAAATAAAACCACATGAAGGAGAACAAAATATAAAAAGCTTAGACATGCAATATCCATGGGAAAGAAATAGATCCAATATATCCATGTAAACCAACGTAGTTGTTTAGGTTCGAAGAGGACTTAGCTACTCCTAGCCAAGCAGTAATATTTTTCAGTTAATTTTTATTTATATTTTATCTTTCCATGTGATCTCAGACACAACTCAAAACAAGTTATTGTTTTGCAAATTTACACCAATAAAAATCTAAAGCATACTAGGAACTGTACCAAGGGACCGACTAAACTCTTGAGACTTGTTTATCAATATCAATATCAATATCAATCAATATACTCCTAAAATATGAGTTTTTTATTTGGTGTAAAATAAAAGTTAATCTATTGTGCAAAAGTTCTCTTAAAATTTAACTAGTATTTCGAAAACAAGTTTCCAAATTTAAGACCTCAACAAAAAGCCAATCACTATAGTCAAAGTCCGAAAGACAAGTTTAATCCAACCCAAATTCAATTCAATTCAAACTCATAATATTTGAGCATCACATAAAAGCCAATTACTAAAAAATGCTTACCAATTGGCAATAGGTGTGAGGATGGACGGCTGGATAGGGGAAGAGAAAGAGAAGGATAGGCGTCAGCGATTCAGTGGGTCTTGGCCAAGCCGAACTGAAAGATCTAAGCCAGACGATGTTTTTTTGCGTACAAAAAACAAAACCCCCTATTTATAAGATACTAAAAGGACCTAAATTACCTAATTGAAATCGAGCAGAGGCGCTGGTTAAGCGTAGTGAGAGAATGGGAAGTCATTGTTGGCGAGTGGTAGACTAGAGAGAGCAACGGGTGGAATGGATGGATTAGCAGCTGTAAATTACAAGTGGAGTTCACTGTGATGCGCCATTTCCTTTTACTTATAGCGTTCTGGCCTTCTTTATAACTATTCTTACTCCGATAGTGATTCCTTCAGAAAGACTACTCCTACTTCTACGTATTTTGATATTTAAATGATTAAAATGAAACAAAAAAGAAAAAGAAATACTCACCTAAAGAGCATCCGCACATATCCGCAATGGTGCGGATGTCCCGGCGGACTTTTCAAAAACACTTTCTGTCATGTCATAAGGACATCCCACTGCACAATGGTGGACATTCACAATAAGAAAAATTCACAAATATGTAATTTACTTAATTAAAATTTCGACACGAATACGGGGAAAATGCAACGATTTTATTTTAAAATAAAGCATACATATTTAAATTAAAAAAATTACATAGTTAAAAAAAAATCATCCTAAACTAAAAAACGATTCAAACAAAGTACATGTTATGCCTTGAATCTCTATAGTTTGCCGCTAGTCGAACGGGGATATGTTTTTGTTTTAGGCCTTCATTTTCGACGATAATACAGTGTTAGAGTTTTTAAAAAAATCGTAAATATAGAGTTTGCAACGAGCCGTATATATAGAGTTTTTTTTTAAAAAAAAATAGAAAAATTGGGACATCCACCGGTACGTCCGTCGTCGGAAAGCCGCGGATCTACGGTGTCCGCAAGCGACGTCCGTGTTCGCCTCCGGCATGCCTAATAGCGGACGTCCGGTACGCCGGTCCGATGTCCGCCGGGACGTCCGCTATTGCTGATGCTAAACTCATGCTTGCGAGTGGCAGCGAGATACAATAAGGAATAAAGTTATCAAGTACTTCGAAACTAATTAACTATTTGAAACTAATTAATTAAAATAAAAATTTTGAAAACCATAACCATAAAAATATCGGGTATTATCGGGTTTATCAGGTATAAGGCGGGTATCGGGTATTACCCATATCCTCAAAATTTTAAAATACACTACCCGATCCCGCCCCATTTTCCACTGTCTCCGAGTAGCAGGTATCGGGTCGGGATGGAAATTATCCGCTACCCGTTTTGACACTCGTACACAACAGCTTGTGATGTGGTGCAAAACGCAATAGGCTAGGAATAAAACGATGATTAGCTCATTCTTTTCTTTATCTTGTTTTCAATATTTTCGCTTTCTATTTGTATTATTGTTATATACGCCCTTCGTCTTAACTAAGTTGAGTCAATATTTTTGGACATAAAAATTAAGAAATTGTGTTAAAAGTAGAAGCAAGGAATAAAGTAAGAAAGATAAAGAGAATAAAAATATAATTCATGTAAAAAAAAACAGTAAACCTTACAAATAATTAGTTATAGATATAATATAAATAAAAAACTAGTATTCAAATATTATAATTGAATATTTTTTTATTAGTAAATATAATTAAATAAATAAATTAGTGTAGCTGAAAATATAATATTAAATGTATAGAAGTAGATAAAGTTTACGTTATTTCAAAAATGTGCATGTGATGAAGTAATATTATAAAATTATTTAAAAAGAATATTAGGTTTTTAAATAAAATATATCCTAAAAAATAATATTTAATAAACAGTAAACTATAACCAATAATATGTAAACAAATCTGAATGATACTATATCTTACTCCCTCCGTCGCCATTAAGAGTCTCAATCATGGGCGGCATGAGTTTTAAGAAATATTAAAAAAAGTGGGTGGAAAAAAGTTAGTAAAATAGATGTTCCACTTGTATATATTAGTTTTAAAAGAAATGTAAGTGAAATGAGTTAGTGGAAGGTGGGACCTTATAATCATTTATGGTAAAAGTGAACCGAGACTCTTATTTGCGGACGGACTAAAATGGAAAAACGAGACTCCTATTCGCGGACGGAGGAAATATAAAATAACAATAAAATTTAGTTACTAGTAAGTATGATTAAAATTTAAGATATAATAATTACTCCTATAATTTAATATATATTATAATCACAAATTATTTATAGAATATATAATTAAAATGATTTATTTTATTGTTTGGTTAACTGGGCGTATAAATTTTCATGTATGTATAAATTAATCAATGTTCATTATATTTCATCAAGGCCTTGTGGTGGAGTGGAGGAGATGTTGATATGTCAAGGATTTGAGTCCTTGCAGGAACAAATTTTGAAAATGAAAAAAATTAGTTCCCGATTCGGCCATACATCTCCTATTGACAACTTTGGTCAAATAAAAAAATTAAAATAGTTACTATCCCGTCCTATCTTGTTAACAACTACTTTGTATTTATTTTTTATATTTGCAAATATATAAATCAGCAAAATAAATAGCAAGAGTCCACAAATTAAAGACAAACCTTACATTACTTAATTTTAAAAAAAAGTTACAAACATATGAAGAGTGAAAAAAAACAAGTGCACTATGAATAAGGCGGGAGATCTGGTCTAGTCCATTTCCAAGTGACGCTGAAACTCATCGATCATCTTCTCAAGGTACCAGGCTCTACTCGAGTCCTAACAATATATGAGTGTGTAGTGGGTGTCCAACAACGTCCCATGCTGAATGAGGTATCGGGCGCACCCTAAGGTGGAGTATCGCCCACCAACAGTGGCGGACGATAAGGAGACTATGCACCGTCCTGAGCGCCCTAGTGTTGATGGTCTAGTCTAAGGTGAAGATAAGATGAATAAATGTGAGCGCCCCTTATAATAAATGATTAATGGAGGGTTTATCGAGGGTTCTTGTCCTTGCGTTGTCGCCATCTTGCCCTCTTCCTAGGATACCCTCTCTCTCTCTAGCCCTCTCTCATCTTCTGCTCATATCTCAGTAGCAGACACGGAAATACTCAGACTTGAGTCATCCTCACTCCTACTCTGTAATCCTCAAGCCTACACATACACAGACCTACATTGCATCTCTATATGCAGTTAAGCCCTATTTCCATCCAATGACGATCCGACCCGATTCCCGATCTCGGATCCGAACCCGCGCCGCCGCTCTAACCACCCGCCGCCTCTCCCCCTGCTACCGCCACCCCGACGATCCAATCACCGGCATTTGCGCCTCCTGCCTCCGAGAGCGACTCTCCGGCCTCGACGCCTCCGCCCCCAATGCCGCCTCGCCGGAGCTCCGCCGCTGCAGGTCAGTGGCTTCTACTTCCAGATGCGAAGCCTCCTCCAGCGGCCTCAACGAGCCCAGGCGGAAGTCGTGCGACGTCGTTTCGGCTAGGGGATCGCTCTCTAATCTGTTCGATGCGGACGATCTGAAGAGCGGATCGGGGAGTGAGGCCAAGGTTGAATCGAAGAATGTAGGGCTTTTGAGGGACGCTTGCACTGTGATCGAGCCGCGGAAGAAGAATCAGGATAGGGTTAGGGTTTCGGATGGGGGATTTGGGGGTTTGAATGTCGATTGTGATAATAGGGATGAGGAGGTCGAGGAAGGGGAATTTAAGTCGATGAAAGAGTATATAGATCTCGAATTTGGGAACAAGAGTAAGAAAACTAAGGATTTGAGAGATATTGCTGGGAATATCTTTGGAGCAGCATCGGTGTTCAGTAAGAAACTGCGCATCTGGAGGCAAAAGAATAGCAAGATAAAAGAGAATAAAAACAATGCTATTGTTGCTGGCAATGATGGACGAAAATTCGAGGAAAATCACAGTGAGATTATGGGGAGAAGATCCTGTGACATTGAACCGAGGTTTTCGGTTGATGGTGGTCGGATTTCGTTTGAGGAGCCGAGAGCTTCGTGGGATGGGTATATGATAGCAAGAACAATCCCGAGGCTGGCTCCAATGTTCTCTGCTGTTGAGAGTGGAATCTTAGGGAATGCTAGCAGGTTTGAGAATCACAGATTGTCGGTTGATGGGCCAATGCAATCAATTATAGAGGATGAGAGTAGTTCTGGAGCTTCGGGTTCTGGCCACTCAAACTCAGATTCCTCCTCATCCATGAGGCGCAGTAGCTTTGATCGGTCTAGCTCTGTTAGGAGCTTCGGAAAGAAAGGGATAAGTTTGGAGGATCATGGAGTGTCCTCCCCTGCAAACGTGAAGTTGGTGATCACGGAAAAGGAGTTGAAAGATTGGCGATTGAGTTCTGGTAAAGCTGATGAACTAGAAAAGCTTGGATCCACACCAGGAAATGTTGCTGTCGTTGGTGGTGGTAACATGAATGCATCAGCGAAGAAATCTGTTAGGTGGCGTAAAGTCTGTAACGTGCTTGGCTTCAGAAACAAGAATTGCGAGAATGTAGGTGAGACCTTAAAAGTGGATGCAGTCAGGGATGCTGCTCGTGAGAAGCAAGCAAAGGAGGCTAGTGAGCTTCTGAGCGACGTTGGGGATTGGAAGCTGGCACGAAGCAGTAGTGTTGCTGCTTCAAGAAAGTCGTGTGATGGTCTGGGATCATATTATGCAAGGAGGAGTGTTGACAGTGCAGGTGGATTCACTCTCAGTGAGAAGGGGAATTTCAAGCTGGAAAGAAACAGGAGCACGAAATTCCCCTCTGTTGATCTTGATAATGGTGTTACACCCTTCTATATGACACCATTGCGGAGCATGAGGAATAGCAAGTCCGGGAAGTTCAAATTCCAGAACTCACACTCCATTGCTGGGAATCTCTTGCAATTAAACTGACTGGAGGTAGCCAAATTATTCTCAGCATGGTTATTGTTTTGTGAGCTATGTGGAGTTTTAATTTGCTTTTGTGCACCAAAGTATGTAATACTGTCACATAAACTGTTTGCAAAGTTCTTCTGTTAACACGAAAGTAGAAGTTTCTTCATTTTCTTGCCTGGTTTATTTGAATCTTATACTAGATAGGAGAAGTTGTGGCTGTATATCCCTGCTGTGGATTTAGCAAGATCAGAACTATGAATAAGGAAATGATGCAAAATCTACTATCCTCAACATTATATCTGATATTTTTAGGACAATATTGGTTAATCTTCGACATATCTTGCTTAAGCTAGCCGGTCTGTGATTTACCTTTGGATTTGAACTTGATTATTGAAGCTGATGTTTTTGTGATTTTGCATTATATTGTTGGATATCACAGACCAAGAAAACGAAACATAAATAAACCTTAAGATGATCTTCCATTTCTTGCTAGTTCACTTTCTTAATCAAGATCAGTTGCCGTGGCATGCTGATTGGTAAACAGAGTTAATTCAATAGGGCTGTAGCGTCGGCATTATAGCAAGAGGCTATGCAGAAGTCGAAAAATTTGACAGAATATCTGCTGAGTGATTAAGGGCTCTAGGCCATGTAAAGGTAACTGCAGTCTATTTTATCTGAGCAGCATGGATTTTACCATGAATACAAGATTGACACACTACTTTTCATGCACTAGTTTCAGCAAGGCATTATTGCACAATAGATTGTGTGGCTACTGGCTACACCACACGTGATAAGAATGTCACAGCAAAATTTGCCAGCCACTATCCAAATTTGTTCTCATTATTTTTATGCCATATCATGGTACACAATGTGGTATCGTCTTTTGCCGCATCATCATTTCTTTCAATTTTTGCATCAGACCACAACTTCTATTAACCATACATCTCCTCCAAAAATTTATTTTCGTTTGTCATTCTTTTTATCATCATCCAGTTTGATGACATCGAAAATGACCGTCATTCGGATCCGTCAGTCGAGAGGTGGTTGTGTTGCTTCTGCGACTGCCGTCAAACCACGGTCGATTTGGCAATTTTCTGGTTGATTGCAATTCATTCAGTGATGTGATTTTCTTCGAACCTTTGCTCATGTTATGAGATTGTCTCTGGGCCATCGATGATCATGTTCTTCTCACTTGCTGGTCTCTATCAAAATTGTGCGGGTCTCAGCTTTGATCTTCTCATCTCATATTCCGAGTCCCCGACTTTCATGGCAATTTCAATTCCATCATATTCCTAAAGCATACATTAAACTGGCTACAAAGTCAATGATTATGATTTTTCTGATTTTTAAATAACCAAGAATATTATATTTTGACTAAAGTTCATGATTTTAGAAAGCATTTGCCCTAAAAATCAACAATTATGAAAAAGAGTAAATGTCAAAATTGGTCCTTAACATATAACCAAAATACGAAGTTGGTCCAAAATAATCATATTTTGAAAATCGATTCCTAAACAAATGAAATCGTCTTCGTAATGGTCCCTTTTGACGATTGCGTTAAAAACTGATGGTCAACGTCCGATTAGTGATATTTTGACCCAATTAGTATACTAATACATAATTAATTAAAATAAAATAAAATTAAAAAATCCAAAACAGACTTTTCTTTTTCTTCTCTCCCATCTCTCTTGGTTATTTATTTTTGGAATTATTTATTTATTTTATTTTAATTAATTACTTCTCCGTCCGCCATTAGGAGTCTTTTCTTGGCGGCACGAGTTTTAAGAAATGTTAAAAAAAGTGGGTGAAACAAAGTTAGTGGAATTTGAGTTTCACTTGTATATATTAGTTGTAAATGAAATGTGAGTAAATGAGTTAGTGGAATGTGAAACCCTATTACTATTCATGGCAAAAGTGAACTATGACTCTTATTCACGGACGGACTAAAATGGAGAAACATGACTTCTATTCGCGGATGGAGGGAGTATGTATGAAGTAGTATACTAATTAAGTCAAAATATCACTACTCGGAGAGTGATCGTTAACGAAACCATAAAAAAAGGCCACTTCGGCGACGATTTCATTTGTTAGGAGCCGTTTTTAAAAAAATAAATGTTTGAGACCAACTTCATATTTTGGCTATATATTTAAGACCAATTTTGACCTTTAGTGTATGAAAAAACAATGAACATCATCCCTGAGAAATAGTCATGTTTTTTCTGTTTTGTTCAATCCACAAAAAATAGTCTTCATCTAGATTTGGCTCGTTTTAAATGTCAATCTTACAAATTATGTTCTTAAATTGCATATATCATATATTTTGGTATTTTGACGTATTTGTTGATAAATGATAGAAAAAAGATCTTAAAAATGTGCAAAAGTGTCAAGGTTCAGCGGCCTCTGTTCGAGCCCATCTTCCAACGAGTTTGAAGTCCAATCAGTGCTTAATACATACCATTCTCTTCTTCTTCGAAAGAGCTTCGCGTGGGTACCTTAAACATCTAAATCGGAGTTCTGTGGAAAAAGTTATGGCCATTTTACGAACGTCGCGCAGTGCAGTCAAAATTAGGCGAAAACTAAGGGAGGAAAGAAATTGTTGCCAAATCTCTCCTATTAATTGAGGATTTCGTATTTACCATCTTTTCCATTACTTGGAGGGTACTTTTTACCAATTAAAAATCCTTTTCTAGCCTATATATACCACATAACCTAATTCATAATATTCATCTCAGAGTCTCCAACCCTCTACATCTCTATACTTCTTCCATCCTATGTTTCACATTTTATTCTTTCATCTTCCATTGGAGCGGAGCTCTGCAGATCCAGGCAAGAGAAACTGAAGACTACATCATTCAACCTTGGGTTTTGTTTTGTTTTTCTTCATGTCTAGTACTTTTTGTTGTTTTACTTGTCTATGAGTAATTAAACATCTTTTGTAAAATTTTTGGTAAACATGCTATGATTTTGAGTTATTTATTCAGTTGTTTTTCCTTGTTAGCTCTTGTAGTTGTTTCAATTTCTCTTGTGCTTATACATTTGTTTGATTGACCATCTTATGAATGCATGTGGATTTTACTACAAGAACCGAGGAGTGAGTAGTCTAATTTGAAAGATGAGAAATTGACGTCTTTGCCAATATAATCGAGAGATTTGAGTCTTTGAATGAAGCAAATATATCTTAGGAGCTTTTAGGAGTTATTGCCTTAGTTCTAGGAAGGAGAATTCGGTTCTAGGTAGCAATCTACAAATTATATGTTTCGAGAGAAGATATAGTTTTACACCTGTGATAGCTTAGTCACTCTAGAGAGCGTAATTCAAGGAAGTCCTTTGGATATTAGCTTTTGATTGTGGTTCCTAAAACTCTACATTCCTTAGCCCGCTTTGTATTATTTTTGTTATTTTTTTATGTTTTTTTGTTATTTGTTTATTTATATCTACTTTAATAAATCTAAATCCCAAAATCTCGTGTCTCTAGATAGTATATGACGCTTAGTATATAATAGACAGTTGCAATCTTATTCCCTTAGTTCGATATCCCGGTACTAACGTTTAGCTATATTAGATCTACCTTGTATACTTGCAAGTAGACTTGCCCACGGTTCATGAACCGTCGGTTTCGGTTCGGACCGCCGGTTCCGGTTCTGGGAAATATGGAACCAGAACCGAACCGTAAGGCTTTTTCACGGTTTCGATTTCCGTTCGAAAACCGGCGGTTACGGTTTCGGTTTCAAACCGCCGGTTTTGGATGGTTCGTAGCGATTTAGGTTCGGTTTCACGGTTTTTTTCCTTTTTTTTCCCATGTAGTTTGTAATTATAAAACAAATTGAAACAAGAAAATGGATAGTTTAAATTGAAGTAAGACGAGTAAGGTGAAAATGATCAAATTTACAATTTCAATATAAAAATTACAACGTGATAAAATTTACAAACAAATTACAATGTGATATTACTAACATTTAAAAAAATAGAGAGAAATGAGATACAATTTGAATTTAAAAATCAGCATTTAAAAAATAAATAAATAAAATTAAAAAAATGGTGTTTTGTGCAATCATTTTTGAAGAGTGCAACCATCACCCACCACCAACCAATGAACCAATCAATTTTGAAGAATGCATATTCATATTTTGAAGACTGTATATCATACGCAAAAAACTGTGAGATTGCATTAACCAAATTAATTGATTTTAATTGATCTTGATTAACTAAATCATGTATGATCAACAATGCCCTACAGTGTACTTACTGTGTAAATCATTTATAATGCTTTCATATACGAAATTAGTGTAACATTGATGAGTGATGACCCTTCTTGGCCTCTCTAGTCCACACAAGTCTAATGTTCATATTTAAAAGTTCAAACATAAAATTTTTTAAGTGTACATAAAATTCATGAGCTTATTAGAATATAGTATATTAACTGGATTCTCACATGTGGAACGATCTCATAAATCATGTTCCCTTCTTAATTTTGGTCGAAATCAAATCAATATTAATTCTTAAATATTTGAGAATTTTGTGCAAATTTGTTAAAATGCTAATCCTAAAATTTTTTAGATGTGAATTTTATAATTTTAGCTTAATTAGTTATAAGATTCAGAATTATTTGAGAACAATTTCGTATCGGAACCGTGAAACCGCTGGTTAACCGGCGGTTCGAAACCGTCTAGAACCGGTGGTTCGGTCGCGGTTTCGGTTCGAAAAATTTGGAACCTGAACCGAACCACGGTTCTAAAATTCACAGTTTTGGTTCGGAATATTTCTCGCAGTTTCGGTTCGAAACCGTAACCGGTGGTTACGGTTCAGTTTTAACCGCCAATTCGATAAACCTTGGGCGGCTCTACTTGCAAGTATTTTTAGTGCTAATAAATAGTGCATCAAGTTTTTGGCGCCGTTGCCGGAGAATATTATTGCTTTAAGCTGATATTGTAGAAAGGTTGATAATGCTAGTTTAGAGTGCAATATTATTGTTTTATTTTATTTTATTTTATTTTTATTTTTATGTTTATTTTCGAGGTACTTGAGGAGAGCAAGGAGCACAACAATGCCTTATTCCATATATAGTAGGCTTCTGATTTGGACATGGGATTGTGAGAGCTTTGAAGATGTGATGAGTGGATTCTTAGAAAGAAGTAAAATACGTGTAGATGAGGTATTTAAAATCAAGGATTGGTGGGACACTTATATGAAAGCTTTGACAAGTTTTATGGAAGATAAAGAGACGAGATACGATGGGCTACTCAAAGTGATGAGTGAACATATCCATACATTCGACGAATGGGTGAAATCTTTCAAACCCTCTCTCTCAATAATTTTAATTCCTTTTATTGCTGACAAAGTTGATTTTGTTGAAGATTCAAAATCAAGTCATGCATGGGAGAAAGGTAAGAGTAAAGCTAAAAAACCCAAGGTTAAAATTGAAATACCATATGAGGTATAATTTGTGTGGGTTTAATTTCATATGTCCATGGTCAAACTCTGTGTATGCACAATATTCTGCTGCATCACTTGATAAGTTCCGTAGAGCGTGGGTGAGATATAAAATTCCATGTTAACCGCTCTCTTCTTTTTGTTAATTTTACAGTTTATTTTATTTTTCCTCCGAAGAGCTGAAGTTTCTCTCCGTAAAGCTGAAGCTAGTATTAGTTTAATTTTGTTTATTTTTTTTCTTTCGCTGAAATTTTCGTTTTATACTTAAAAAAACTAACAATCTGTTCTCTTAAGTTTTTTTTTTAATTATTTTTATTTTCGTTTTCCTTTGCTTTTTTAGAAAAAAAAATTGGAAAAAAAACCAGCTGTTCCGTGACTAGGCCGATTTAAATTTTGTTTTTTAAATTTTTTAGTCCACGTTCTTTTAATTTTGTTTAAAATTTTTTTAGTTCGTTTCTTTTAATTTAAATTTTTTTTTGAAAAAATAGCACCTTCTCCTCTCCCTTTCTAATTTTTTTCTCCGCATAACTCACACACCACACTTCAAATTCACATCACTTAATCAATTTCTTTGTATTCTACCAATCGTTCTTGTGCTCAACTGTTAACCAACACAATGTATGTTCTTTTAATTTCTGAGCTTTGATCTTGAATTTTAACATGAATGGCTTTGTTGTTGATATATATTGGTAGTTTGGATTGGAATTTGATGGGAATGATGAATTTGTAAGTTTTGGAATTATTTGTGTTTGGTGTGCTTGAATAAGATTGATTTTTGTGGATGAAATTTGAATACTTCTTTGATTTGATTCTTAATACACATAGTTCATGTTCATAGCATTGTGAGGCTAATTTATTTTGCATGAATTGTGTATATTTAGTTGTTTTGCTTGATCATGGTTTATTGTTCAAAATTCTTGCAATTAATTGAGGGATAGAGAAGATTATGGGGGATGAAAAATGATCATGTTAAGGTAGATAATTTGATTTGCATATTCTAGGGATCTAAGTTTGGGGGAATGCCAAAAGTTACTTGTTATATCCTACTACAATTTTCTTCATTCTATGCTCACATTGCAAAATTGTAGGTACAGAAGGCATCCCAAAGAAATTTCCAAAAGAATAGGGGGATAACTTATGAGCTTCAAAGAACGTCAAGCTAAAGACGTAATCAAACGCGTTGATAAGGCCAATTTCATGCATCGGTTATGGGGGTAAATTCAATGATTTCCTGGGTCTAACACATGTTTTAAGCCAGGTTGTGTAGAGAAATTACCTGATGGAGGAAGAAGGAGAAAACATTTGCCTGACGGAGGAAAAGAAGTGGAAATGAGCAAAAGAGCACGAATTTACCAGACGGAGAGAGCTTCGAAGATGAAGGGAAAAATAGAGAATACAAGGAAGGATCTAGAAGCAATCTGTCTATAAATACTGGAAGCGCAAACCAAATTATCATCACTCTTTTTCATGCTCCAGCTCGTAGTTCTTAGCTCACTCTTCAAATTTCTCTACACACACTGCACTATGGGGTAATTTTAGAGGAGGTTCGCATCTTGATAGCTAGTTTCAGTCTGTGTACCACCGTCCTCACGTAGGGCGAAGAAACAATCATTTAATTTCTGTTTTTGTTGCTTTTGTGTCGAGTCTTCGTTGTTCGAAGCTCGGCGATCGTTGAATCATTGTTGAATTCTGGATCGTTTAGCTATGGAAGTTTATGTTCTGTTTTCGTTTCCAATTTGTGTTGATCCATGTTGTTTATCTACTTTGGATGCTTTTCGCACTTGATCTGTTTGGTTGAAGTTGAATCAATGTTGAATTGTGGTTGATCAGAGTGAATTGTCTGGATCGGAATAATCGGAGTTAGGATTTGTTTTTGTTTGCTCTTGGATCCGGAGTGTATGAAGCATCTGGTGTCTGGATCTGTGGAATTTTTGCATGGAATTGATGTTTAGCTTTTGTTTCTTTATTTACCTCGTCTAGTGATAGTAGTTTAATCGTAGTTTAATCGTTCGATTCAACATGCTCTGTTCTGATCTTGTTGTTATTCTGTTTCTTTACATGTTGATATCATATTGTTGGAGAAGATGAAGGTCGTTATCCGTTAAGAGTCAGATTCTGTTATTGAAGTTTTTCTTTTCCGTACTATTTCCGTTTAGGGAAAATGGTCCCCACTGCATGCGTTTCCTCTGTCTAGCTGTTTTAGGAAAGTAGCTCCCTAGGTCTAGTAAAACTCAACTGTTCTTTTTACTTTATATCTCACCATGAATGCTCGCATAGTGTTTTCTGTTTCTTAGGTCTAGCTGTTAGATAATTTTTATAATTCCCAAGTCTAGTAGTTAAAATTCTCAACCCAATTTTGTGTGGCAGCAACCAACCCCATTCCCAAGTCCTCTAGCTCTTACTCGCGTCCTATTCTTCTCTGTGGGATCGGCCATTTTCTTCTCTATACTAATTACTAGTGTAGTGGGTTGAGGTATTTTTTATTGACAGTAGGCTGAAGGTGAGTCCGACGACCATAGTAATCTCGGTATTGAGTTCCTAGACCTCGCAATCTAGTGAATTCCCTTGACCTGAGGATTATGAATCAATTGAAATGTAGTGTGCTCTCAGCCTGACCATCACGCTTGTTGGGAGGCAACCAAACATTGTTATCATTTTTTTTCATATTTAATTTTGTTTTAGTTTATTTTGTTTTCTTAGTTTGCTCACGTCCCTACCCACTTTTTAAACTTATTCTTAACGTAGTTTTGAATAAGTTTGGGGGGATGAAGTGGTGGACCGTGAGTTTAGTTGTTTTTGCTTACTTTTGTTAGTTTAGTTTTTATTTTTTTAAAAAACTCGAGGTGAATATAGTCATGAGCATAACATAGAAAACTTAGAAATACTCATGTTTAGGGACATCAGACCGGGTTACCTATGATGAAAAGTTCTATTATGTTTTGTTTGAGTTGACTTGATGCATTGATTTGAAGGTTTAGTGAAAAGGTTCATAATTAATGAATTGCTTGTTTGTCTTGAATCATGCTTATACCTTGTGAGACTTGAGCTATAAATTTCTTTCTTGTGTGATTTATCTGCATTCATGTACTTGTTTCTAGAACTTGCTTCCAGTCTGCCTAAGTTTACATAGTGTTTAAATGAGAAGAAATCTGGACAAAATCTAGAATTTAATGAGATTTGAATTGTTGGTTGGGTTTGAGTTTGATGTAGTACAAATTGATCACTTTTGCTATGTTTTTAGTCACTTTTTAGCCAAATATTTCCTCACCTTACCAAAGAGTCTACATTTATAACCTAAAATAAAAACCTTTCGAATTTTTGATTTTAATCACAAAAAGTAGATGAGGGAATAGACTTCGAGCAAGCCTATGGTAAACTTTGCATGTTGCATGATCTAAGAGCATACACTTTTTCCAATATACACTTTGTGAGTGAGTGATAAACACACTTCAAAACACTTGTGAGCGCATGTACTTCAAGGTGATCAATGTGTTAGAGTTTGTATACTAGAAATCACGTTTCGAGTGATTGAATACTGTAAAACTCTTATTTTATTTTCCAAGAAATAAAACAGATTATATTTGTCATAAATTGTTATGATTTACATTTAATGGATGTTAATTGCATGTTTAAATGTATAAGTTAACTTAACAAAGTCTAAGTCTTTGTTTTAGTAGACCGGTTGTGGGCGACGACCACTTTAAGGTAACACGACCAGTCCTAAATAATGAAAAAGAAGAATTTCACGACCTAGATGGAATTAGACTATCCATTGTCCTCATATTTCTAAGTCTTACTGAAATAAGATGACATTGGTGTGGTAAAGCATTGAACGGACCTAACAGCAAGACATGTCTTTTTGCTATCTACTGAAAGATGAGGTATTGATAAATATTTGTTTCATAATCAATGTAGGTTAGCATTGACCATACGGTAGTGGTGATTAATATCTAGCGGTGCTAGGATTGCTATTATGTTGAATCGTGCGCGAGGTGAGTCTCGTTTGATAATGTCCTCAAGAGGAGCTCAAACAAGGTTTTATTATTTCGAAAATTGGCCAGTTGGAGTTTTATCACTCTATGAATAATAAATAAGTGTTTCTTGCTAAGCCCACTCTTGGAATTAATAAGAAGTTAATTATTTAAGTCCATAGCAGACATTAATTAATTAATGGACATTTTTATCTTAAGCGCGGAAAACGAAAGTTAAAATGGAAACCCGGATTACTTATAATTTCGGATTTGGATTGGGAGAGTTCAATATTACTTCTGTAGTGGTTACTCGTAATATTCCAATTAAAGTTTATATTAAATTGTGGGTTCAATTTAATTAGTAAAAAGCAAATTGGGTGAGCCTATATCCAAAATCTTCCATAGATCCCTGACTGGGCCCAATATGAACTTAATATAAATAGGAGAATAAAGGAGACAGAAATCACAATTATTATTGATTAAAATTTCCGTCCCCCTCTACCTAAAGGGTTCGAATTTTCCTCCTAATTGGAGAAGGATTTCTTCTGTATTTTTTATTTAATTCCTAGTATTCCGGTGAGATCAGCCCACACTGATATTGGAGTACAGTTCGGGAATCATAGAGAAGATCCGTGGTCTAGTATTCAAAGCGTCACGTGGAGAATTCACTAGCCATCGTCAATTCTTTGGAGAATTAATAAGGTATTATTTCTGTTCCGTAGAAAAGCATGTTTTAGGTTTCAATTATACTTAAAGCATGATCAATTCAAGTTAAGAGTATGATACATGTGATAATTACGCGAATAGAATTTGTCTAAGTAATCTGCTAAATAGATCTGATTATTATGTGATTTATTTGTTCGATTAAATTGCTAATCGCTTCCGCTTCCAGTTCTTTCACAATGAGCTAGTAATGAAAGCACACTAATAAGCTTTGCTTGATTTGATTTGTATTCTAGTCAAACTGTTTATTTTTTGTTATAAATACTGAGGCAATTATGAAATCTAGTCCTTAACATCCGTGTTTCTTATTTAATTTTTCTCTTATTTTGTTTGAGGACAAACAAATATTTAAGTTTGGGGGATTGATAAACATGGGATTTGCATGTTTTTAAGGCCCAGATTTGGCTCGTTTTAGATGTCAATCTTGCAAATTATGTTCTTAAATTACATATATTATATATTTTGGTATTTTGACGTGTTTGTTGATAAATTAGAGAAAAAGATAGAAACAATGTGCAAAAGTGTCAAGGTTCAGCGGACTCTGTTCGAGCCCATCTGCCAACGAGTTTGAAGTCCAATCAGTGCTTAATACATACCATTCCCTTCGTCTTCGAAAGATCTTCGCGTGGATACCTTAAACATCTAAATCGGAGTTCTGTGGAAAAAGTTATGGCCATTTTACGAACGTTGCGCAGTGCAGTCAAAATTAGGCGAAAACTAAGGGAGGAAAGAAATTGTTGCCAAATCTCTCCTATTAATTGAGGATTTCGAATATACCATCTTTTCCATTACTTGGAGGGTACTTTTTACCAATTAAAAATCCTTTTCTAGCCTATATATACCACATAATCTAATTCATAATATTCATCTCAGAGCCTCCAACCCCTCCATCTCTATACTTCTTCCATCCCATATTCCACATTTTATTCTTCCATGTTCCATTGGAGCGTAGCCTGCAGATCCAGGCAAGAGAAACTGAAGACTACATCATTCAACCTTGGGTTTTGTTTTGTTTTTCTTCATGTCTAGTACTTTTTGTTGTTTTATTTGTCTATGAGTATTAAACATTTTTTGTAGAATTTTTGGTAAACATGCTATGATTTTGAGTTATTTATTCAGTTATTTTTCCTTGTTAGCTATTATAGTTATTTCAATTTCTTTTGTGCTTAACATTTGTGATTGCCCATCTTATAAATGCATGTGGATTTTACTACAAGAACTGAGAAGTGAATAGTCTAATTTGAAAGAGGAGAAATTGATGTCTTTGCCAATATAATTGATAGATTTGAGCCTTTGAATGAAGCAAATTTATCTTAGGAGCTTTTAAGAGTTGTTGACTTAGTTCTAGGAAGGAGACTTCGGTTCTAGGTAGCAATCTACAAATTATATGCTTCGAGAGAAGATATAGTTTTACATCTGTGATAGCTTAGTTACTCTAGAGACCGTAATTCAAGGAAGTCCTTTGGATATTAGCTTTTGATTGTGGTTCTTAAAACTCTACATTCTTAGCCTGCTTTGTATAATTTTTGTTATTTATTTTTTTTTATTTTTTTTGTTATTTGTTTATTTATGTCTAGTTTAATAAATCTAAATCCTAAAATCTCGTGTCTCTAGATAGTATATGACACTTAGTATATAATAGACAGTTGCAATCTTATTCTCAGAGTTCGATATTCCGGTACTGACCTTTAGCTATACTAGATCTACCTTGTATACTTGCAAGTATTTTTAGTGCTAATAAATAGTACATCATAGGATGAATTTCATTTTGGTTCGTCCACAATATTGTAACAACTTTTTTCTATTTTCTCACTTATGTTGCTAATTTTGCAGTAATGTGTCATTCAATACCATATTATTGTTTGTGGATGAAGATAATACTTCATTCGTCCCAGTTTTATAGACTCTTTCCATTTTGATCCATTAACTTTCTCTTTCTATCTCTTTCCTACCTTACTATTTATACATTAAAACACGTGTCATCCTAAATGTCTTTATTTTTATGGGACTCCATCCGTCTCTCACTAAGTGAAACATTTCTTTTCGGCACAAGAGAACAAAGTAAGAGAGGAAATGACTCATTTAGCTTAGGTCATGATGTATTAATAATTATGAATATAAATTACAATTGTTATTATAAATAAAAGGACTAGAGTCCAAATGCTGTCCTAGACATATGGTAGTTTTTAAAATTTGGCCCAGAACATTTTGTTTGGTACCTTCGTGCCATGAACTTATCAATTTGGTTTTTTTTGCACGATTTTGATGAAACCGTCAATTTGTTCTTGACCTAAATAATACAATAATCCATGACTAATAAAACAAATTAATACCCTCTCCATCCCCAAAGAGTATGAACAATGGGTTCAACACGAGTTTTAATAAGTAAGAGGAAAAGTAAGGGAGAGAGAGAAAAGTTAGTGGAGAGTGGATCCATATTATTGTAATGGTATAATTTGTTAATGGTAATAGTATTAGCTGTTAATGGTAATGGTGTGTAAGAGTAATATGTTGTTTGAATTTTCCAAAATTAGAAAATTCATGCTCTTTAGGGATGGATAAAAAAAGGAAATAGTTCATACTTTTTGGGGCGGAGTATAAAATACAAAGAAAAATATTTAAAATATGATAGCTCCACTATTTCCAATTTCCGCACCCCTGATAGAAAAATTGGCGCTCTCTCATCTCCTGCTCTGGCGCCTCAATTGATCAAACCACATTCACCTACTCTTTCGAATTCCCAACTCATTGAACTTCTCGTGTTTGCGTCATGCTTGGCTCCACTCCCCAATCTCCATCTGCCACAACCCACATTTCTCTAGGATCGCATGAGCTTCATATTTGAGCAAATCGATGAAATTGATAAAGATCGTGTACAAAGAGACCAAATCCTAAGGCGAATTCAGGCTAGGCACAAGTTCGAAGAAGTATAAGGACGCTCACCTTGTCGATGCGACGCCCAACCCGTTGCGGGGAGATTTGGTACAAGAGGGATTATAGTCGAGATTGGCAAAAACGAAGCATTCGATCCAGTTAGGGTAACTACCATTGAATAAATTCATGTGTTAATATAGCGTGATCAACTCGTTCAATTCACAATTTGCCGAAGGGATCAATTTTCCGCTGAGCAATGGATTGCAGTCGATCAACTTTGAACAAATGAGTTTATAGTACTCTCCATCCTCAAATAATAGTACTCCCTCTGTCCTACTTTAGGAGTCCTAGTTTAGTTTGGCACAGAAAGAGTATGTTTAGTGCGTCCCATGAAATTAGTCCACTTTTATTTTTGACAAGTTTTTATCTATTATAAAATGAACATCATTCTCCACCGAAAACACCCCACTCACTTTTTTTTTATCTCTTCTACCATTCTACATTACTAATTCCCCATTAAAACCTATACTTTCCATAAAATCCCTATTTTTATGGGATGAATGAAATATGGAACTTGGATTTTCATTCAAAATATTTGAAAAATGAATTGAAATGAGTAATTAATTATTCTTTTCGTCCCACTTTAGGAGTCTCATTTGAGTTCGGCACAAGTTTTAAGAAATGCAAATAAAAGTTGGTTAAAAAAGATAGTGAAATGTATATCATACTTTTATATATTAGTTTTATAATAAAATGTGAATGGAAAAAGATTAGTGGAAAGTGAGGCCTATTATCGTTTATGGAATATTTCATCTGGAACACTCCTAAAGTGGGACACTCCAAAATAGTAAAATAGAACTCCTAAAGTGGGACGGATGGAGTATATATATACACTTAATCATGTATACTTATTGAACTATCAAAATTTTAATTTCAAAATATGATAATAAATTAAAATAATTAGTTAGCAATGCTTAAGTGCCTCATGAAGTGGATTAGTATATTACTACCTTCGTCCCATTTTAGGAGACCTAGCACGGGTTTTAATAAATATAAATGAAAGTTGGTGAAAAAAAAGTGGAATGTGGGTCCTACTTTTTTATATTAGTTTTAGAATAAAATGTAAGTGGAAGAATGTTATTGGAATGTGGTGCCTAACACCATTTGTGGAATATTCCAATCGAGATTCCTAAAGTGGGACACGAAAAAATGGTAAACTAAGACTCATAAAGTGGGACGGAGGGAGTTATTGAGTACAAAATGAGTTGACCGCCAACCTTTCATGATTCCGATAACCGATCAAATCGACAAGTTAAGTACATGAATACCAAACATAACGTTCTTGACCAAATTTGTAAAACTATCACTTTAGTTTAAATAAAAGTGAATAAAAGTGCCAATTCTACTAAACTGTGAATTGAAAAGAATAGGAGCACGTGCATGCTCCTAAACCAATTCAATCATTGAAAAGAATTCATTATAAAAAATTACGCTTAATGATAAAATAGAATGCAACACAAGTCAGGTGCATTGATAGTAGAGTTGAAATATAATTAACGTGAATCAAAACTTGATTAAATAGTAAGAAATGAACTCATGTAAGCTTCATATTAAAAACATTTAAACCTCAACTTTTGCAACTTGATCATGGTACACACCATAGATCTACCCTGTCCTAGACATAAACTTCAACCAAGTATAATACATTCACTATCACATTTTAACGGATCAAAATACAGAGCTGCTGCTCTCCTTGTATTCAATCCCAAAAAACTTTAGTTCATTACCGCAGACTCGATTATAATATGTTATATCTAGACTACGAGGCAAAAGAACTTACCGGCATGAGGTCAAATGCGATCTTCATGTATTTACGAGTGGAGGAAGTAAAGCCAGCATGTAACCTCTTAAGCGACCCCTTGGGATGCATGATGTCCTCACCATCATTGACAGAATCATCATCATCGCTATTATTCTCTTCCTCATCATCATTGTTGTTATCATCATCTGTGTCGACGATATTGCAACTCGACCTAGTTTGAACACCTATCCGCCTTGGGATGTACACATTCAAATAGTAGCTAATGATGCTTCCTTTGCTATGGCATGGCAAACATCGTGAGGCGGCCTCCACGAAGCTTGTATCATGAGATGTAAGATTCTTTTTCACAATATCATTAAATTTCCTCTGTTCCTCCTGATTCCATACCTTGGAGACATCTTCTCCCATGACATCAAACCTCCATTTCCAAAAGACGGGGCCAAGTTCGACCTTTAATTGGAATCTTTTGGCTAACACGTGTTGTCTAACGCACTCTATAGACCCTGGAAATGCACATAAACAATCTTGAGGTCTTCCTCTTCCGACCCTATCATGGTACACATTTTGGCTTCTTCCTTTCGGCGGCCATATTATCGAGTCTAACAACTTATTTTCATCATTCAACTCCGTATCACCAATGGTTATGCGACTCTTGGAGGATGGGGGATTCCAAGATGGAATGTCTACTTGGAAACGCGGTCCAACCGGAATTGCTAACTTAGCATGGTCATCAGTGATGAAGGAAAGCCAATCTATTGGTTGTTTTCTATCAAACCTTTGATTACTTGAGGTCTTCGACAACTTCATACGTGAGACCAACTTCTTTTAACGAGGCTAGATGATGCGAAATTATATGAAGATACTTATTCCAGAAAAAGAAAAAAAAAAGAAATTCAGCACATAGTTCAAAGGATCAAGTTCATTAGGCTAGTTGCTTCAAGATACAAGATCAAAGCCTATGCCTATATTTGATAGCTAAGAAAGGGCATGTTGGAAGAGAAATTGGCAACTAAAATCTCTATAAATATGTCAAAATATCTCAAAAATATCTCATACCCAAAAATTATGACAATTGGTAGGATGCTTCCCCTTCAACTAACACCATGCACGCACAAGAGTGAGGTGTGTGAGTTGTAACTGAAAAAAGGGGAAAAAAAAAAGAACTATGAATATCAGAACAAAAAAAGAATTACTTTATCATGGGCCCTACCATCCCCGTATAATTTCAACTACTTTTTCTTTCTCATTACTTACTTTACAAAGTATGCATTATAACTCATGCCAAACCTAAATGACTTATTTCTATGGGACGGAGAGAGTTCTTTATTGTGTTAAGTGGAGAAATGATTTATTTTTTAATGTATTATTGTGAGAGAGAAAAGGTACTTGGAGTAATAATGAAGAGAGGAAAAGTGAGATTCAATGTATTGATTTACTTTTTCCAAAGAAGGAAATGTGCTCTTTTGTGGGATAATTAAAAAAAAATGTGACATCTACCTTAGGACAAAGGGAATATATCATAGGCCCACAATCAAGATTCTAATCATCTATAAAGACGATTAAAGATTATTGGAAGAATTATATCTAAATCACCAGTACCACATTCAAGACTTCTAATCATCTATATCGTTTGCAACTACGATAGTAAGAACCGTTTACAATGCAAACCATGTGAGCAATAACCTACAACCTGTACCTCAGTCATCTGCTCACAACTCCCTTACTTTACAAAAAAAAGAACAGTTTCTATAATTTGGTTGCTATTCTATTTGTTTCTCCACAATTTATAGTTTTCCATTAGTTTGGTAATGACTGATTTCCATGTCCTTGTATGTTCTTGTACATAATACTAAATAAATCCTCATACCAATGATATATACACATAGTACTTACATCTACTCCCTCCGTCCCGGCTAAAATGACACATTTCTTGGCTGGCACGAGATTTTAATAGTTATTGGTTACAGTGTTTAATTAGAGAGAGAAAAGGTGGGTGGAAGTATTAAAATAGAAAGATAAAGAAAGATGAATATATTAACAAGAGTGGGTAAAAGTTGTTGGGTGTATTAATTGAAGAGAAAAAGTTTCCGAAAAAAAAATGTGTCATCTTAGTGGGGACAAACTAAAAAGAAAAACGTGTCATCTTAAACGGGACGAAGGGAGTAATACATAAAAACTAATGAGACAATGTCATGGCTCAAAATCTAATCCAAACTCAAAGCTTGGCACAACTGTATCTTAATATTCACAAACGACCCATTTCCATGTCAAAATTTGTATGCTCTTTTTTTACTTATCTAGAAATCCCCACCTCAATGTTGATACACATAGTAGTACGTGTACATCTAATACATAAAAACTCATGAGACCATGACATGACTCAATCCAAACTCAAACCTAGGCACAACAATTACATATTGATATTTGGTTATTTCAAACTCAAACTCTAAGATTATCCATTGTTCCAAATAAGTGGAGCATCAAAACACCAATGCTTATTTCATTTAAACCTGAAACCATGTATCCCATGACCAAAAAGTATCTCATCAAAATATCTTAAATTGGTTTTGAATCTCCCCTTATGTATACATATATAACTAACAAGCAACTAGGGAAAATGAGGAATATCACAACAAATGGATATGCCAAACTTAATAGCCAACCAATGAAGCAATGTCATCAACACTTATAACCAAATACCACAAAAAAATAGAAAAAGAGGGGGAAACAATTAAAATTCACCATGGAATTTCTTAAGACTCTAAAATTAAAATTGAAGAGATCTCCATATACCAAATAAATCACAAATATTACGAAAGATTGGAAATTTAGATATCCTATGGGAACAAAAAGTTACCTTCCGATAATGACAGGCACCGCAGTCTTCAACTTTATGCAGAGCAGCAGAGAGAAGCGCTGGTATAAAAGGAATTCAATAGAAACCCAGAGAATTTGTCAAATATAATATTGCCATGGTTTTTCTAGAATTTAAAATTTGAAATCAGAAAAGGCATTTGGATTTGGGAATATCAATGATCTTGTTTTCCCAAGGTATGAGGATTTAAACATCAAATTAGAACGTTTGATATTCACAAGGTTTTGTTTTGTTTTACTGATTTCAAATTTATTTGAAAATTTGAACTTTTGGGATGGATTGTGCATTTAGTGGTAAGAAAATGGTCTTATCATGAAATATTTATAATTATAAGTATATAAAAATCACAAACATATTCTCTCTGTCCATAAGTTCTAATCCACCTGTCCCTCTTATAGATTCCGTGATAGAGATTTAGGCAAGCGATTTAAGAAAATTGTAAGTAATTTATGTGTACAAAAAATAAAATAAAATAAAGCAAGAGAGAAGAAAAGGAGTTGCTTTATGCCGAGAAAAGGAAAGAACTCAATAACAATGAGACAAACCAAAGTGAGTACGACTCAACAACAATATGTCTGAGGAAGTGGACGGAAGAGTGCCTCTGTCTATGAAAAATAATCTTATTTCCCATGAAATTAGTTTCTACTCTCTACGTCTAGCATTTGAAGTCCAATTTGAGATCAGCATGAATTTTAAAAAATATAAAGAAAAATGAGTGGAAAAAAATAGTAGAATATGAAACTCATTTTTATACATTTATTTCATAATAAAATGTGAGTGCAATCAATTGGTGGAATGTAGGCCTACCTACCGTTTATAGTAAAAGTGAACTGTAACTCACGGACTAAAATGGTAAACCAAGACTCTTAATGGATGATGAAAGAATATTTGTTTAGGGAAATTATATGACTAATTTTGGGCTTTAGTCTTAAGCAAAGAAGATAAAATTTAACCTAGAGTCATTTATTTTATACCATTGTAAAAATATATTCGACCGTTCTCCAACAAAGGTGTTTTTTTAGCCTGTCCATAAATTTAGACAAATATTATTTTTGGCAAGTGTTTTCCTTTATAAGATGAGCTTCATTCTCCATAACTAATATTCAATATCTTTGTATCTCTCACTCATACTTTACCAATTTCACATTAACTCATACTTTACTAATTTTACATTAAAATTCGTGTCGTCCCTAAAGTAATTTTTTGACACGGTAATTGAGAAATTATAGTAAAATCAGATAAGACTAATACACAACGATTTATTTTATTTATCATGAAAAAAAAACTTCTATCTCCAATTTTTGACTTGGCACATGATATGCTTTCTCCGTCCCATAAAATTATGTCCACTTTCTATTTTCTTTCGTCTCATAGAAATATGAGTATTTTGATTTATGAAAAATTATATCAATTTATTTACAACTTATACCACTATGAGTATTTTCATTTATGAAAGATTATATGTAACTCTACTTATATAGATCAATTTATTTACAACTTATACCACTATAACTCACCATTACAACTCATTAAACATTAATAATGATATAGATTCCACTATCCACTAACATAACTTTTTACCACTCTTTTACTCTCATATCTTACTTTACCAATTGTGCATTAATTATCATGATATTTCAAAATCCCCAAAATATTATTGTAGGATCAGATCAATTTTGATAACTTTAAATCATAAGTATAAATTTAATTATTCAATAATACAAAAAGAAAAACCCAAACAACTTTTGATGGAGCATTCTATGCATGAAAAATTGAAGAAAATTAAAGATCAACAATCATTACCTTGTCTAGTTGAGGAATTCGCATCACAAAACTCCTGAGAGAGAGATTATGAATCACAAGACTCTATTTTGTGACATTGAAAATTGTGATGAGATCTGGGGATAGTGAGGGAGAAGGCATATTTATAGGCAGAGGTAGATAGCATAGAAAACCCTAGAATTGCATTGGGCTTTGTGGGCCTATTATTTATATTCACATTTAATATAAACCTAAGCATAAAGCTTGGATGACGTTTTTAATTGATGGAGTAGCAATTTTCAATCATAATTGTTCTCAAAATTTAGTTTTCTTGATAAACGTATCCTTATTTATCTTTTCCACACGTTAATCTCAAATATTTCATTATCTAATTTATAGAAAAACTTTACTCATAGATTCAATGTCAAATTTGTGAGAAGTAAACAACAATACAACAAAAGAAAATACTCTCTTCATCCCATAAAAATAGGCTATATTTCCTTTTTGGTCCTTCATATACAAATAGTCTATATCTAATTATAGCAATTTTTTCTCTTCTTTTCCTTTATCTTTTATGGATCCCACCTTTCATTACATAATTTTAACTATTTTTCTCCATCTCTCTTACTTTATCAATTATGTATTAATATCCGTCCAAATTGCCTATTTCTATATGACGGATGGAGTATACATAAAGGCAGATTCAAGTAAGAACTACTACATATCTTAAAGCATAATTAAGAATAAATATTAATAGGGTTTTTAGCTTTTTAAACCAAAACCTGTCCCCGAATTTAGGTTTTTACATGAACTTTGAGATTTGTTTTTAAAACCACGAACTTTCATTTCGTTAGGATTTTCCCAACCCGACCCGAATAGCATAATTCAAAATGTTAAAGTTGTGTTTTGTTTATTCAAAAGTTGTCATATGTTATGTAAAAATTGTGACTGTATGTATTATTATGCTAAATAGGATCCAAGTAATCAATTTAGTGACAAATATGATTAAAATTGACATATAGATAACCCGGGTTTCGTCGTTGACCCGCCGGGGAAAAATCCTAACGAAATGAAAGTTCATGGTTTTAAAAACAAATCTCATAGTTCATGGGAAAAATCGGAATTCGAGGAAAGATTTTGGTTTAAAAAACCAAAAAGCCATATTAATATTAGAATATAGAAATCGGATGGCATTGATGTCAGTTCAATCCAAGCTCATTCAGATTGGCGGATTGAGCGGGTCAGCCCGACGGACTAGTGGGTTAGGCTGCATAAAAAATAGTACTCCTTCGGCCCCACTATACGAGCCCCGATCACTTTTACATACTCGTTTTATAAAAATCATAATAAATAGTCCCGGTCACTTTACCATTTCTCTTCTTTAAAGTGGAGTATGATTTTTACAAAATAAGTGTTCAAAAGTAACCGGAGCTCCTTAAGTGGAACGGAGTGAGTATTTTTTTTATTTTTTATTTTTGCTTATTTCATTTGATATGTGCCACGCCTATTCTTTCCAAATCATACATCCACATTTTCTTCTTATTTTCTCTTTGGAAAATATATGTTCTTATGTACTCCCTTCATTCCATAGTAGTGGAATCATTTTGTCATTTTAGTACGTTCTATAGTAGTGGAGTCATTTCTCAACAAGACATATATAAAAGGCGAATTTTGGGCTATTTTTAAAAATTTGTGAATTTTGGGTTTAGATTTGAATATTTATAAATATAGGATGTAAAAATGCAGATATTGATGTGAATTTAGTTTTCTAAAAATGATGATAATTTATTTATTATGAGAATGCGTTAGCGTTACACATGAATGTCATTCATGTTCATAGGCACTTGTGTGGAAAATCCTTCTGATTTTGACCAAATAATATATTATTACCACTACAAAAATGAGTTTAGACATAATTGCATGAGCAGTTACATGTCCAGTATCCACTTGAATTCATTAAAAATATTAAATTTCTTATCATAAATGGAGGAAATTCAAAGGTTTTAGAATATTCTGCAATTCATTTGTTTGGACTATAAATATATGATAGTTGATAGTAGTTTACAATTCGCCCATTTGGTGTTTTAGTTTCAGCAAAAAATTTGCTTGGTTTTAGGTATTCTTCTAAATTTTCAACGATATTGTTTTTGCTTTCAATATATATTTATACATTGCTATTGTGGCATAAGTTTGTGTTCCCATCAAATAATTTTCTACTTTAGCATCGAATTTAATATATGTATTTATTTATACTATTATTGTTTTTTGTGTAAAGTTCTTATATAGATGGATGCAATCTGATTGGAAAAGATGACACCGGCAAGGGGCGATGCAGTGCTGGAGATTATGACTGGAAAAGGTGAGTTTATTGGAGATAGAGACAAGCAGATAAAAAATGTTGGGAGATGGAGACGGATTAATTCTTAATTAGGAATAATTTTTTTTTATTAATTCTAATTCGTTGGTTATATTATTTATTGAGAATTTTTACTGAATTTACTAATAAGTGAGCACAAATTTTTCGGCACGTGATTTAAGGAAATGGGGTTTTGTTAGTAAAGTGGAAAGTGAATAAAGTAAGAGAGTTAATAAAGTAGGGAGAAAAGTAAGAGAGAGAATACCAAAAAAGAAAATGGCTTGCTTATCTTGGGACGTCCCAAAAAGGAATGTGAGTCGCTTATCTTGGGACGGAGGGAGTATATTTTTATTTGGTTTTATATATTCATATAATGAATTTTTATTACATTAGATTTCGTATGATGCTATTGTTTATCATTTCATAAAATTATTCATTGTGTAAAATAAGTTGAGGAAAATAAAATGGATCATGCAAAGCACGGGAATGATACTAGTTTTAGTAAAAGTCAACATATTTCTTCCCACTTAGTTTACTCTCTCTTGTTTTATTCTCTTTTCATCTCTCTATCTTTTTCATTTCCTAATTTATGAGTAGTATTTTTTTACTTAACTCACTTAACACAATTTTTCTGAAATTGTGTGTCGAAAAGAAACACATCCACTATTATGGAACGGAGGGATTAAAAGATGGATTAAAGTTTACAAATGTACCAGACTAAAAAGAAAAAAAGATAAATGTACAAATTTTCTATATAAATAACTGGTTACAATATTTCTTCGTTTTCTTTCAAATTTTATATTTTTTCTTATAGGGGAGTGATCAATTGATAACTCATCATTTAATTGCTAACTACAACTAATTTAAGGCCATAGGATTTTAGAAAACGTGTGGTCTACAATTTTCCACATGTAATTTTCGTTTTTATTAATAAAATAAAAAAAGATTAAAAAAAACGCCAAATTAGGATTTTAGATGAAAATGTCAATATAGTGTGTCGGAAATATCAACACAATGCTTTGAGAATGTCAACACGATGCTTTAAGAATGTTAACCCATTGCTTATATTGACATTCTACATGTATTATATTGACATATTTTATATAGTATGTTGACATTTCTGCTTTACGAAAAAATTGAAAATTTTTTGAATTTTTTTTCAAATTTTGACGTCGGAACATATGCATATATGATATCGTTGGAATCCTTATAAAATTATCTTTAATTTGATATATGTTATATGAATTTAAAGTTTTGGGATTTCTTTTAAAAGTTAGTTATAACTAAACATGTAGTTAATTGACATTAATACTCATATTGATATTTTATGGAATTAATCATATGGCTTTATTGACGTTTTTTGTTGATCGTATTGATATTTTTTGGTTGATGATCTAGGCCCTTAATTTGAATATCTAGTGGCTATTATTTAGTTGTAGTTAGCAATTAGGTATTGAGTTAGCAATATAACACTCCCCTTTTCTTATATCTACCTTGTATCATCATTTTTTATTTTTTATTCTCGCTATATATTTTTATTTCCAATATTGGTTTTGTTAATGTGTAAACGTGTATGTATTATACTCTCTATGAGATATATATTTAAAATTAATAAATAGATAAGGTAATTTTAATCAATATTTTATAGCCCGATTAGTCAGCTTCACTAATCTGAAACCTGAACGTTTAGGTTAGGCTTGTAAATTTTTTGATACGATCATGGAAGCCGTGCATCAAAGCTTGTACCGGCAGCTGTCTTCAATCAGTATTCGTCCTATCGAGATGATGTCCGAAAACTCTGAAACTGCAACCATTGTCTTCATCTTTGAAAGAGCTTTGCGTGGATACATTTCACACCCCAATCGGAGTCCAGATGAGGGAGATATGCCCATTTTACGGAAGCCGCGCGTTGCAGAAAAGTGCCACCCGGGTGGGTGGATTTGGCGGACAAAATCCACCCGGCTGGGTGGCCTCCCGAAGGCCCAACGGAGGCAGCAGAGTCCACCCGAGCGGGTGGCTCTTGGGCGGCTAGGCTACCCAGGCGGGTGGCCACCCGAAGGCACAGTTGAGGCAACGACGTCCACCTGGGCGGGTAGTTCTTGGACGGCTAAGCCACCCGGGCGGGTGGCTCGCGCAGAGGTTAGATTTTGTGGGCCTTTTCTTGAATTTTTGGCCTAGACTATAAATAGATGCTTGAGAGATTTGTTGATGAAAATAGATGTTGATGAAAATAGATGCTTGAGAGATTTGTTCCTGTTGATAAGGGTTTTTATCTAATTCCTAAATTTTAGGTTGCTTGATCATCAATTGATCCAATCAAGTATGATCAAGTAAAGGTATGCATCAAATGTCTTGTGAATTCCTTTGAGTAATGGAACCATTAGTTGAATCTAGCATGTTGAAGATGTTAGGTTTGGTATACTGAAAAGCATGTTTCGAGCAAGTTTCGCTCGAATAGAATCTTGCTTGTATACGTAAAACTCTATAATCCACTTTTAACCCGATTCAGTATTATTTCGAGCAGTTTCGCACAAATAGAATCAGTATATTATTACATTGTGTTTGTTTGTGCATTTATAAGATGTTTTATAAACATTTAAATATATAAGAAGCAAACAAAGTCTAAGTCTTTTGCTTAGTAAACTGGTTGTGGACGACGTCCACTTTAAGGTAACACAGTCGGTTCTATGCAATGCTTTGCAAAAGAAAAAGAAGAATTTCACAACCCAGATAGGCTTAGACTACCTATCGTGAAAGGTTGCAATGCCAGTCCGATTATTTCTAAGCCTTACCTGAAATAAGATGACGTTGGTGTGGTATAGCACTGAATGGATCTAACAGCAAGACGTGTCTTTATGCTATCTACTGAAAGACTAGGTCTTGCTAAATAACTATTTCTTAATCTACATACGTTAGCATTGAGCATACGGTATTGATTATGCACTACTTTGACTTATCAAATGGTGCGGGTTTTTCGCAACCCAATAATCCTGATATATTGGGTAGTGGTGATTAATATCTAGCGGTGCTAGGATTGCTATTATGTTGAATCGTGCGCGAGGTGAGTCTCGTTTGATAATGTCCTCAAGAGGAGCTCGAACAAGGTTTTATTATTCGGATAATCGGCCAGTTGAAGTTTTATCACTCTATGAATAATAAATAAGTGTTTCTTGCTAAGTCCACTCTTGGAATTAATAAGATGTTAATTAATTAAGGTCATAGCAGACATTAATTAATTAATGGACATTTATATCTTAAGCACGAGAAATAAATAATATAAATAACGTAAACCCGGATTACTTGTAATTTCGGATTTGGATGGGGAGTGCAATATTACTTCTGTAGTGGCTGCTTGTAATATTTCAATTAAAAGCTTATATAAAATTGGGGTTCAATTTAATTAGTAAAAAGCTAATTGGAGGAGCCCATATCCAAAACCTTCCATAGATCCCTGACTGAGCCCAATATGAACTTAATATAAATAGGAGAATAAAGGAGAGACATAATCACAATTATTAGTAGATGAAATTTTCGTCCCCCTCTCTAATTAGTAGAGGAGCTCGAAAATTCTTCAGCTCTCCTCCGTGAGGAATTTCTATCTTCTTTTTATACGAGTCCTAGTATTTTGATAAGATTAGCCCACCATGATATCGAGATACAGTTCGGGAACCAGTCAGAAGCTCCGTGGTCTAGCATTGAAGATCATTGATAAGGCTCGTTTCATGCATTGGTTTTGGGTTAAAATTATATGCTTTTGGGGGAGATAATGCACAAATTTTGAGCTTAAGTGTGCAGAAATCTGCTGGATCCGGGAGTTTGTGTAAATTGACCTGGCAGATGCAAAATAGCTGATTTTGAAGTAAAATACCAGAAGTCGTCGCTCGAACCTAGGAGAATCAGGAAGTTGACGAAAGGAGGCGTAATGGAGGTGAAGCACAGAAAAAGTCATCTACCTGGTCAAGGAGACAGAATGGCGTGCTGACATGAAGATCCTCAATTATTGCAAGGGTAAAATGGTCAAATACCGACAAGAAGTTGCCTTAGGGTTGAAGTTAAAGCCACTCTATAAATAGAAGCTTTCCACAATGAAGAGGTAGCGCTTAACGCTATCGTAGTTTAGGTAGGAAGCTCTCGTAGGTGCTTAACGCCACCGCTCTCTTAGTTTAGTTCGATAGTTTGTTGCTTTCTTGGCTTAAATATGTAGTTTCATCGGAGGAATTGACGACTTCACCTTTGGATCTCGACTTATTTTCGGTTTTATGAAGATTTGGTGTTTATTTTCATGTTATTGATGCTATTTACTTATGTTTCTTGGATGCTTTTTGCAATTGATAGCTTAGATGTTTAGATCCATGTTGTTTACATGATTTCCAGTAGTTTAGAGGTTGAGATTTAGTTGTTCACGTGCTCGATTTCTGAGATCCGATAGTTTAGGTGATGCATGCAAGGTAATCTGTGTTCATTTCGTTTTCTGCTTGACCCAGTAGCGTAGATCTGGTAGTTCTAGCTTGAATTTCGTGTTTACGTCTCGTTTTGAAGCATGCTCTGTTTTATTTCGTCAATGGTGTTGAAGCTCTGTTCTATGCTCTGTTTTTACTTGGTTGTTTGGAGAAGATGAAGTAGGAGTTAGTTAGAGAATCAGATCTGCTTTTTGCTTTTGCTTTTTGGTTTTCCAGCTTTTCTGTCAGCCCAACTAGTTTGAGAAAAATGGTCCCCACTTTACTTTTACACTTTGTCTGCCTATTTTAGGAAAGCCTTTAGCTTGGTTAGTAAGTTTCAATTGTTTTCTTTAGTTGCTTTCATGATTTATTAAAATGATGAAAAATATTTTCGTGTTTTATTTTCCTTCCGTACTTCTCCCGTCTCCTAGGTCAGGTAAATAGAGTCCAGTTTAATTCCGCCAGGTCAAGTAGATTAGAGTTTTAACCCACTCAATGAATGCGTGGCAGCAGCCGACCCCTTTTCCGCTTGTGTCATAGAAACGATCTCGAGTAGGTCCATAGTTCCTGTGGTTCGACCCCGCTCTTGCCGCTTATACTTAGTAATATATGTTGCATTAGTGGGAAAATTATAAATCTTGTTGAAAGGAGGGACACGTGCACACGACACACGTGCAAAAACCCGACCCTTCAATCATCACATGGAGAAGCTCGAGCAATCGACGATTCTTTGGAGAATCAAATCGGTAACTCTAAACCGTAGAATTCATGTTTTATGATTTACTTTTTGTGAGCAGGAATTATTTGCGTTCTAGCATGCAACTATCTGTTTAACATGTGAATTGATTAATCGCATAATCGGTCAAATAGATCCGTATCTGATTTATTTGTTTTGTACAAAGTCTTCCGCTGTGCAAGGGGCACCAAACCCCAGCAGAAGATTGCTTAGAGTGTTTCTACATCAATGGATTTAGCTAATATCAAATTCACTTTTCTTCATCTCTTATCTTCCATCAAATCCTTTTAGGTCTAGTTTTTGAAGGCTAGATCCACCCTATCCTTTATTGTTTTTGTGTTTTTGTGTCCCAATTGAAGATCAAACATCATCAAAGAGTATAAATCTTGGGTTAATGGATCACAATCAATAAGGATCCATATCATTTTTAACCCGATATAATTCTAGTCCGATCAGCTCGCATTCGATTAAAGTTAGTCTAAAATCCGCTGGACTGATCCAATTGATATCTCTACTCAGTAATGTAACATGATATCTTAAATTAATAAATAGTATAGGTATTATTTTCAATCAAATTATTTTTAGTTATGTTAATTTTTTGAATACATGCGAGAATCATGGATTTGAGGGATGTAAATGGAGCCAATTTACTTGGATTTTGGCTAATCCGTTGTAGTTGTTGGGCTATTCAAATACGAGCTATTTGGATTATGATTTTGGCTAATCTGTCCCGAGTGTTCTTAGCAAGTTAAACATCGGAAATCACATTAATCAACTTGAGAGGGAGTGTTAATAAAGGAAGAAAATTATACCATATATCACAAAAGATGTAGAAGAATAGTTTACCTTATAAGATACTCCATGTGTTATTTTAGTGAGATTATTATTTGCATTGTAAAAGGTATGCTATCGTCAATATAAGGATGGACAATATCGTGTATCAATTATTCAACATCTGTACAATACAATAAAGATTCTAGCCATCATTTACAATGCAATGTTTTTCTTTATCAAAGTCTTGATCCATGTTTAACAAACTTATGATTAACTTTGCTATAATACGAACTAGTGTTAACACCCGTGCTATGCACGGGTCATATGATTTTCAATAATGAAGACAATTGGTAAGTAATTTAAAATTTAAAATAAATATAAATACAATATGGAGAAAAATATCAATCTCTGTCCACGAAGTAAACTATTTAGTAATAGACACATAATTTATAAAAAAAATGATTTGTAAAATTGAGTGAAAAAGTAAGACAAAGTAGAATGAAGAGATAACGATATTTATATTTAAGAATGTCGAATATAAATCCGTTGATTAAAATGTATATAAGGAAATGTGCAACTAAATTTTCATTGAGGGCTAATCTTACACAATTACAATATAATAAAATCAGAATTACAAAATAGTAGTTAACATTTTAACTAAATAAATAGATCATAAGTTTCCACAACAAAAATCACAAAAATAGAAAAATAGAAAGTACAATAGTAACAACAACAACCGGGAGTTTATAAATTTTGAAAAACTTCTTTGTAAACAACATTAATGGTAGAATCTGCACTCTTATCAATATAATCTTTACAAACTAATATCTTCAAACCATCACGATTTGTGACTCTTGATACAACAACATACAGTTGTCTATGACTGAAGACGGGTTTTTTTCAGAAACAATCCAACATGTAAAAGAGATTGACCTTGACTTTTGTTAATAGTCACTGCATAAGACACAGTTAATGGAAATTGTCGTCGTTGGAATTTGAATGGCAACGATGGATCAAATGGTATTAAAGTCATTCGAGGAATCAACACCTTAAGACCAACATTATGACCAGTCATGTCACGACCGCACTTTGCTAAAGATAGCAAAGCCGAGAAACCGTGACTAGGGGTGGGAAATAAGAAGAGGGGAACGGAAAGGGGATAAAACAATGACTGAATATATACTTAGAAGTATGGGGAAAAACAGTTTCAAACCAACTTTTAATCACCAGAACTTGAATAAAAATCTTACATTTTAATAAATAATTATCAGAGTAACAGTCGATGTCATCTAGAACCTTAGTACGCAGCAGAACGAACACGGTCACATGTATGAGGACATGCACCGCCGAGAGCCTCTACTTAAAATAAAAGGAAAATCATAACTCTGCTCAGCATTCTCCACCGTCACTGCTCAACCTGCACATTTAGAAATATATGCAGGGCTGAGTATAAAAATACTCAGTGAACACATTGCCGAAATATACATACATAAAATGAAAATATTGTCATGCCATCACAGTAACACTCGAGGGTTTTCTCTTAAAAGGCCCGAGCTTACTAAATTCTTTGTGAGCTAAAGTTCGACTGATCAGTCTAAGTTCTTTTTGTACTTCTGCCATATCTGAACACCAAGTGCCATGGAGATGGTGCTCTCCCACGGTCACCTACATCTTTCTCCAGCCGGGGAGGTGGCCACCTCCCAACGGCCTCCACTATATCATCTTTGTGCCGTGGAAGGTGGCCACCTTCCAACGGTCACCTGTGTACACTAATCCGAGTAGGGACACCACCCTCACTCGGACCCGAATTCGATTCTTACGTTCCAACCAAACAAATAGGCTTCATACACATAAAACAAATCATTTATGGCAAGACAACATTATTTGCATAAACAACAAACATAAGTTCATATTTTCATATTTTTCATCCACATTAGTATGTAGGATAGAATAGTTCACCTCGTTCGTTTAATTTCCTTAACTTGATTTTCTCGTTCCGACCTTAACTTGCGGAGATAACCTTTTTCAAGACAATACAATATAATATAAAATACTAATCAGACTTCAAGAAATTTTTAAATTTTAATAGGAATGCATGCCTCCTAATTAAGCCCTCTCATTTTTCGCTCATCCTTTAAAACTTTTGAAACTCATATATTATTTAATACTCCTTTCACTATTCCCGGCTTCGACTAATTTGGAACTCCATACTTTACTATGAATTTTACTCCCGCAAAACTCTAACAAACCCAAAGATCAATTATTTTAGCTTAGCTACACGTTAGAAGGAACTATATATATAAATACTAATTAAAGCTTAATTTAAAACTTAGGCTAAGATTTAATATTAAATCCCTCCCAATAAATTCAGATTTCAAAATTGGGCCAAGACTTCCTTTTATTTTGAACCCAAATAATTAAATTTTTGAAACTGGACCTCCTTGGTATATTAACTGCAGCCCCCAAATTTATTAAAAGGAGTTGGGCCCGGATTTAAACTTTTCCATTCAATTAGTCAAATGAATTAGTATTTCCTAGGCCAACCAATCAAAATAACCAGTGAAGATCACCTCATACCTTTCTTACACCATCCCCTACTCCACTCCTCACAAATATAAAATATGATGGTGGGCCCACTATTTATGTTTGTGAGGGGTGGAGTAGGGGATGATGTAGGAAAGGTATGAGGTGATCCAAACTGCAAAATAACACACAAATGAGTACCCACACCCACTTCATCTCCCTCACCATTCACACCCAAATCCTAATTTGATGTGAGAGAAGCTCCCACTTCTCACTACCAGCTACTGCCGCGGCCATCACGCCTCAGCGCCACCGTCCGTCACCGCCTCCGGCGGCGCTCCTCTTCTCTTCTTCTCTCCATCTCCCTCTCTTCTCTCTCTCTTTCTCCTCCCCACTCCCTCTTCCTCTCTCGCCGCTGCTCACACCACCGTGCCGCCGCAGCTGCTGCTCTCACGGTGGCGCGATATCAATCCCTCCGTCTCTCTCTCTATCCCGGATGCCGCTCTTGCTGCCTCCCGAACTCCGTCGGCGTCGCTGGGAGAGCAATGCCATTGCTGTGCTGATATGCCTCCTCTGCACGCCCCTCCGTCATACGCTTGCTGTTCGGACTGCCCCGAATCGGTATCCAGCAGCCCCTACTGAGTTCGAAACAACCTAGCCCCTGAACCATTCAAAACAACCCTGAACTCAACTCGATCACACCCGAACCAGCCCCGAAACACCCCCGCAAGATAAGTTCTCGCACTCAAATTATGTTCTTTTCGTAGTTCATTTAGTTACAGTTACAGAGGGGTGTTCAATTCGTTGTGTTCGGTTCATTGTTGATTGTTATTGATTGAATTACTTGTGTGAGAGTGGTGGATGATATGCTATGTATAACCATGATCAAAAGGGTTTTATACCTCAAAACACGATATTGAATTGTGAAATTGTGAGACTAAGAGGAGTAGTTTCCTTGGACTTGGCAGACTCGTCTCTATGATTTGAGATGCTAATTGGAAGAGAATTAAGCAGCCCCTTCGAACTCTCGATTTTTGCCGTGAATGGTTGGTATTGGAAACAAGAGCTCTTCTACTTCTCTTCCTTCCTCTCGGCTCTCTGTTTTTGCTTGCATTTTGCATAAAGTGATTGTAAATTATGTGCAGGAGGTGGAGTGTAATCAAGCAGCTACGTGCTTGAGGGGAAGGAGAGTAATCAGGCAGCTACAACTACGTGCCTTGAGGGGAAGGAAAGTAATCAAGCAGGAAGTGGCGGAGTGGATCAAGCAGGAGGTGGAGGAATGCTACGTGGCTTGAATGGGAGGAGAGTAATCAAGGAGAAAGAGGTGGAGGGGAGCTATCAGCAATTTATGCAAAGAGATTTGACATGGGCTCTTTGGGCTCCAAAGAACAAATTATTTTAGTGATTTGGGTTTTGAGACAGTGGACTCTTTCTTTTTAAATTAGGCCCACAAGAAATAAATCCTTTTATTTTTACTATACTTTATTTTTTGAATTTAAATCAAAAAATTTAGCAATTAATACTTTAGTGGTATGCTAATTTCTAAACATAAATTACGACTCTTATCGATTTATCGTAAACATCTAATACTCCTTTGAATGTTAATAAGGAATGAAGATTAAACGATTTATCGTAAACATCTAATACTCCTTTGAATGTTAATAAGGAATGAAGATTAAACGAAAAAAATTCAGATACCCATTCGACCTCCTTTCAAGATCAACTAAAAAGCTAGGGAAGACCCGAGATGTTACAAGCCAATACTTGTCCCTCCCAAACATAGTCACCTAAACGTGTAATAATCAATCGGGTGCCATTACACAAACCATTAGAAGGGTCTATGTTCCTTAACAACATCACTGGAGTACCAACTTTCAGCAACAATTCATGATTAGGAGTACCTGAACATTTCAAATTATTCAAAAATTCAACTGTATGAATCTCAACAAAGCCATTTGATGTCAAATCAGAGTTTGATATACTATCAGAGCTCAAATAAACTCGACCTTGAGACTGATCCAATGAAATCATGAATTGATTAACTTCATCAACTACCTCTAAAGTAGGAGCAAGTATTGCACGACCATGCAAAGAATTACTTAACTCATGGGGATTCATATACGAAGGATATATGTTGGAAATAATGGTTCTAAGAGGATCTCCAGAATTAGACAAAACAATGTCAGAAGGAAGATGAATAGATACTTCGCCATCATTTGGACCACCAATAACCCCATCTCCAATAGAGGCAACCCAAGAGGAAAGAGCCTCTAACTTGGAGGCTTCATCACCATATTGAACACTCAATAGTCTCATGTTTTTTGTCAACCTCAAAACTGTACAACTCCTCCAAAGATAAGAAGAGTTAACGGTAGTATTGACAACATCTTGCCTGGTACCATTAGGAATAACGGGTAAAATTTGTCTAAAGTCACCACAAAAAACTACAGTTTTTCCACCAAAAAGGTTGGTCCATACTAAACTCATTACATCCACACATAATATCTCTGAAACTCCTATCCACGGCTTCTATACAATGTTTATGGATCATTGGAGCTTCATCCCATATAATAAGTTTAGCTCTCAAAGTGAGCTCAGCAAGTGCACTCCCTGGTTTTATATTGCACATCGAATCTTCATTCACATTGATAGGAATCTTAAAGCGGGAATGAGCCGTTCTACCACCGGGCAATAATAAAGAAGCTATACCACTGGAAGCGACATTCAATACAATATCACCCTTCGTGTAAAGAAGCTATACCACTAGAAGCGACATTCAAAGCGGGAATGAGCCGTTCTACCACCGGACAATAACAAAGGACAATATCGTGTATCAATTATTCAATATCTGTACAATACAATAAGGATTCTAGCCATCATTTACAATGCAATGTTTTTCTTTATCAAAATCTTGATCCATGTTTAACAAACTTATGATTAACTTTGCTATAATACGAATTGTAGGTTTTATAAAAAGAGTGAAATACAAAAATGGTCTTTTGACTATGGGTTTATCTCCCACATAGTCCCTGGAGACATACCCGGACTAAGGGTTTATCTGGAAAATTGTCATTTTTAACTGTTTTCGGTCGAAAATACCCTTTGGGTGATATGGTTGGGGGGTTTGGGCAATTTGGTCTTTTTACACTTTTAACATTTTAAATCTGATATTATTTCAGTTATGTACTAAATCTGATATTATTTCAAAATTATCATTCTTGTTCCCTTTTGTCATCCTTCACTTTGTTTCTTTATTTTAATATTAAATTTAATTTTATAAAATTAAATTTTAAATTTCAATTTTTAAATATCAATATATTTTTTTCGAGATTAACCCTTAGTCTAGGGATGTCTTGCGATATTTTTAAAATCCAAGGACTGTAGGCGAGATAAACCCATAGTCCATGGACCATTTTTATAGTTCATTCTTATAAAAAAAAATCTAGGTTTTACGAAGTTGTATGTTAACCAAATATATTATTAGAGCATGTTTGATAAGCTAGTAATATCAAGATAGAGAATTATATATGGACATTTCTAATTGTTTGATATCATAGTTAAGCTTAACTCAAAACCCAATATATGACAAGAGCCCAACCCAACCTTACCATAATTATAACTTTAACCATGTTTATGTAACCACCAATTTGTCAAGTTATATAATATACTATACAAATTTAGATAATTTCTTTTCAATCAAACAACAACGAAAAAATATCATATCTTTGCATATCTTGGCATGAAACCCGTATTTCTTATATTATTTTACATATCTTCTCATATCCCATCTTTTTTATCAAATGAGTCCTAAAGAGGATAGTATCTAACGATTGCACAAGAAATGCAGTCGATAATAATTGATGAGAGAAAAACGTATCATTAATTAAACTAAAAAAACACTAGAAATATAATTATATAAATAAATTGAGATTTATTATAAAATAATAATTATAAAACATAATGATGCCATGCAGGATTGATTGATGATGCGGCGATAAATATATGAAATTTATTGTATAGTACGCTCGCCGACCCATAAAAATGAAAACTCTTTCCCTTTTTTATTTGTCTTCTGTACTTTTGATTTTAACAAATTTCTTTCTTGTTTAGTGAGACGACGAGATCCATTTTCAACTAATCAATTTTCTTTTTATTATTTTTACTTTATCAATTATCATTGAAATCCATATCATTATAAAACTTTTTATTTTTGGAGGCAGAGAGAATTAGATTTGAAACCAAACACAATTCGAAAATGGGGTTATATATAAATTATTGAAGTATTTACACTTTGATAAAAGGAAAGCTCCATGAAATTTAGAGATGTGGTTTATCTTTGTCTAATAACACTATACAATTATTTGATAAGGTTTTGAGAAATAGTTGTATTCAGTTTTATCTCATTACTACAAATATAGTCATAAATTAGGCTAGAGCAAGTTTTTCATTACACAATTTGATGGTTTAGACTGTAGACACATAAGTGAAAGATTAGAAATATCAGTTAACACACGTTTAATCGATTTATGTATTTTATTGTATAAACGATCAAATATCCAATTTCTTCGATAAAAATTTCATTTTGTTGAAAATGAAAATACAAATGTAATTAGTTGATTTTAGTTTTCCTTTTATTAGTTAGTGTTAGCCTTTTTCCTAGCCTATATAAAAGGCATTTATTGTAATTTGTAGAGAACACTTTACAAAATGTAGTCCATAAATGAATTTCCCCTTTTCCTTCTCTATTTTCTCTATCGAAATATTTTCCCAATTTTTACAGTTTCTTCATCCTCCATTGACGGAGGTTCCATCATCCAATTTCTTCTACATTTTCAACACATTTCATCTTTTTCCCCTAGTCTTAACTTATGGAAGTAATAACTCTAGCTGATACAAAATATGATTTGGCCTAAATATTGTAACTATTTTATTGCAAATTACAATAATTAACTTTTCCCTACATCTTCTTCCTATTCGCCTCAGAATGACACACCTTATTAATTTTAGCATTCTCTATATATAACATATATCTGCACATAGTTTGTTTCATGGAAATTACATTTATGGTTTCTACAATATTCGCTATTATAAATTGATCAATTGAATTCACACTAAAACACATAAATTGAACTTGAAAAGAAAGAGAGAAAATAAGAGCAATGAATAGCAGTATAAGAATGTTTCATCTTCTTACAATGATTGTGGCACTTGCAGTTGCATTGTTAAATAAATGTCAAGCTGATTTGATTGACGATTTTTGCGTGAAATCAAACAATCCTACTTTATGTACCAATACTTTGAGATCCGATCCTCGATCCAAGGGGGCTGATGCTCGAGGCTTGGCTACAATTGCAATCAAGAAGGCGGAAGAGGCCACACGAGCCTCCATAAATGTGGTAAAATCACTATTGAACAGTGGCAACAAAGAAATTATCAGCACGTGCATCGAGAATTTCAGTAGCGCTGTAACGAACCTCAAGGAGTGCGAGTCACTATTAAATAGACGTGACACTGGTACACTACGATCCATAGGCTCAGCTGCTTTAACCGATGTTGGTACTTGCACTGATGAATTTAGAGCAAATGAGCCAGCAAAGCTGAAAGAAGCAAGTGGAAAGGCCGACACCTTTGTTCAATTGCTTCTGATAATTGCTAGTGCCTTGTAAAGGCAAAATACATAAAATTAATAACAATAATATTACTGATTCATGTTGTATGCAACGATAAACAACGTTATTTTGATTTGAGTTTAAACCACAACATAATAATAATAATAATAATAATAATAATAATAATAATAATAATAATAATAATAATAATAATAATAATACTTAGTATCATATTATCTGTTATCTGTTGTTGATTTTTTTTTTTTATTTCTGAGTTCAAGACAAGATGACACACTATGATAAATTTTGAGATACTAATGACAAACGTATATATTTTTAAAATATAAATGTAGCGAAATAATACACCCTGTATTCCATAAAAATAACACATTTTGGAATGACACGTGTTTTAATGTATAATTAGTAAATTAGGAGATAGATAAAAACGTGATTGAAATATTATTAGTGACGAATAAGACTCACGAGAAGAAAAATTACAAAAATAGAAGTTGTTTATTTTTATGGGATGGACAAAAATAACAAAAGTAGTACTCCCTCCGTCCCACAAAGATTGTCCCATTTTTTCATTCCAGTCCGTCCCACAAAGTTGGTCTCATTTCACTTTTTACTATTTTTTGTAGTGGATCTCATATTCCACTAACCCATTCTTATTCACATTTTATTATAAAACTAATATATAAAAGTAGGACCTACATTCCACTAATTTTTTCAACTCACTTTCCATTACATTTCTTAAAATCCGTGCCCGGTCAAAGTGGGACAATCTTTGTGGCACGGAGGGAGTATAATTTTACGAAAGGGAGTACTCCCTCCCTTCCATGTTAATTGAGTCATTTTACTATTTTGGAAAGTTTTAAATTAATTGAGTTATTTCTATTTTTGGCAAAAAAATAATCATCCCTCTTACTTTATTCACCTTCCACTTAACACACTATTCTTAATTTTCGAGCCGAAAGAAACGCCTCAATAAATAAGGAACAGAGAGGGAGAGTATGATTTTTTACCCATGGTAAAATATTAGTAACTGTAGATTTGTAATCAAGGAATCCAAAAGTCGATGAGTGATAATAAAATTGAACTTACAACCCTTTCAGCCATATATATGTGGCTCCAGCAACCAAACCAGCAAATGGTTGGTTATTTATTTGTAGTTGGAAAATGATCTCTTACATAATAACATAAGCATCACAATTTCAAATAGAAAAAAGCTCCAAAACCAGCTGCATTCATTCAACATCAAATCCTTTCTGTTGCAGCTCAGACAGAACCTCATTTCTCATCCTCATCCACAGCTTCATAGCCTCTTGATCCAGCTTCTTGTCCTGCAAATCCTTCTGAAAATTGTACGAATCTTTATCCGTTTCGACGATCCCTTTTGGGCCGATGGTGGTCCCGATCATCCCTCCCTTGGCAACGAACTCCTCCATCGCCTCTGCATCGCCTGGGTAAGGGAACTCGCGGCGCTCGTACAGGTGAGCCAGCTCCTTCTCCTCCTTTGGCATCGGCTTCAGCGTCCACCACCCAAACGGCGACGTCTCGTTCAGAAACCACACTGCTCCAAACAGAGCATAAGTGCTTATTAGAGCTTTGCCTACTTGCTTCCAGAAATGATGGTCTTCCTTTCCTAGCCCGATTTTTTTCAGGTATTTCTCTACTTGGGACGCTGCAAAAAAATGGGCAGAAACCTTGGATTACCACTTTGTGAATGTTTCAAGAATCAAGAAATGGGTTCATAGTTTGTACGAATAGAATCATATGTTGATAGTACATCACAAGATAAAGGGATTAGTAGCCATTTATGATCTCAATTTGGCGTTTTTGAAAGGTTATTGATGTTTTGTGTTCCTGAATTTTTATGCCAGACTAAAATAAACAGCTTTGTAACTAAAATTGAGGTCATAAATAAAGAAAACGCAATAGTATCCATTTTATACAGAATCTGAGTGAGGCATTTCGTCGAACGGATGGGGGGCATATTGCCACATTTTGGCGAATACCTCAACCGGGTTAAACACCCAAGAAGGAATTTTATGAAAAAGCAGATGAAACAACAAAAGGTTACAGGAAAGATTCAAAATCATAAGCTTAAATAGCCAAATAGAGTGAGTGGTTCTGTGAAGATCATCTACCTGCGTCGGGCTTTTGAAATCGTTTCAGAGGCATTTGATGACGATTTGAGGAGAAAAATTAGGTATCTGAATTCTTGATTTCTTTCTCAACTCCAATTTCTGCGGTAGTTTAGAACACGGATACTTATTTATTTCTTGGGTAAATTAATGGAAAATGACAAAATTTTGTAAAATTCAGATCAATCCACTAAGTTCATTTAAAAAATGGCCCACATTATTCATCCTATAAATGTACTCCTACTAAAATTATTTTATTTTTATTTATCTCTTAAAATTATATACTACCTCCCACAAAAATAGTTTTTTTAATTCATACTAATCCATCCCACAAAAATAGCTTTTTTCTATTTTTAACTTGTCTTTACTTTATTGTTCTTGTAAGGTGAGTCTTATTCTTCACTCAAAATACTTCAATCACTTTTTCTTTGTTCATCTCTTTCACTTTATCAATTTCACATTAAAATCCGTGTCATGTCCGCAGTTAGGGGTGGGGAAACTGTTCTCGGTTCTTGGTTAACCGAGAACCGAACCTTATTTTTTCGGTTCCCGGTTAACCAAAAACCGAAAAATGAGGTTAAGGTTCGGTTTCGGTTAGTAGGTTTTGGATTTATGCGGTTCTCGGTTAAACCGAAGGGTTAAAACCGAAGAACCGCAATTTGTGAATTGAATTTTAATTTGCCCTATATTTACTTTAATTTATCATTAATAAAAAAACTTAAAAGTAGAATGTAAAACGGTAAAAATCCTAAATTACTAAGATTCTGCTCTCTCCATAAAAGAACTGCCGCTACTCTCTGCTCCGCTGCTGCTGAACTAAATGAATTCTTGCAGACTAATTTGGACGATAAACTAATTCTTGCAAACTTCATTGCAAACTAATTTTTGGTGTGAATAGTCCCAAATTTCAGCAATAGCAAGCTTAGAGGATCGTGAATAGTCCCAAAGTTAAAAAACAATAGTCCTCATATTGCAAACTCCCAAATTGATAATGATCGTGAATAGTCCCAAAGTTCAGCAATAGCAAGCTTATAATTTTTTATTTTAACTGAATGTATTGCACTTGAGTTCGGTTCCTTCGGTGGAACCGAGGACCGAACCGATCGGTTCCTTGAGGAACCGAACCGACAAGAGGTTCGGTTTCGGTTCTGAATTTCGGAAAAAATGAGAGTCGGTAACCGACTAATCGGTTCGGTTAGAACCGAACCGACCGAATCCTCACCCCTATCCGCAGTCCCTATTTTTATAGGACGGAGGAGTTTTTTTTAATTGAGTAAAGGTTAATTTTGTCCTAAACATATAACCAAAATATAATTTGGCCAAAATATTCACTTTTTGAAAAATGAGATCCATAACAAATGAAAATGTCTCCGAAAAAGTCTTTTTTTTCCAACCATTGAAAAAGAACCGCTCCGACAAAGATTTTATTTGTTATGAACCTGCTTTTTAAAAAATAAATGCTTTGAACCAAATTCGTGTTTTGATGATACATTTAGCAACAACAAAATTGACCTTTACTTTTTAAATTTAGAAAAAAAAAAGCACATTTTGATGGCGGGGTCAATTTCTCATTTTGGTGTAGTGTGTGAAGCAAACAATGAGTCATGTTTTAAAAAAAAAAAGAAAAAGAGAAGAAGCTTATTCAGGACTTGACAGACAATAGTTACTGATAATGAACAACAAAATCTTACATCAATTTGCAGATAATAGCTTATATGCACAACAATGACATCCTTAGGCCTAACTTACAACAACCCATTTTGGTGAGTGAAGTATGCAACACGAAGATCCATCATCCGTGCTCACAAGCCATCAACGAAGCGTTCCAAGCGGCTTCTTGTACGTGTACCACTTGGCGACCAACATGAAGACGCCCAGATTGAGAACGCTCAGCCCGGCCAGGAGCCAGTAGAAGTAGTGGAGGTGGCCGTGGTTGAGGTTGTCCGGTATCCACCCGGGCTTCCCATGGCGCGTGCTGATTTTGGTTACGATAGTCACCAGCAGAGTGCTCAGATAGCTACCAAGAGCCACGGTCGTGAGCTGAAGGGCCGAGCACAAGCTTCTCATAGCATCAGGCGCTTGTTCGTAGAAGAACTCAAGCTGCCCTATGAAAAAGAACACCTCTGCACACCCTATGATGAAATACTGAGGAACCTGCCAGAAAATCGATATGTCTATTTTATCCAGCTCGTACAAGTTGTGCCTTCTGACATAGCTTAGCCTGATGACCTCGAGAATCCCAGCTGAGAGCATGGAGAAGATGGAGATGAAAAGTCCAATCCCCATTCTTTGGAGCTGAGTGATCCCATTCTTGTGCCCGGTGAGTTTTCTGGCAGCAGGAACAATGAGCCTGTCGTATACGGGGACCCAGAAAAGCACGCTGAGAGTGTCAAAGATGCTCAGAGACGCTTCCGGGATTTCAAATCCCCTATTCCCCATCTTTGTATACATTGTTAATCCTTGCAACACAAACAAAGTGCCCATTTGGCCATATACCGTGGCAAAGATGATCCCGGTTGCCCATACTGGAAGAAGGCGTATGATGGCCTTCAGCTCCTCCACTTGTGTCACCGTGCAGAGCCTCCACGGATCCACCAAGCCCTTTACTATGTCTGATTCCGTCTGCACTGCAGCCTTGTCTAAGAATCTGCATTTGACCATAAAAAAGACTCAGTTTCTAGATGATTTTAGTGGCTAGCAAGATTGATTAATCATCATTTTACCTAAAATCTTTGGTGTGCTCGAGCTTGCGACTTCCCTTGATCGCAGAATCAGCATCACCGGTTTCATACAATGACTCCTCGTTCGCAGGAACATTAACATGATACTTCCTGAAAGATGCTACCAGAACTTGGCAGATGCGTGTAAGGGGGCTTCCCCCGGGTTTTTGATTCCGATACAAACGAGTGCCTGAGAAGAAGAACACAACAGCTATTGCCATGGCCACTGTGGGGATGCCAAACCCCCAGTTCCAGCCGACGTTCATTTGCACCCAAACTAGGACAGAAGCAGCAACCAAGGCACCAACATTGATCGAGAAGTAGAACCAGTTGAAGAAGGAGCTTTTGTGCTTCTTCTCAACCTCATCAGTGTCCTCAAATTGATCCGCTCCAAAGGAGGAGACGCATGGCTTGATCCCACCTGTCCCGAGGGCTATCAAGTAGAGTGCAATGAAACATACTACAGATTGCATGGTTGTTGCGTGGCAATCGTCTTTCCCATGGCAAGCTGGTCTCAGGCCTGGGATTGATGCTGATAGTGTCAACAATGTCATCCCCTGAATCAGATCCATAACTCGTCAAATTTTTTTCTCATGTTGTGAAAAAATTTCAAACATAAATTTTAAATATAGCTAATACACAGAACAGCACAGAGGAATCAGAACCCGTGTAGAGAGTGATCTGACTACTTTGAGGTTATGCTTCTCCTAATAAAGCCTAAATTCATTGAGATTATTGTACATTATATTTAGGGGAGAAAATAAATATGATAACGTTACATAATTACCATCTTATTATGTATGCAACTCAACTTAGAAACAAATCGAGATTGATTCTAACTTGAATTATGCATAACTGAACCATGAAAACTTACAATAACATATATGATGGAAAACAAGGCAATTGTGTAATATCTTCCAAGATATGCATCGGCCAGAAAGGCTCCAATGAGTGGTGTTATGTAGCACGTCCCTCCCCAATTGGTGACATTGTTGGAAGCAGTGGTGCTGTGTTGGTTGAGGTGCTTCTTGAAATAAACCACCAGATTGGAGCTCATCCCATAGTATGCCAACCGCTCAGAACATTCGTTGCCTTTTGTCACAAATTCATTGGTTAAACGTAGAATCAGCCAGGGATCATTTGAAAACGCACGCACACATAGATAATTCGTTCAATTTCATCCCACCACAGAACACATCAACAAAAGTAGAATAGGGGTTACATAGCAATATTAACCAGGGATAATTTGATCTCACACACATTACACACAGAAAATCATTTTCAAGGGTCAATTTCACACACATACACACACTATCATCATCAAGAAACATAACTTGTGGACCGAAGATCAATTTCAAGGTTCATTTTCTCATATGAACACACAATAACCATCTAGATACCTGAACATGTGGTGACAAATTCATCTTCAAAGTTCATTTCACACGCACACATACAATCATCGTCCATAAAAGCAAGCTTCTAGTCATAAAATCATTTTCCAGGATCATTCCACACACACTATTATCATCCTCAAGAAAATCATTTCACTCGAACAAGCCAACACATACACATACACATGCACATGCATAATCATCATCCCTAAAACCGAGCATCTAGTCATAAAATCATCTTCAAGGATCATTTTACACACACACACACACACACACACACTATTATCATCAAGAAAATTAAAATGTAAGAAAATCATCTTTAAGCATGATTTCTCACGCGCAAGCTAACACACACAATCATCATGCATAAAATTGAGCTTCTAGTCACTAAATCAATCTCAAGGATCATTCAACACACACACGAGCACACTATTATCATCAAGAAACCGAACTTATCGTGAGAAAATCATCTTCGAGGTTGATAATTCACTTCACACACACACTATTATCATCAAGAAACCAAACTTGTTGTGAGAAAATCATCTTCAAGGTTGATAATTCACTTCACACACACACACAATCATCATCAAGAAATCCTACTGTCAGAGTTCAGCTATCACTTCCCGAACCCAAGCACAAAAAACCAAAGCATCCCGAAGAAAATAGATAGGATGTGGCAATATTCACCTAAAATATAAGGGCAAGCTTTCCATGTTCCCGTCTCACTCCTCTTTGCAGGATTACCGCGGAAATCAACCGTCCCATCTTTAGTGTACAAATCATCCTCCGCCATAGGAGCAGCTCCACTCTACGCAATTCTCCCCCGCAACCCTGAATCTCCAATTCGCAACAATTAGTTTCTTCTTCAATTTTATACTATATAAACCAAAATAGGCCAAGAAATGGACAAACGAATAGCTCCAAAAACAAATTAATTAAAAAAATAGTGCCGAATGCAGAATCTCAAATTGATCGAACAATGCGTACACGGTAATTACAGCAGTAGATGACAAAATCAAGCACAGCAAAAACAATATAAAGCCTGAGCCAAGTGAGAATCAGCCGAAACCTTAGCTACGCCTACTTGTAAGGCACGATGAAGTTACCTCGAATGATGTGAGTGTGAGGGAGAGAGAGATCGTTGCGTTGCGTTGTTTTGTTTTGTTTTGTTCTGTTCACAAAAGAGTCAGAGAAGTTGACTTGTTTAATGAAATGAGTAAGAGAAGAATCTACAAGTGGACAAGATTAAGAGTGGGAGCGCAGAAATTTTGGAATACAGAAATCCTCGTAGCTGTTTTCAATTTTTCTTTTTTCATCTTATTTTTGAAAGAAACCCACCACCACTATTTTCCGTCATCATTCTTTGATATTTATTTTGATAGTGATCACCGATTGGATATTTTATTGTGGAAAAGTATTTAACTTTTTTTTAAAAATAAATAAATTATACGTTAATGGACCCATTGCATTTATAATAACCCAAAACTACTGAGCACGCATATTAAGAACTTTGTACTACTTGTTGTGTAAATTAAAAGGAATCCCCTTAATCCTTGTTAAGAATTTAAGACACTAGTATTTTGTATTTGAGCTTGCGTTGCGTTGTTTTGTTTTGTTTTGTTCTGTTCACAAAAGAGTCAGAGAAGTTGACTTGTTTAATGAAATGAGTAAGAGAAGAATCTACAAGTGGACAAGATTAAGAGTGGGAGCGCAGAAATTTTGGAATACAGAAATCCTCGTAGCTGTTTTCAATTTTTCTTTTTTCATCTTATTTTTGAAAGAAACCCACCACCACTATTTTCCGTCATCATTCTTTGATATTTATTTTGATAGTGATCACCGATTGGATATTTTATTGTGGAAAAGTATTTAACTTTTTTTTAAAAATAAATAAATTATACGTTAATGGACCCATTGCATTTATAATAACCCAAAACTACTGAGCACGCATATTAAGAACTTTGTACTACTTGTTGTGTAAATTAAAAGGAATCCCCTTAATCCTTGTTAAGAATTTAAGACACTAGTATTTTGTATTTGAGCTGTGTTTAAAATGATAACTATAGTACAATTATTATATTTAGGCATTAGAGAGTGTTCGGTTGGCAAGATTAAATCTCATGATTAAATATGTACTCTCTCAGTCCCCCATTACTTGACATGGTTTGACCCGGCACGAGTTTTAAGAAATGTAATGGAAAGTGTGTTGAAAAAGTTGGTGGGATGTGGGTCTTACTTTTAAATTATTAGTTTTATAATAAATGTGAGTAGGAATGAGTTAGTGGAATATAAGGTCCACTACCAAAAATGGAAAAAGTGAAGTGTGTCAAGTAATGGGGGACGGACCAAAATGACAAACTGTGTCAAGTAATGGGGGACGGAGGGAGTATCATGTTTGGTTCATAAGATTAATTTCCTCAACTTAATCATAGATGGATAATCTCATGATAATTAGTCATAGCCTTCTTCCTCCAACTATAATAATCCCACAACTTAATCTTAAGTGGATAGTCTCATAATTATTAGTCATGACAACCGAACGCCACCTTAATGTACCACAAAGGTACATAATTATTTTGTATTTGAGCTATTCAAAATGATAACTATAGTACATTTATTATATTTATAAAAAAAACACTTTTAAGTATGACTCTTGGGAACACCATTTATCTACTCAGAATACATCTACCAATGATTCTCTTAGGTCATCCACAATGTTGTCTCTTATCCATAACCCTCTCATCTCTTCACTATTCATGGGTCCCACTGTATTTTTTCACTTCATCTCTTAACTAAGAGACAACACCTACATCCCTCCATCTCTTAACCATCTCATCTCTTAACTATTCATTCAATTTCATTTTTTATTTTTATTTCTAATTAATAAAAAAACACACTTCATTAAATAAAATAAAATTACAATTTAAAATCCTAAAAATATAAAAAAACACATAATTAAAATCCTAAAAAAATAAAAACACATAATTAAAATCATAAAAAAAAACACACCATTAAAAAAATGGAGACAAAGAAGCAGAAGAAAAAGTTGTCTAATGAAGATCATGTGTGTCTACTGGTTGCCAAATTTTGCCCAAATGTGCTCCATTCAGAACTTCTTCCTCCTCCCTACGTCGATCTTCTTCTAGCGATTGTTCCATTAGTAGACGCATTTGCTCAAATGGATCCATGAATTGATTCAATTTGGGAGAAGAAAAATGTTTTGAGATGAAGAATGTAGAGTGTTTGAGTGAGAATAGAGAGTTTTTTTATGGTGGATAATTTGTGGGATTGATTTGGTAATATAGAAGTGATTGGAGGCTTTAAAAAATTGAAATTTTTTTTACAAATTTGAAAAAAATGGCTATAAACTGCTAGTATAATTTTTGGAATTATTTTTATATATTTTTTAAAATTTTTGAATTTTTTTCTGAATTTTAAAAAAAAATTTAAAAACAATTTTAACGGATATAAACGACGCCCACTCGCGGACCGGCGAGTGGGCGTCACGCACGAACCACAACTCGCCACATCGCCAAGGCGCGTGGCGAGACGTCTCGCCAGCTGCCTCTTCGGAAGGAGACGCGGGAAGCGATGGAGACGAGACGGAGACAAGATGGCGACGAGACAGAGCTTGCATCGCTGTCTCGCTGCCAGGAGAGACGAGATGGAGACACCCACGCGATGCGCTGTGGGTGCCCTTATAATCCACAGAAATCAAATAAATTACTCCTATTTTAGTCTAAGATATAGTCATATTAATAGTGATGTAAATAAATAGACAAAGACTAATTTTAATGGGTGACTGAAAATTAAAAATGCGACTGTTTCCTGGAGTATTAGCATACCGGTAACAATATAGTGGAGTACATTCTGTTAGTAGTAATAGATTTTTTAAAGCTTGGACAAAAAATTTGATTGGCCATCGATTTGAGTCATATGACCATGTAGAGTTGGGTTTATTTCTTGTTTGAGATGGAATTCCCATGACCTCATGAGATCGATCACTGTCTTTGAGTATGGAACAGCTTTAAATCTTTAGGCCAATTGTCCCATTTATTGAGGTGCTTACAACTCAGTGACTGTAGTTTTAAATCTTTAGGGCAGTTGTCCTATTTATTGAAGTGCCTACAACTCATTGCGAAAATTAGTCACTGGGCTCCACCGATAAATATCATTAGTAATTATAAAAAAAAAAAATTAATACTATCGTATTTAGTAGAGTAAAACTTTTAGGTGATCAAATATCGGAACTAGAATAATGAATACAATAAGTACAAGAATATTGTTTGTAAACAGATTCTCTCTGCATCCCATCAAAATTGATTCATACGTATTTTTTTTTCTTGCCATACTTAAATTACTCACTTATTATGTTAATAAAAATAACTTATTTTTATTTCTTATATTTTATTTCTTTGTTTTTCTACTTTGATTTCTCTTTGATTTTATTTATTTATTCTCTTTTTCATTTATTTACTTTTATTTTTGTCTTTCTTCACTTACTTTATCAAACATCAGCTTTCTTAAATCTTGTGATAAAGGAAATGAATCTTTTTAATGGGATGAAGGAAGTAGACATTTGGACTTTGGAGATGATCAAGCAAAACTGATGTTGATTAAATTTAAACGAGTAAACGAGTAAACTGAAAAATCAATCATGGAAAAAAAAGAGTATCGACAAAATCAAGTGTGCGCGTCACTTTGTATGGAAATATGAAAGCATGATATTTCTCCTCCTTGTGTTTGAATATTCTTGAAATTGCCAACAGATAAGGACGTAACGATGACTTAATTAAATTTGCAACGTCATGACATAATAATCAAATTATTTCTGTAAATATAAAATTTGTTTTAGTAATACTGTTAGTATTATGTTATACTAAAATTTTATTTTATTAAATTAGGAGTATCTTTTTTTTTCTTTTTTTTTTTTATCATAGTACTTAAATTACAAAATAAAATTAAAACCACCCACCTGTCCGAGTGGAAAAATATATCAAACAAAAGATGTTTAAAAATCAAGCATAGCCATATCTATTTCTTTTCGGAAACTACTGAAGTTTCCAATTGACTGTGATTTGCCCTTTGAAATTTTTTATGATCGTTTTGTACTAAAATCTAACATGCCAATTTGATAATTACATCTGATAAATGAACAGATATGTTTGTGTATTAGTTCAAAAGAATCAAAACATACTAATGCATGAATATGTTCAATTCAAACTAATACACCAAATAAAAGATATGTTCACATAATCGTGTAACGAAGGATAATACTATAATAATGCATACTTATTATTTAGTAGTATATGATTGTATAATGTTTGATCTATTATAATAAAATGGGTTACGGACTTCAGGAGGATCTCATTTTGGCTTCATATACATTGGAATTTGGATAACTCTAAATTTCAAATAAAAATTAGGTGAACATGATTTTTTTTTCTTGAAGTCGAAAGTTAGGTGAAAACTTTGCCGTCATAAATAAGTTAGAACGACTTTTAAAATAGAAATCAATCATTAAAGATTCACTAAAGTAAAAACTAAAACCTCTTTTGGTCAACACACCAAATACAACAACGAACAAACAAGAATAGAACTACAACTACATATAATTGTACAACTAGACTTCTATTACAACTAGACTTCTATTACTTCTATTACAACTAGACTTTCTATATGCAAAATAAGCGTTAGTGGCAGTAAAAGATAACAAATCGAAGTGCTCAGTGTCACACAGACAATGACCACCCACGATACAACCTTTTACCGAAGATCTCAATGGAAGGAAATGGTTACAACTGAAGAACCACACGAACACCCTAAGACCACTAAGAGGGCTACAACCAAAGTTGTTATATTCTCTGAACACTTAGAAACGCTCAGAACATCTGAATTTCTATCTGACTTGCGAACCAGAACACTATAGTACGTAGATGGGTGAGGCGGTTTCTATCTGAAGTTACACTACAAAAAAATGTCAGTGTATTGACGAATTAGCGACGGAAAATTTCGCTACGAATTAACGACGGAATTACCGACGGAAAGTTTTGCGCTAGGAATTACCGACGAAAACTCCGTCGCTAATGTTTTTCCTTTTTAAATTAATGTATTTTCCGTCCACAAAACTTTACCGACGGACATTTCCCGACGGAAAATACATTAATTATAAAAAGGAAAAAGATTAGCGACAGAGTATTCCGTTGGTATCCGTCGGTAAACTGACATTTTTTTGTAGTGTTAGAAGAGGGAGCAAATCCTAATACGATTTCTCCAAAAAGCTATATACACTAATAGAATTGGGATAATATTTAATATTACTTAGTAATTTTACTTATTCAACTATGTGGGATGGTTTAAACTATGGACGAAATTATATGGCACCTAACTTCAAGGTTCTAACTGAGTAATTGCATTAATACGTAGAGAAAACTATCTTTACTCCAAAAAGGTTTAGGAAATTTCAACAGATTGCTTTATTATCCTTTTAATGTTAATATTCCCCCGTCTCAAAATATGAGTCACATTTGGTTTGAACATGAATTTTAAGAAATGTAAAGAATAATAGATTGTAAAAGTTAGTTAAATATGTGGTTCACTTTTTAATATTGATTTTATAGTAGACTGTGAGTGAAGTGAGTTAGTAGAATGTGAGACCAACTTACCACTTATGGTAAAAGTGAAATGTGACTCTTATTGTGAGACGAACTAAAATAGTAAAAGTATGACTCTTATTGTGGAAAGTATAATACTCCCTCCGTTCCATAGTAATAGTCTTTTTGTCTTTTGGGTACGTTCCGTAATAATAGAGTCATTTTTAATAAAAGGTAACACATTTTCCACATCACTTTACTCTCTCTTATTTTTTTCTCTCTTCATTTCTCTACTTTTTTCATTTTTTACTTTATTCTCCTTTTACTTGACTCACCTAACACAATTTTTCTTAATCTTATGTGCTGAAAAGAAATGCTTCCATTTCAGAGTCTCAAAATAATCATGACCAAATGCTGATTCCATTTGTTCTTTCCTAGAATTTCATTATAACAATAATTCTAATACAGCAGTACCTCCGTTTTCTGATATACTGTATATTGTCCGAAAGCAACGCCAAAGTCGGAAAAATCCAAAAAGAAAATGATTATGGCGGATTCAAGGTTTTATACTTTTATTATAGTATGAATTAATTAGAGTATAAGACGTTGACGTTTTGGTTTGCAAGATAAATTATGATTATTTTATAGTTTCACAAATAAGTTGATATGGTGTGAAATGTGAATTCAAGTTTAATTAAAGTGGAGCCGTATGAATTAATTAGACGTAGACGTTTTAACTTACATGTTAAATTATGATTGTTTTATAGTTACACAAATAAGTCGATATGGTGTCAAATATGAACGCTCTTTGGGAAATTTGGGAGTGTCATGATTACTGATTTATTTTGGATGGTGACAATACAGTATTCAGGGTGAATTTCAACTTAAGAAAATACTCCTGATTAATTATTAAAACCAACCCCGTAATTGATTTAGACTCGCCTTGCAATAGCACAACGTTTTAGACTATCATCGTACCACTTTTTACATCATCTCCTAATAAAAAATTATTTATATTACCGTTTATCTCTTAATCATCTCTTCTCTTAATTATTCATAGATTTCACTATTTAATTTTTTCAATTAGAAATTGTAACTAATTAAAAAATATTTCTTTTAAAATACTTGATTAAAAATACTAAAAAAGACAAATTAAAATCTTAAATATTAAAAATTGAATAATTAAAAAATACATGTCTATAAATTAAAAGTACATGATTTAAATCATAGAAACTAAAAAATTACATAGTGCATAGTTAAAATCCTAAAATTATTCTATCGGCAGTTGTGGAGGTTGCTATAGTGGCACAAACAGCTGGCCGACATTAGGGGAGTCCCAATTGCGCCATGAGAAACTCTTCGTCCATGGTTATATGCTCTGAATTGGAACGACGTCATACGGGCAGTGTCGGCTGTTGACCGCGAATAAGAGAGTCATTAAATTATTATTCGCCCTTGTGGAGGGGGGCGGCTTGGTTTGCCTCGTCCCCTACCTGTCCTAGCCCCTTTCATGGCCTTCATCCCGATCAGACGACGTCGCGCACCGGAGCTCGAGCCCCCTGCATCGACCCGGGCTTACCGGTATGGATTCCAAAAAGTTCGCCCGGCCGTGTCGAGCGTTTTGTGTCTGAAATTAGTCCGTTCGCTCCGTTTTGCCCGTTTCAACTTGTTTTCACTCCAAGTATAAAAGGAAATTCTCATATTTCGAACCCTAACCCCCACACTACCAAATTTAGCAAGAGATCAAGTGATTGAAGAGGATTTGAAGGCAAGGAGTTTCCACTTTCAAGAGATTAAAGGAAAAGATTCCCCAACATCAATTCTGCCTATAGGGAGTTCTTAGTTCCATTTACATCCATGTTTTGCTTTGTTTTCTTTGTATTTCATTTTGTTTTGACTTTGATCATGAGTAGCTAAGTTTCTAATAGGGAGTTGGTGAATTTTGGATAGATTGTATGGATTGATCTTAAGGTGGAATGCTTATCCATCTCATTTTGTTGGTTTTGTTGATTATTGAGCTTTTACTATCTAATTGCTTAGCTACCAATTAGATACATCTTTTGCTTAATTGTTGCCATTGAGAGATGCATGATTAGGATAGATATGTAGTCAACAACTCTGTGCAACTCATGTGATCGAGAGATGCATGTACTAGAGAGAGGGCTTGAGTCCGTTAGGGAGGAGACTCCGACACTAGAGGCCGACCAACGCTTTAGAGCATCCACGATAAGGTGAACATCCCAATAGCCCAGCACAAGGACTAACCAAAATCACCCCATGCCACGACTAAAACCACTACATTGCTACATCACTAGGACTAACCACTGCACAATAATAGCCTAGCACTAGGACTAACCAATAGCCTAGCCAATTAAAAAAATTAACAAATTCACAGATACGAAAATACGAAATTAAAAATTCGACACGAGAATGGACAGAGAAAGTGCAATAATAATTTCATTAAAAAAAATTAACATAGTACAATTAAAAAAAAACAACGATTCAAACAAATTACATTATTGATATCAACAAGCACTCTTCCGCACTCATAACTCTTCAATTATATCTTTCTGGAGTCAAATATGAGCTTCTTGTTATTGAAGATCGACAAATGCGGCGACCCGTTTGGCGTCCCCATGAGGGATCCCCATTCGTACATTGGCCACGTCGTGGCTTGGACCGACAACATCTTCATTGGCTCAATCAGTCAGTTCTGGACCTTCATGTTCGACGATCATGTTGTGCATGATAATACATGCGTACATGACATCAGCAATGCAGTTTTGATCGGAAGGGATCACCTCCTACATAGTATACTAGTACATTTTATTATACACCATTAAGAAGTTGACAAATGGATCTCAATTTATAGAAATACAAGTTATTACATTCAATGTGGATTTTTTTTATGATAAAAAAAATGAGTTGAATTCGATCCAACTTTCCTAATATATCTTAAAATAATAAAATTTAAATTTAACTTTCCCAAATTTCATTAATTTTAAATTAAAATATAATATAAATAAAATAAATAATGGTAATAAAATTTATCGCCATATCATTTTATTAAAATGAATCATCAAAATATTAGTACTATTAATTTACACAAAACTTGTGTCATCGTACATATGGCGTTTTCTAGTGTTTTTTATTTTTATTATATTATTTAAAATATAATATAATATTTGTTTTTCCATTTTCTGTATAGCTCATAAGTATAAATTATTTTATTAATATTCATTCTATTCAACGAATATTATTATTTCAATTAATTTATTTATACATTTAAAACAATTTTTTTAAAGATGGTAATTGCACATTTTTTTATTACTAGACATATGAGCGGTTTCTATAAAAATATAAAAGGGCTAAAATTTCAATATTCTTATATTAATAAAATATGTTTAGTTCTTTATTTTTAATATAATTAACAATAGAATTTGAAAAAAATGAAATTTTATTTTAGATTAGTGTAGTAGTAGATATATTAGGAAAGTTAGAATTGAAGTCCAATTTTTTATTGATAAAGAATATCCACATGAAATGCAATAATTTTTATTTGCATAAAAAGAGATCCATTTGTCAATTTTTAACTAGTGTATTATGAAATGTAGTATACTATGTATGAGGTGATCCCTTCCGAGTTTTGATACCACAGCCGTGTTGGACCCTTCATGCCGCCCATCGAGCCTGGAGAACACCAAATGCTCGCTCCACATCTCTGCGCGCCGCCTCATGTCGTTGTGCAAAGTACATCTTCTTTAGATCTGTTGGGCATCTGATCGTCTTCACAAACATGGGCCACCTAGGGTATATCTTATCCGCCAAATAGTAGCACATATCGTGTCGGTTGCCGTTGGCGACGAAACTAATGGCCGGACCAACGTCCATGAACTGCTCGTTGAAAAGGGGCGACGACTGAAAGACGTTGTTCGACCCGGCTAACCCAAAATACGCATGCCAAATCCATAGCCGGCAATCAGCTACGGCTTCGAGGATTATCTTGGGATTCTTGCCTTTGAAGCAGATCGTGTACATCCCTTTCCAGACAGTTGGGCAGTTCTTCTATTCCCAATGCATATAATCTATGCTGCCAACATCCCGGAAAACTCGTGCACCGACCCGTGCATATCCATTAGAGTCTGGCAAGTAAGACAGAAACAAATTTACTATATATAGAAATGACTCAACTACGAGAGAACTTCCCAAAATAGATGACTCAACTATGAAGGAACGAATGGAGTAATTATTAATAAAATATATTTAATATATTTTTTAAATTATATAATATAAATAATATTCTAAAAACTCAAATAATCTATTTTCATTGATGTTGAAAGTCAGGTATACCGCAAAAGTACGATATACCGAACTTCAGTACAACGTACCAAAAATAAAGTACGATATCGATATGGAATTTTGGTAAGGTAAATATATGTTTTTTTTGCATACCAAATTTACGATAAAGTATATTGTATGATAGTTCTATATCGAAGCTGGTGTGAGACATTCCAAAAAGATATGGAGTATACCACTGAACTTAGTTGGAACAGAGCCCGGAGGGAGTACCAAAAATGCCCTCCCTTATTTTCCCGAATACCTGTACTACCCTTGGCTGCAAATCTGAGATGAAATCCACATCACTCCACACCGCCACCGATATCATTGCTTCTCCAATTCATCGGCGACGAGATCTGTCATTGACGACTGTTTCCCGACCATCTGAAACCAGAAATCGACCAACGCAGCCACCCAATCTCTGTCCTTTACTGTATTCTGGAAATTTCTCGATTTAGGTTTTCTCAGCGAACAAGTGGAAATTCAGATTCACAGTTGGTTTCGTCGTTTTCCGTCGGAACTTGTTGCCTCTGCTTCGCCGCGTTGCGCTGCGCTGCAGTTATCCACTTGAAGTAAGATTTCTTGCTCCAGATTGTTTGGTTTCAGCGTAGGTGAGGTTTCTTCTAAAAATTTGTTGATTCTATATATCATAGAGTTGCGAACATAATTGAGTTAGAAATCATTGCTGAACTTGTTGATTTTTTTTTTAATTTAGAATTCTCTACTATTCTTTCGGATATAGTATGTGTTTAAGAATCACAGACTGAATGTTGGTAGTTTCATTTTGTTGTCTGTGTAGTTAATGAAGCTCCACATTTATCAGATGTAGGAAGAAATAATGAGAAAATGCAAAATTGGATTGGACACCACCGTAGCCATCTTGCTTTCAGAGCTTGGTGCAATGTAGTAGATTAAAATCATCTTTTAGCGCTAGAATAAGCTGATGTGATCCACTATATTCCACTTAGTCTGACCAAAACTTCACCCTATCTTTATGCATCAAACTCTTGTATTTCAAGAGATTGGAGAAGGTGATAATCCTTGGCATGTTTGAAGTAGCTTCCAAAATTTTAGTTCATTTAAGATTATGCGTTAGAGACTATCGCAAGCCAGCCCGAGGCAGAGTGAAAATTACGAGGTTTCAGTCACTTTATGTATATAATAATATACTGAGATGTTTCTTATTTGGATAGTAGTTTATGCATTGAATTTAGATATCAGTGTTTAAAATTTATCTGTCATTTTACCAAATGATTTGATTACTTTGAGATAGATAGGGTCTGTTTTAGTTAAATTGTAACTACTATAACTCCCACTTTATTTGTAGAGTTTAAAATTCAGCAAAGCTTCTGGTCAGAGGCAAAAGGGTCCAAGAAAGCTGAGATTCACTGATTGCCGGATGGCACTGCTTCCATCAAAGGGAGTGGTCGTTTCAGTTCCCACGCTAGTTCTGTCAGCTGCAGCTTTTGCGATCCTCCTATTCTTCTTGCTCTCAGCCAGCTCACCTGCCTCCGTTCCTTGCTCTTGCTCCACCCCGACTGGGGACCACAGCAGTAAGATAAGTGGAGAGCATGTTTCAACCTCAGCTGAGGACATAGATTGGTTGAAGAGTCGTGTCGAAGCGAATGGATTACATATGCAGCAGAACATTCTACGTAAGGGCATAAACCCGCGTACTCGTGAACAGCAGCTCCAGGATCTTCTTCATTTCAAAGGCATATCTCACTATGAAGGAGAAGATGCTAATAACCATACTGCCCTCCCTTGTCCCGGTGAGCTGCTTGTAGAAGAACACCACAGCAATTACGGGGAGCCTTGGGCAGGAGGAAGGGATGTATTTGAATTTCTTGCAGAGTCTGCCCACGTCACACCAAATTCAAAAGTTCTTGAGATCGGGTGTGGCACACTTCGTGTTGGCCTGCATTTCATACGGTACTTAGATCCAGAGCATTACCATTGTCTAGAAAGGGACGAGCTCTCTCTAATGGCTGCACTGCGCTACGAGCTTCCATCACAGGGCTTGCTGTATAAGCGCCCTCTGATTGTAAGAGGCGAAGACATGGATTTCAGTAAGTTTGGTTCTGATACCGTGTACGATTTGATTTATGCTAGTGCTGTTTTCCTCCATATGCCCGACAAGCTCGTCTGGACAGGCCTGGAGCGGTTAGTGGGTCGCCTGAAGCCTCTAGAAGGTCGAATCTTTGTCTCACACAACGTCAAATTCTGCTCTCGATTGGGAGGTGAAGAATGCACAAAAAGGCTGACTAATCTGGGCCTAGAATATAAAGGCAAGCATACACATGATAGTTTGCTCTTCAACCATTATGAGATATGGTTCGAGTTCAGGCGATTTAAGTCTTAATGTAGCACGAGGTATCGATCCCTGATTGTTCTTCCGTCCATGGTGTGAAGCGAGCAGAAAGTCTTGATAATGTACATTACTGCAGATGAAGATAGAACACTATCCAGAGGTTCTGTTGATATTGATCTTTTATTACCCTCCTAATTTTCCAGGTTTTATGCATTTACGCTTATTCAATTGTATTCTTCAATAGTACTCCCTTCGTTCCGCATTAATGGAGACGTTTCTTTTCGGCATGCTATTTAAGAAAAAATATGTTAAGTGAGTTAAGGAAATGAAAAAGGTAGAGAGATGAAGATAGAATAAAGTAAGTGAGAGCAAAGTAAGTGAAAAGAACCGTGTTAATTTTTACTAAAAGAGGGAAACGACTCAATTATTATGGAGCGCATCAAAATGGCAAAATGACTCCATTAATATGGAACATGGATTAGTATATTTTTACTTTTTTTTAGCCATTACCTCTATTTCATGTTCAAATGAATTTTTCTTTGCGTTGTGTACATAAAGCTTTGGCGAATAAAAATCGATAGATTCTAGTTTTAGATAAATACAATTTCACTGTTTATATTGATATTAAACATGTTACAATTTCTTTAATTATTCTTTGACTATTCTTGATAGAGAATGGTTTCCACTTATATAAAAAAGTTTCCTGCAAAACTCCATTTTTTTTTTTTTTTTTAGTGATTGAATTACGTGATTAGATAGTAGACTAGTAGAGTTATCACTCACAAAGTCACACAACATTGATTGAACTAGTTGTTCTTCACTCTCTTTTTTTGTTCTCATCGAATTTTAAACAATTCTAGAACACAAATATTTACTCGTGTAGGTTTTTTCTTTCTTTTTCTTTTAGTATAAATTGAAGTTGAACGAAATTAATCAAATTATCAAAGTTCAAACATGTTTTCTTAAGAAAATTTTACAGATGTTTGACTTATTTATATCTGCTGAAAGTAGGATTGAGCTGTCACCCATATTTGAGAAACTTCATATTTGAGAGACTTCTGAAAACCTGTGAAAGATACTGGCCAACTAAAATCTTTATTTACTTATTTTCATATAGATTGAGTAAATTCTTAAGCCAAATTATATTCTGAATAATATGTTCACATATAGCACTTTTATACCTTTTGAAGTACCTTTCCACTTGCAAATTTGCTCTTATGAATTTATTTGACAGCTCACAGCGATAATACTTTCAAGACTTGAGATATATTTCTTCTTTTGTTTTATCTAATTGTTTTGGAAATCTCTCCATATGATATGAACTCCACGCAATTACTTGTTGGTTAAACTAATATGGTCTCTATCATTATCTCGCTTTCATCAAATAGAGTATAGCACATTGACCGCGTATTTTTTTTAATAAACTATAGTTACAATTGTTCTTTGGATTGGCATAATTATAAGGAATATTGGTCCCGAAATCACAAACTTTGGCCTAGTTTTGGTATTTTTTACGAATTTGAATTGATCTAAAATATCATAGAATATACATTTTGTGTCAATCTGACACAAATAAGATATTTTTGGCAAAAACTTATTCTAAGTGGACAGCGAAAATATGTATGATAATTTAGACCACTTTTAAAGTTCGTGGCTACTTGGATAAAAAGTCACATAGAAAGTCACGTTCATTTAGTTGTGCCAAGTAGGATAAAAAAAATCAAGTGCATTAGCATATATGATGATTGACCTGCCATGATAACACACAAAATGTAATGTTTGTGATATTTTAAATTAAAATTAGGTCAAAATTCATGATATTAGAGACCAATATCCCTAACAATAATAGTATCAGATGGTATTATTAGAATTTATATAACATAATAATAATTTTTTCTCATCACTCTAATAATAGTAGTAGTATTTTATTTGATCCTCATCACTCTCTCTACATTTACATATATATATACATAGCATATGTTTTGATAAACGGTTAAATTGGGTAATCATGTATATTTATTATTGTAGTGTGTGAAATAAAAACATAGACTCAAGTTTGTATGTAACAAAATGTTTAGAGTTATATCGAAGTTGTGAATTATACTCCATTTAACTTGTTTGTGTGTAATGATACAATGATACAATCTTAAAATAGTACTATGATTCTTTTGCTGTTTTGCATGTTTGAGACTGAAAAGCGATTGACAAGCTCAAAAAGAACGAAAAAGAGCAAAATCAAACTTATTAAATTAAAAAGAACGAAAAAGAGCAAAATCAAACTTTTTAAATTTTAGAATAATTAAATAGCCACGTATGCATTTTTGCTTTTGCTTGTGAACGGAAGAAATTAAGGTGAGTGGTAAAGTCTAAATCCGGAAAGCAATATATAGCAATTTATTACTTTCTCCGTCAAATAAAAGTAGTATGCATTATTTTATTTTTTTAGTCCGTTCCATTAATTAAAGTATGTATTTTCTAATTTTGGAAACTCTTTCTTCTTTATTGAGATGAGCCTTATTTTTCACTAATAATATTTGATTACTTTTTCCTTTTATCTCTCGATTACTTTATTAATTGTGAATTAAAATTCATGTCCAATCAAAAGTGCATTTTCTTTTGAGGCAGACGTAGTAGTAAATGGTAATGTAAATGAGTATTTGAACTTTTAATTACTCCACGTCCTAATTAAACTACAAACTAAGTAACCGGCCCTTCGGATTCACTTTCCACACAACGAGACTCTTTCATCTTTTGAAGTATATATACGTAAATCATAAAAATCAATGATTCAGATTGAATTTACACTATAAGAGAAAAATGTTTTATATAATCGCTTCTATATAATATGTATGTAGAGGGTGTGATGAAATTAGAATTAATTATTAAATAAGAATAATAAACTAATACCCATCATATTCATATGACTATAATTAGTATACTCCACTTGATATGAATTCTCTATATTTCAGTCATTTATTAAGAAATTCAATTATGGAAGAAATACAGCTAAACCAAAAACCACTAGCTTCTGGAATTGTATTATTGAAAAATAAAATCTTGTTTGGTAAGTTTACAACTTTACCACGAAAACTGATCAAAAAATGACTTGTATAAAAGTCCCTATCCTGCTTGCTCATCAGCACAATATGCATGCAAACTTGACATTACTACAACTACTACTATTAATATACTACATTCTCCCAAACCACACACATACACACACACACACACACAGATGGCTGCCTCAGCCTGGCTACGATTCTTGCTATTGCTGATCACTATTTTACAGCCTCCAATGGTGCAGTCGGAGGTTCGTCGCTACAAATTCAATGTAAGATCGCTGCCTATGTATGCAATTTCTGTTTATCAGAAAGAAAACTGATTTTTTTTGAATGAGCCTTTAATCCATCACACATAGCAAGCAAGCTATAGTGACAAACTTGAAATACCAAAAGTTTTTCCTATGAAAAATATGATGCCCAAATTCGTAGTACTACATTTTTTAGTTCAAATGATTGTCAAAATAATATTGTCACTATAAAAATACTGTAGGTGGTGATGAAAAACTCAACAAAATTATGCTCAAGCAAGCAAGTAGTGACTGTTAACGGACGTTTTCCCGGTCCCAACATCTACGCCAGAGAAGGCGACACGATGTTAATCAAAGTCGTCAACCACGTTACTTATAATATATCTATCCATTGGTGATTTTCTCCTCTATTTTTACTTTAATTTTTTGTTTTTATATTAAGTTAATTGGCTGTAAAATTCCCCCAAGAGCATGTACTTTTATTTCCTTTCTTATTACAATCTTTGAAATTGTTGTCCAAATCCTTACTCAATATCTTTATTGTTTACTGGTGACAGGCACGGAATAAGGCAATTCCGCACAGGGTGGGCCGATGGACCGGCTTACATAACCCAATGCCCGATCCAACCGGGGGAGAGCTACGTGTATAATTTCACAATAAGTGAGCAGCGAGGCACGCTTCTTTGGCACGCGCACATACTATGGCTTAGAGCTACCATTCATGGCGCCATTATTATACTTCCCAAGCATGGCCTGCCTTATCCCTTTCCTAAGCCCCACAAGGAGGAGGTCTTACTACTAGGTAAATTTACAATTCAAATCTCAAAATTTGGACATTTCTGCAAAATTAAATCCAACTATAATTACATATTTACAAAAGGAAGTCCTAATTTATCAATTAACCAAGGCTATATAACATATGCAGGGGAATGGTGGAAATCAGATGTGGAAGCAGTCATAGATGAAGCCATGGCGTCAGGCAATGCCCCAAACGTTTCCGATGCTCACACGATCAACGGTCATCCTGGTCCCAAGTCCAATTGCCTAGGCAAAGGTGAATTTCACATTTTTTATTTATGTTTCAATTTGAATTTATCAATACTAATATTGGCGATAAATCAAGGAGGATACAATCTAGTGGTTATTCCCTCCAAAACATATCTGCTTCGGATAATCAACGCAGCTCTGAACACGGAGCTCTTCTTCAAAATCGCCGGCCACAATCTCACGGTGGTGGAGGTTGACGCCACCTATGTCAAGCCATTTGCCATCGACACCATATTGCTCGCCCCCGGCCAGACCACCAACGTCCTTCTCACCACCGATCACCTCACTTCAAGGTACTTTATTCAACTCCTTTTAATAGAGTTGTCGAAATTGGGGAGAGATCCAATTTTCAATTTTCCCGCCAAAATTGGATTGCAGGTATCAAATCACGGCCTCCCCTTTCAAGTCCTCTCCGGTCACAATCGACAACTCCACCGCAACCGCCACGTTGATCTACGCCGGAGCCCTAGCCTCCGCCACCACATTCCTCTCCGATCGGCCAGCGCAGAACGCCACGCCGATCGCCGACATCTTCACGCAGTCCCTCCGCGGCCTCAACTCCGCCGCCTACCCGTCCCAAGTCCCCCTCCAGATCGACCACTCCTTACTCTTCACCATCGCCCTCGGCTTCGCCGATTGTCCTAGCTGCGACAACAGCCTCCGCCTCCGCGTGGTGGCGGACATCAACAACGTCACATTCGTGATGCCGCGGATCGCGCTCCTCAACGCTCATTTCTTCGGAATCGGCGGCGTATTCACCGACGATTTCCCCGCGAGGCCGGCGGCGCCGTTCGATTACACCGGAGCGAAGCAGCCGGAGAATATGCGGACGATGAGCGGGACGAGATTGTACAGGCTGGCGTTCAATTCGACGGTGCAGGTGGTGCTGCAGGGCACCAGCATGATTTTTCCGGAAAATCACCCGATCCATTTGCATGGATTCAATTTCTTCGCTGTGGGTAAGGGTTTGGGGAATTTTGACCCGGATTTGGATCCGAAGAGATTCAACCTTGTTGACCCAGTCGAAAGGAATACTATTGCTGTTCCATCTGGTGGATGGGTTGCCATCAGATTTAGAGCTGATAATCCAGGTACTTTTTTTATTTCAAAATTTGTTGGGAAAAAATGCTATTGATTAGATCATGATAAAAATGATGTGATATTTTTAAAATTTGTGTAATATTTTACTAATGTTGTGATGGAATTTGTAGGAGTATGGTTTTTGCATTGCCACTTAGAAGTGCACACATCATGGGGACTTAAGATGGCATTTGTAGTGGACAATGGCAAAGGGCCCAATGAGTCTCTTCTACCACCTCCAAATGATTTGCCCAAATGCTAAAAAATCACCACCCTAATTAGGGTTCTTTGTAGTTTTTTAATTTCCACAAAACTTTTGATTTTTCAATAATACAATTGGTTCTCGGGCCCAAAACGACGAAGGTTGGGTGTGGTCAGTCGATAACGAAGGACCAAGCACCTCGTTTGGGCCGGATTACAAAATGTATGAAGTTTCCTTGTATTTGGTTCGAGTATGTTTGTTATGCTTGTAGTTTGTTGGACATCTGTATACTTACTTGTCCAAAATATACATGTAAATATGTAAAATTCCAAAGGTGTTTGTCAAAGAAATTGAAAGTGTGATGTGAGAATTTTCCGTTTTGATCCAATATTTGTGTGGCAGTTTTTCCTTTATAATTGTGTGGCAGTTTTTCTTTTATAATTGATCTACCTCTTCTGACTCTATCTTTTATGTTTGGGGTTCTGTATTGGGCTTAATTATTTTAATGGACTTGGGCTAATAATGCTTGATTGACTAGTGACAGTTGAGTTATCCAATATTCCTAGGTAAAACGTCCTTACTCAAGTCAGCAGTCCTATAAATACACACTAACGTTGATACTTGTTCGTCTCATGTAAATATAGATAATTAAAATAATACGAGAGTTAAAATAAAATTAGTAAAGTAAGAGAGATCGAGAATGAGTAACTAAAGTAGTGTTAGCGGATATTATGACCCACATTATTAGTACTCCCTCAGTCCCACAATAGAAGTCATTTATAATAAGAATCACATTTCACTTTTACCTTAAATAATAAGTAGTTCTTACATTCCATTAACTCACTTCACTCACATTTTATTATAAAATTAATATAAAAAAGTGGACCCTATATTCCATTAATCTTTCCAAACCACTATTATTTACATTTCTTAGTAGTGTATAAGAGTAATAATTTAGGATAATTTTGATGGAATGCACATATTTTTATGAGACATACAAAAATAGAAAGTACTTATATTTTTATTAGATGGATGAAGTAATTCGGAGATCTACATCGGTTGAGTAAGAGAGCAAATTGAATTGACGGTTTGTTGAGATGGTGCCCAATCCAATTATTTAATTCAAATCATCCCGTAATAATTGGGTGGAGCATAAGCCTCCAGCTGCTATCCAGCTTTAGTCCAGTTCCATACTCATAAATAATCCATCAGGTCATACATCTCTCACATTCATCTATCATCCATTTGGAAGTTGCGATTTAAGCGAGAGAAGACTGAAAATTTTGAAATTTAACCTTGGATTTATCTTGTTAATTATGCCTAGTACTTTAATTACTGCTTTTTACGAGTCGCTAAATCATAAGAATTCTAGTAATCTGAAGGCAACTCTTTATGTTTGTTTGACAACACTCAATTTACTTTGTTCAATTATGTGCAATAATGTATTTGATTGCTTGACAAGATGAAAATGGTATAAGGGGAATCTAGAGAGGATCCAAATATTAGATGATAACACTATAGTCAATATTCCCAAAAAAGTCCAAGAGTCAGGGCTTTTTAGGTTCTTATGAACATTTAGAGTTGCATGTGCTGGGGTTTGGTGCCCTTTGCACAGCGGAAGATTTGTACAAAACAAATAAATCAAATATGGATCTATTTGACCGATTATGCGATTAATCAATTCACATGTTAAACAGATAATTGCATGCTAGAACGCAAATAATTCATGCTTAGAAAATATAAATCCTAAACATGCTTTCTATGGTTTAGGGTTACCGATTTGATTCTCCAAAGAATCGTCGATTGCTCGCGCCTTCTCCACATGATGATCTTCAATACTAGACCACGGATCTTCTGACTGGTTCCCGAACTGTATCTCGATATCAGGGTGGACTGATCTTATCAAAATACTAGGACTCGAATAAAAAGAAGACATAAATTCCTCACGGAGGAGAGCTGAAGAATTTTCGAGCTCCTCTACTAATTAGAGAGGGGGACGAAAATTTCATCTAAAATTAATTGTAATTTTGTCTGTCCTTTACTATCCTATTTATATTAAGTTCATATTGGGCCCAGTCAGGGATCTATGGAAGATTTTGGATATGCCCCTCCCCCCCCCCCAATTAGCTTTTTACTAATTAAATTGAACCCACAATTTAATACAAGCTTATATTGGAATATTACGAGCAACCACTACAGAAGTAATATTGCACTCCCCATCCAAATCCGAAATTACAAGTAATCCGGGTTTCCGTTATTTATATTATTTATTTTCCGCGCTTAAGATATAAATGTCCATTAATTAATTGATGTCTGCTATGAACTTAATTAATTAACATCTTATTAATTCCAAGAGTGGACTTAGCAAGAAACACTTATTTATTATTCATAGAGTAAGAAAACTCCAACTGGCCAGTTTTACGAATAATAAAACCTTGTTCAAGCTCCTCTTGAGGACATTATCAAACGAGACTCACCACGCGCGCGATTCAACATAATAGCAATCCTAGCATCGCTAGATATTAATCACCACTACCCTATATATCAGGATTATTGGGTTGCGAAAAACCCGCACCATTTGATAAGTCAAAGTAGTGCATAATCAATACCGTATGCTCAATGCTAACATATGTAGATTAAGAAATAGTATTTTATCAAGACCTAGTCTTTCGGTAGATAGCATAAAGACACGTCTTGCTGTAAGATCCATTTAGTGCTATACCACACCAACGTCATCTTATTTCAGAAAGACTTAAAAATAATCGGACTGACATTGCAACCTTTCACGATAGGTAGCCAAAGCCTTATCTAGGTTGTGAAATTCTTCTTTCTCTTTTGCAAAGCATTGCATAGAACCGACTGTAGTTACCTTAAAGTGGACGACGCCCACAACCAGTCCACTAAGCAAAAGACTTAGGCTTTGTTTACTTCTTATGCATTTAAATGTTTGTAAAACATCTTATAAATGCACAAGCAAACACAATGTAATAATATATTGATTCTTATTCGTGCGATACTGCTCGAATAATACTGAATCGGGTTAAAAGTGGATTGTAGAGTTTTTCGTATACAAGTAAGATTCTATTCGCACGAAACTTGCTCGAAACATGCTTTTCGGTATACCAAACCTAACAGCATGTAGAGTTGTCAACTGGGCCGGGCTAGCCCAGCCCAGCTCGGCCCAGCCCGGCCTGCTAGTCTAGTACTATCATTCTAGACTAAGGCTTGAAGGAAGGTTCTTGGGTCCAGAGCGAAAGAACGGTGCTCTGATACCACTCTGTCACAACCACAACTTCCTAGTGCTAGTGAACGTAGCTATTTCGCGACTAATATAAACTCATCACTCATGAATTAAGCATAACAGAAACAATTCAACTCAAGGAAATAGTTTCGAAGGCAAATGGGTACATAGTCAAAAGAAAGTCAGAGT
>NC_062965.1:34387338-34403773 GCF_023119035.1 Salvia hispanica | reverse complement strand
TATTTATAGAGTCCAATGAGATCTTTAGGTAATAAGAATAGAATATTTGGTAAGATCTTTTGCCTTATAAATAAATAGAATAAAATAATAGGGTGAAGTAGAGAAGGAAAATTAACAAAAATAGGAGATGGAAATATCTCCATATTTTCGAAAATATAGGCTAGGTAATTAGCCATGGTTTTGTTTTGGTATATTTTACGGAGTAGAATAAAATATCACGGAGCAAAATAAAAATAAGAATTCCCTCTTGGAAGCAAGAAATAGGCGTGTTCTATGCCTATTAAATAAGGTATGGATTTTGACTATCAATTAAAATAAGGTATGGTAAGGTTCTCTTGAAATATGGAAAGATTTGGTAGAATAATTGAATTCTAGGTATGGAAGGAAATTAAGTAAGGGATCAAATAAAATCAATTAAATTCATTCCTTCCCAACTATAGTGATTTTCGAAAATCACTATGAAATAAGGGGGCTCGATTTTTGTGTTTCTAAACAAGGAAATAATTGGCTCTTAGAACTTAATTTAAATAAATATCCCAAGGATTAAATTAAATCCGGAAAAATAGAAATCCTCCACAAAAGGGGCTAGGGTTCGAAAATTCACAAGAATTAGGGTGACAAGTATTTATGGAAATTTTCTCCAACATTCTCACTCACCCTTAAACAATTAATTTGCCACATAAACAATAAATAAAACACATGCCACATCATCAAATCAACAAGTTTGACTTTTCAAACTTTCAACATAGACTCATCTCACGAAATTAAAGCATTCTCGATTCCACGTCATTCGGGGGTCCAGCAGTAACGTTGAAACGCATGAAGCCATTCCCTCATCGAGGGGAAGCCAAAAAGAAGAAGGACGACACTGAAGACTTCATGGAGATCTTCGGCAAACTGGAAATAAACTTACCGTTCCTACAGGCTTTGAAGCTGCCTACATTCAGTAAATTCATTAAGGAGTTCATGGCTGGAAAAACCAAACCCGACGGAAAGATAGTAATTGGAGAAAATGTGTCGACTGTGATACAAAAGAGGAAGATGCCATCAAAATGCACAGACCCAGGTATGTTCACTTTGCCCATTTCTTTGGGTGACATTAAAATTGAGCATGCAATATGTGATCTAGGAGCCTCGATAAATGTGTTATCACTTTCAATATATAAGAAGTTGATAGGGGTAAGTCTGGTTGATACGAAAGTAGTAATTCAGTTAGCCGATAGAACATGCATTTCACCCGAAGGTGTGCTGGAGAATGTGATAGTAAAAGTGCATGGTTTCCTGTACCCAGCTGATTTCTATGTAATTAAAATGAGTGATAACGAATCTGCTGAGTCTAGCGGAGTGCTCTTAGGAAGACCATTTCTACGCACCGCAAAGACTATTATTGATGTGTTTGATGGGACTATATCAGAGGTTGTATCATAGCTTATGGGACTGTTTCCCACCAAGAGTAAGTATAGCTTCAAAGAAGAGATACCCTATAATCAAAACCCTCATCTGACATACAACTCATCTGATTGAACACATGTTCTATCCCTTTCAACCATATCTTAGCCTCAGTCAGATTAGTCTCATAAAATCAACAACTTCTACTTTTTCGAGCTCTTTTAAATTTTCTACCTCTTTGCCTCATCATTGGTCCATGTACTCTTTGTTCTAAAAGCCTGGGTAATCCCCATATGATGCAACATGTATACAAAATGCACTTTATAATTAATGGACAATGTAGGGCGGCTAACCCTTCTCTCCTCGGTGACAAATGTTCATGATAATGCAAATGCATGTGCGCAAAGACTATTATTGATGTGTTTGATGGGACTATATCAGAGGTTGTATCATAGCTTATGGGACTGTTTCCCACCAAGAGTAAGTATAGCTTCAAAGAAGAGATACCCTATAATCAAAACCCTCATCTGACATACAACTCATCTGATTGAACACATGTTCTATCCCTTTCAACCATATCTTAGCCTCAGTCAGATTAGTCTCATAAAATCAACAACTTCTACTTTTTCGAGCTCTTTTAAATTTTCTACCTCTTTGCCTCATCATTGGTCCATGTACTCTTTGTTCTAAAAGCCTGGGTAATCCCCATATGATGCAACATGTATACAAAATGCACTTTATAATTAATGGACAATGTAGGGCGGCTAACCCTTCTCTCCTCGGTGACAAATGTTCATGATAATGCAAATGCATGTGCAACTTATAACTAATATGTATCGTATGATATTTATGAATGTCATGTCCCAGCGGGATTCTATCCCCGCTCCGATACCACCTAAACTGTCACACCTCAACTCTTATGACGTATGCACTTGCTATAAATAAATTTTAAAAATTAAATAAATTAACCCACGCTTCAAGTACATAAACGCACATATTATATCATTTCAAAAATCACATTTATCAGGTACATATATCAAAACATTCTAAACCGTAGTGGGACCCTCTCACCACTCTATATACAATACATTTATCTAAATGCAAAAATGATGAGGAAGAGAAGTTGCCAGAACGTGTCAGCCGCCGACCCTTATAACATGTGCAATTCCTAGGACCTATATCAATGAAAAACTTCACTGATATCTTATTCCTGAAAAATATTAGTGGTTTATATAAGCCACAACTCAGTGCATATAAACCTTACCTTTAATTCCATTGTCCATCAATCAAACATATTCTTTAACCAATATATAAAACAATAATCAATAAATATTAAAATAATTTCATATAAATATGCATATGCCACTCTGTTCATTTTATTATTCTGTGACAAATCAAGTCTGGTATCTGCCTGGGATTTCCATTGTATACGACCCGAAGATCCCTTTTCATTATTTGACCTTTCCACGAAGACCCCTCTTTGCATTTTGACCTTTCCACGAAGGTCCCTCTTTGCATATTTTCTTTGACCCATAGAACCCAGGGCAAGACTGTCACATATCCTCTTTAATCCTCGATTCAAGATATTCTATTGTCATATAAAAACATATTAATAGCACCACACACATATTCATTGCACCAATCACATATCCATATCAAATTTCATAAAATAATTCCAAATAAGACAACTATATCAAATTCATATCATATAATCCAAATATTCACTTCACTCTAACACATAGCAATCAATCACATAATATATGTAAAATTAAAAGTATGATTTATACACACCTGATTATATAGTCTAACTGAGAATATGACTCTGTCCCTTGATTTACAACCTTCGATCGTGTAAACCATGAATAACTCTTCTTCTAACCATGTATATTCTGCTCTCACATTCCTCCTTTTTCTTTCTCTAATTCTTCCCCCTTCTGTACTATTCTCTACTTGTACATATAAAATTACTATGTTAACGTCGGCCAACTCAACCACTTGTATATCATTTATTTTGAAATCCACCTAGATGTAAGACATGCACTATTTCATATAACAACACGTGTCCTCTCCTATCTTATATATATCAATTCACTTATTATTTTAAAGCATAAAGAAAATGCAAATAAAACAATTTATAAGTTCATGCTTATCTACTTTTTACTATGTAGCCTTTCAAAACTTGCCTCTTTTTCCATACGTACACACACAGATTTATAATAGTACACTTTCCTGCACACACACAAATTTAATTTTAATATTTAACATTTATGATCACATATTACCCGTACTACATGTATATGTTTATATCTATTACTATAATTTTCAATAATTCAAACTAAATATATAAAGGCACGATTTAATAAATACTAGTATTACTCTATATAATACTGATAGAATATACTTATAACTTAACTAATAATAAAATATACTAAAATATTAAATAATACGTATATTTTTTATTTAAAACTATTTATATATATTCAACTATCATCTTAACGACTAATATATCCTCTATAACACACTTAGTATCTCTACACTAAGAATGACGATATAATGTGTAATGATAATAAAATATGCTAATATGCAAAATAATACATGTTTCGGGTTAGGGATGTCACAATGAATGTGTATCTGTTGGGCGTTGGACCACGGACGATGGTGCTGGACCAAGTCACGGTGTTGCCACTGCCCCCCTGCAGATGGGTGTACCGCGTACTGATGAAGACTTGCTCCGAATTTTCTTTGATATATGCAAGGAAACGGAACATCTCCAGCTCCAGGCCGATATGGTTGAAGAGATGTGGGCACGTAGGGGAGCGAGTACATCCTGATTACTTTATTTTGTAATTCACGTTGACTAATTATTTATGAATGAATTATGTTTTTATTTCTAATTATTTTGGTCCAATTAATTTTATTCTAGTCCAATTAAAATATACCTATAATTGATAAAATAATGTGAGGCGTGGCTGGACGTGCATGGACAAGTTTGTGGCTGAGGCATGACAATGATAACTAGGCGGATAAGTTTTTTTTTTGTGGCGGCGGCGTGGCTGTTCCACCCTTATAAGAATGACTCCAATAAGAGGGTCACGGCGGCGGCGCGGCGCGCTTTAACTGTGGAAGAGGGAGCCACGGCGGGGTGTGGAGGAAATGCGCGAGCCGCGAATGCGGCGAGGAAGTGGCGGTGGGGTTTGGGCCGCGACGGCCTATTGCACAGCGCCAGATTTTTTTTATTTTAAATTTTCTTAATTTAATTCTAAAAATAAAACCTATTCTTCTCATTTTTTTCACACCATTCCAATCTCCACTCTAAAATTTTACTCAACTTCACTTTCATAAAATAGATAACGACGATTATCAACAATTGATAGATGAGGCGTTTGTCGTGGTGGTTGAAGAGGTGGAGCGGGAAGTTGAGGAGCAAGCGGAACGGGAGGCGGCAAAGGCGGTCCCTCGTCCGATCCATTGTCGGCGGACAATCCGACGTGACCATGTCGGGGCTAACCAGCGGCTGATGGATGACTACTTTGGCGAAAACCCCCGTTATCCGCCAAAGCTTTTCCGTCGGCGTTTTAGAATGTCACAACGGCTTCCTCCATATATCGACGTCATTGGCGGGGCAATATCAGTGCTTCACCCTCCGACGTGATGCAAGCGGCCGTATCGGACTGTCGACGTTGCAGTAGTGCACCGCTGTAATTAGGTAGCTTGCCTTTGTCGGATCGGCTGACATGTTCGACGAATACCTATATATGGGTGAGACGACTAACCTAGAGGTTTTGAGGCAGTTTTGTATGGGCCTCAAGGCCATCGTCGGTGCAGAGTTTATACGAACGCCAACCGCTACCAATGCCAGATACTGCTAGATATTCCGGGAGGGTGCACGATTTTCCAAGGATGATGGGCAGCATAGATTGCATGCACTGGGAATGGAGGAACTGCCGGTGGCTTGGAAAGGACAGTTCACTGCTGGATTCAAAAGCAAACACCCATCGATGATCCTGGAAGTCGTGGCTGACTACTAGTTGCGAATCTGATATGCATATTTCGGTGTTACAAGGTTGAACAACGACTACAACGTTTTGCAATCGTTCCATCTCTTCAATGACGAGTGCCGAGGTGAGGGTCTGATCGTGGCCAATGGCACGCAGTACTATAGGGCTACTATTTGGGATATGAGATATACCCTTGTTGGTGTGTATTTGTCAAGACAATCCGGCATCCGGTTGGGCTGAAGAAATCCTATTTCGCGCAACGTCAAGAGGGTGCTCGGAAGGATGTTGAGCGAGCTTTTGGTGTGCTCCAAGTCCGATGGGGCATTATACGGTGCCCGACACGAGTTTGGCACGGAAACGATGTCGCTGATATCATGTATGCATGTATCATATTGGATAACGTGATAATAGATGATGAAGGATCGCTGCAAAGCGTTGGGCATCGGACGATGGTGCTAGTTCAAGTGAGGATGTTGCCACCGCGCCCCTGCAAATAGGTGTACCACGTAGTAACGTATACTTGCTCCAAGCTTTCACCGAATATGCGCAGGGAAACATGACATATCCAACTCCAGGCCGATTCGGTTGAAGAGATCCTGGGCTCGTAGATGAGCAAGCTCATCGTGATATGCGCGACGGTGTTGTTTGTGTGATGATAATTTTCGTTGTATAATTTTTCCCTTTTTATAATACAATGAAGATTTGGTTTAATTTTTTTAAAATAAATTAAGTATTTTTTCTAATTATTTTCGTCCGATAATTTTTATTCCAATACAATTAAAATATAACAACAATTAATAAAATAATGTGATTTGTGGTAGTGGTATGACCACTATTAGGCTGGATAAGTTTTTAGGGCATCCTTAACCCCATCCCAAATCCGGGCCGCAAGTCCCCTCCACGTCATCATTCCCCTAAATGTGAGTCCCAGGCCACAACTCTATTAACCCCGCAGGCCACAACTCGGGCCACAACTATTATTTTGCACTATTCACAACTACAACCTATTTTACTCGTAAAATAGAATACGTTGAACAACTAAAACTGGGAAAATTTATTGTTCAGTCGAAAAAAGGAAATTACAAATCCTAGAAAAAAAAATTATTAAGACCTAGAAAATAAAAATTACAAGTCCTAGAAAAAATATTGAAATAATTTAGAGGATAAAAATGGAGAAATTGGTGGAAAATATTGAAGAAATGAGTATAAATAGGCAAAAAAATCAGAAAAAGGAAAAATTTTTTTGGAGGTTTGCGGCCCGTCCCGCATCCTCTAACCCTGAGCCGGGCCGGACCCAGGGACGTAACTGCGGCCCCGGGACCGGCCCAGGCCGTGACTCACCCCATTTAACCCTGTCCTCGGGCCGGGACTCGCGAGTTGCGGCCCGACCCATAACGTTAAGGATGCTCTTATAGCTGTGAAAGAATTTTTGTCTCTGTATCTTAGCGGAATCGTGGATATGCCACTCTATGGTAGATACACTAACGAGTTGCAGTATCCACAATCACCGTTCCATCCAATCAACCTTCACCACCTTCCACTACCCTACCCTACCCTACCCTACACTCCTTTGCGGATCCATCTTCCCTCCCTCTCTCTGTCTCTCCCTGTATGGGGTCAGGCGAGTTGAGAATCATTTCTTGAAACCTGCTAAGTAGATTGCTCTCGTTTCTCCCCTGAGAGGAAAAAGCAAGAAAGCAGAAGCCTTTTTCCCACTTTATTTTTGGTCACAAAATCCTACTATTAACTTAACCCCCTCTCTTCCTTTCTCTCTCTCATAATTCAAGAGTTACTCTCTCACTCATCAAGAGCTTCTATCATCCAGCTTTTTCAGGCTGTCACTGTTCCTCTTCAGATTCTTCTTCTGTTAACTGCCCCTTCCCCTTTTGCAGCCCTCAGGTTTTCTTTGTTGCCAAATCAGTGACTCCCATCACCCTAGAAAAAATCCCTTTTCCTCAGATCAATCAAACTTCTATCCAAGCTTCCAAGATTTGATTTTTTTCTTCTGGGTATTCTCAGATATTAGTCAATGGTTTTAGTCTCTGATATTCAATAAAAATCCCATCTTGATTTTAATCTTTAGGTTTAGTACCCCAAATTGAGAGGATTTTTCAATTTTTCAAAGTGGGGTTTTTTTTTCTTTTCTTTTTGAGATTCCTCCAAGTGAGGTGGCTGTGGAGGAAAAAGGTATTCTGATTCCTCCCAACACCAAAATGCTTCTTCCCTGATTTAACATTGATTTATGCCATTCCCAACCTTCCCACCTCTCCGCACTTGTCTCTTTTTCTCTCTCTCTCTCAAAGGTGGGACATGGAGATCTTATCACCAAGCTCTTATTTTTCCAATTCAAGCTGGCTTCTTGATGACAGCAGGTGGAGCGCCGCCGAGAACAAGCTCTTTGAGAATGCCCTCGCATTGTTCGACGAGAACACGCCGGACAGGTGGCAGAAAGTGGCGGCGATGGTGCCCGGAAAAACCGTCGGCGATGTTATTAGGCAGTATAAAGAATTGGAAGATGATGTCAGCAGTATTGAGGCAGGGCTCATCCCTGTTCCTGGCTACACCACTTCCTCTCCTTTTACTCTTGAATGGGGCCATGGATATGTGAATTCCTTCGCCGGTGGGAGGAAGGCTCCGCCGCAAGGGAGGCCGTCGGAGCATGAGAGGAAGAAGGGGGTGCCTTGGACAGAGGAGGAGCATAAGTGAGTTTTTTTGGTTTGTGTGTTTAATTGCAAGTTGGGTTTGATTTGAATATGTTCTAATGGTTTTGGTAGAAACTTGGCATGAAATTTCATTTCAAGATTGGATTTTTTTGAAAGATTATGAAACTTTTGCTAATAATGTTTTGTGTGACATAGTTTTTTGAATTGAATGAATATTTGGGTGTGTGTTTTCAGTTGTAATTAGTTGGTTTTGAATGTGTTCACTTCATTAATGACCCCATTTCAAGATCAAGATCACTTTTTTTTTCTTGGCAAAGCATTTGACACAATTCTTGAATGATATTCTTATGCAGATTGTTCTTGATGGGGCTGAAGAAGTATGGAAAAGGAGACTGGAGAAACATATCTAGGAATTTTGTAATCACAAGAACTCCAACACAAGTAGCTAGCCACGCCCAAAAATACTTCATCCGGCAGCTCTCCGGTGGAAAGGACAAACGGCGAGCCAGCATTCACGACATCACGACAATGAACCTCAACGACCACCAGGCGCCTTCCCCGGAGAGGAAGAAGCAGCCCTCAATTCTTTCCCCCAAGTCGGAGAAGCTGCCGAGCTATCCATGGAGTCAGGCTAGCAATGATGCCATCATAGGGTTCAGCTCACTATGCCATGGAAATATGTTTGCCTCCTCGCCTTACAGTAGCATAGGCTCGTTCGGCCAGCACCTGCAACGGGGCATGGTGCACGACGCGTTCATGGGGTCCCAAAACGTGCTGTTTCAGATGCAGCCGGAGCTGCACTACCCCAATGCATGATGATGGATGCATTTGATCTTGTTGGTTTGAGAAATGCATAGTTAAGAATTGTAGCCTAAAAGCTTAGCTTTGTTTGTGATTTTTCTTGATTTTCCCTTTTTGTGAATATGTTGAGATTTGGCATTTGAGTTAGAACAGTGTTGGTAGATATGAAGAAAAAAAGGATAGATAAATATTAATCTCAAAATGCCAAGGATTGAAAGTTAACAATCTTCATGTCATTCTCCCTGTACTTAAAAAAAGATCTAAGATCCATCAATCATTGGTGGACTTATATTAGTCCATTTTGCTATGTGGCCTACTATGTTGAGGTTAGTTTTTTTCAAAGAACAGTAACTTCTCATTCATTCTGTTGGAGAGGTTAGTGGTATATACTCGGAGATCATAAATTTCAAATTTGGGTGACTCAGAAACCATTCTTTAAATTTTTGCATAGTACACACAATATGGCAAAAAATTAGTGTTCTTTGGACATGTTGGATTTGACTTCAATTATGCATTTTTTCAGTAGAAGCTGAGTGTGCATCCCAATATTCCCAAGAATCAATCGAAGCTCGTTTTACCAACCACAAAAAAGAGGAAAACGTAAACGAAAACTGATTTTAAATCTTTCTTAAGAGAATGATTACTTAGTGATAAGATTCTAGATTGTGTTGGAATCTAGCATGGTCAATGCAGTTTGACCAGGTCATTCGAATGACAAAAGATTTCATTTTATAAAATTAAATAATATAGAATTGATCCGTGTTTTGAGTAAATGATTGTGGTATATTTATTTTTCTCTAATCTGATTCCTAGTTAGTGGGAAATAGTGAATGAAAGTTTCTCTCATTCTTCCATGCTCACTCCTTCCCGCGCTTTACACTTCCTTACACCATGCTCTCCCCTAAAACCCCACTGCCAATGCCTAGACCAAGATCAACATGATCATTGATCTTAGTGATGCGTATGTCTTTGCCATCAAGTGGGCGGTCAACCACTACATCGCCTAGGCGACACTATCATCCTTGTCAACATCCACCCCACCTACGCCCTCTACGACACCTATTGGGGCTCCACAGGCCTCTCAATCATCGACAGCAAGAACGAGGAGTCACATTGGAAGCTCGAGGACGATTTTGACACATTTTAAACTGCAATTTAAGGTTTAGCATTGAGCCCTGCATTGGCAAACCAATCATCAACACCAATGTGTATTTTCTGACTTGTCACCTTTTTTTTTTTGGTTTAAAACCAGGTGTATCGAACCCGCTTTTTAGCGAAATCTGACTAACCTGCGGGGTTTGAACCCGTGACCTCAAGGTCACCACAACTCCGCGCTGTCAACTGCGTTATGACCCATGGGTAACTTGTCACCTCTTATTCTGAACTTGTGACTTCAGATTTTCACATATCATGTAAAATTTGATTTGGAGAAAATCAACTTCAAAATAAATTAACTTTTACATCAAAGTTCAGGATTTTTCCACATACTTTAAAAAAACAGGGAAGATATCATAATTTAACCAAAATCCGTGAATCAGTATTTAGATGAATTTTCTCTCAAATCTACTTTTATTTACACGTAGCAAATATCGTACAGGCCAATGGCCACTGGGTGATATTTGTGCCAAACCCACTTTTCAATTTAATTCCAAGATACTGGTCACAAGTTGTGATGGAATATTCAGTACTAGTACAAAACCAAATAATTCAATGAAATCTGAAACGAATAAGGCATTTTTACTTTTTCCCTCCCAATGAAATGAAATGGCCCAACTTATATTCCTTCTATCCCTTGCAATATTAATTATCACTATAAATTAGAAGTCAAATGATCGTGGCTACCACACACGTGGCAAAGCCAGAGTAGGGTTACACTTCCATCTCCAAGAAGCTTAACCCTTCTCTCCATACACAAGAAATAAGTCTCACCTCTTTTCTCATCTTTATAACTATCTACTACTACTATATTAGAATACCCAAATATATGTATGAAGGAAAAATAAAGAAATTGCACAAGTTGTAGCAGAAAGTAATCAACTTTATTCCAATATATTATCTACTTAACCAGTTCCAACCACATAAATAGTCCTAGAACCTTAAACTTTCGGTTATCCAATTGGTTTTTATCTCTATTCTTGGCTAATATTCTGATTCTTCTTGCTATAATGAATCAAAGTAAAGACCAACTTTGCCCTTTGATTTTTGGTTGGATTGGGGGTAGGGTAGGGTTGGGCAGTGGTTTATTCTTGATGCTAACTGGTATGGTTTTTTCATACAAATAACAAGAAAATTGCATTATTGACATCTTTTGTCATAAATCAAGGAGACAAAAAGAGTAAATAACTTAAATATGAAGGAACGTATGCATTCACACCTCTCTCTTGTGGGTACACCCACACTTTTGGTGATTAATAATACTATATGAATATAAGAAAATATTTGGAATTTAGAGAAAAATATTATTTTTTTAAGTTAAAAGCTCCTTTAGGCTCTATTTCCTCTGCATAGGTAAGTTTTTGAGGCTCTACCACAAATAATTAGTAGATTGCATGAATAAGATTAAGTGGGAGAAGAATGAACTTAGTAATCTGAGCCACTAATATCATTCCCCGCTTGCCTCCTTCGCAGCAACGAGGGCGTGCACTTTATTCAAGAGCTGCGGCTCTATAGCCAGAGGCCTACCGGAGATCAAGATCACCAATGTGGGGACTTGATCAGCGAGACACTGGAGAGTTTGGCTCTGTTGAATGGGATCTTTAGGTCCGAACTGTCACCACCAGATTCCACATACGGACCCTCACCCACGACCACAATGGCAAAGGAACTTCTAGATGGATTTTCTTCATAGTTTTGGCCCCAACAACTTCCCTTATAGCTTCCAAAATCGTAGTGCCTGTCTTATTCCAAATCGTTAGTAAAATTGCTTCCTTACACTCGAAAACAAAAACACAGGAAGAATACAAAAAAAAGAAACAGATCATAAGGCAAAGAATCTTGCTATATTCAAGGTCTTGACATGGTTGCTTATGAGGAAATGACACGACAATTCACAGATATGCAACACATGCACGTGCAGAGGAGAGAGAGAGAGAGATGAAAAGGAGATGAATGATGGGTTGGTAGGCAAACAAGGTCCCATATTCTGAGAGAAGGAAACGGCTGTATGAAAATGAAATGAACGGTGTCTTTCTAGGAAAATGAGGTCCCATATTCTGCAATCATAGACATATGTTACAGCTGGAAACTCTAGAAAACAATGAAAAATCAAGAGAGAATCAAATAGGAGTCAAGATAGATAATAAGCAAAAAAGTCAAGAAATCAACTTAGCACCAAAAAAAAACTAGAAATCAACAAGAACACATTAAAAATTTAATTTTGTACAGAAGAACTTTAGTTTCATAACAATATTTCTAAAACCATAATATAGAGTATCATAACAAAATTTACGCCCACTAAACGGAAGTATCTTCAAATAATATAACAATGATTTGGGCCACATGCCCATGAAAAACCTTGGGTGGTAATCCCTTAGTGAGCGAATATGCGATCATTAAATCCGTTTCTATATGCTCTATATACATATTTGTCCACTCTGAATCATTTCTTTCACAACCAGTAACTTCATTTCAATTATTCAATATGATATGTTATTGGAATATGACACTAAAGAGTTATTATCACAATATAACTCAAGTGGCCTTTCAATACCCTCTATAATATGCAACTAGTGACAAAGTTTCGCAGCCATATTCCATGACTAGATGCTCCATAACAAGCAAAGTATTTTGTTTCCATGGTAGAAGGTATAAGTGTTTGCGTAACACTTCTCCACGATATGGTTCCCCAGCCTGTGGTACAGTCAGTGCATTAAACATGACATTTGAGTTTCAGATTTAAGTTATTTGAATAATGTGTAAAAGCAAGTTTTGTCTTGTTCTTTCAGGGATGTTACTAGTGGCTTAGTTAGTGTGTTAGTGGTTTAGTGGCTTATGCAAATCGTGTTTAGTGGATAGCAACAAAAGTATCAAAGCCGTGAAGGCGATGAATCTGAAGAGAGAACTTAACTTGAAAGGCTCCAGACGAAGCCATTTCAGAGATCAAGGTGGAGAGCAAGAGAGAAACTTAAGTTGGTTATATATTTGTGTCTTTGTATGTTTATTGCTTGAATATTCTATATATGATATATTAATATTTATCCTATTAAATAAATCTACATTGAAAAGAGAAGCTCATAGACGTAACTTATAGAGAAAAAATCAAATTTCTAAACAACATAACATGCAGTGTTGTTAGGAACGCGGGTTGCCACGGGGAGATGAAGTGAAAAAACATGTGTGCGCCCCAATAATTAATCTTCATACAAGTAGAATTGATCTCTATACCTATTCCTCATTTTTCTATAAATGAAGACGATTATCCAAATTTCACCCAAGAAGATTCCTCATTTTGCTACGAATAAAGAAAATAAAGAATATGTTAGTTTCTTCAAATATATAAGTAAGAATGTCATTCATTTAAAATATAGATTATCCAAATTCTAATTACTTACATTTTGAAATCACTTTTGTTCTCTCACAACCAGTAGCACTGCATGTTAAGCTCGATATTCGAATTGCAATTCTTTGCAAATTTGGTTTAATAGATTCAAATGATTTCCATTTGATTTCTGTTTCAAATAGCCAAAGGACTTCCAAAATTAGTGACAACTCAATATATTTGACCATTTCATCCCTCATTATCTTGTTTTTAATACTTTGGTTGGTTACCAACTTCTCAACACATTCGTACATGCATTCCACGACCTCTAGACATACAGAAATACCTTGCATAAAAGACTCTCGGGTTCAAGTAAAGAGCTGCAACATGTAATGGTCTGTGTAATTGATCATTCCATCTAGAATCAATTATATCAAATGTTCTCTTAAACTCTTCTTTTTTTCCATTGTATTCCTTGGAACTGACCCCTCTTACACCAATGCATAGCCTCATAAATATAACTCAAAGTGAGCTTACGCTCATCATCAACCATCCTTAGCATTTCGACAATAGAACAAGCCAATTTGAGTGCATAAACGACATGCCTCCAATAATTTTCACTCAATTGCATTATTGATAAGTGTCTTTTTGTACCACTGGCTATTTCTCCATTTATCACTAGTGAACATTTTTTGAGAATTTGCCACTAGTTATGGATAGACAATAGACCTCAATGGGGTGAAAGAAATGACAAATCTGGTGATGGCCGGCCCTTTTACTTTTATATTTTTTCATCATATCTAGCACACTACTTTTACTATTAATGAAACCAGTCAAACCTATTGATCTTCTTATGGCTTCCTTACAAGTGTAGTATTTTACCAATATCCTCAAGCATCAAATCGAGGTAATGTGTTACACAGAGACCAACATAAATTAATTAGCTTGCTTCATTTGTAACATCAATCTAGCTTTCTTGTAATTGGAAAGCTTATCTGTCCGGGTTATATTTTGCTCTTGAATACATCAATCATCACTTCAAGCATCAACAACAAAGTATTTGCATCTTTCACAATTTGAGTCGCACTAATAGACTTGATGAAAACTGAACTTTAGAAGAGTTCACTAAGAAGTTGTTAGTGGCTCTTTGAGAAACCGAGCCATGCCACCAGTCACATATTAATCGAGAACCCATAAAATCTCCACCTATCTCTATGAGTTTTTAGGATATCATTTGCAACATTTACCTCTTTATTAGGCAAAAACACTCTCGACTCATGATGACTTGGTGGCTTCATACCTTGACCAATCTGTCTGTAAGATTCAATAACACTCTTGAAATAATCATAGTTTGCAGCTTTAAATGGTATACAAGCATCAAAAAAATCATCTAGCGTAATTGTTGCAAACCTTATCGTGCAATTATCTTTTGTAGACCTTATTTATTGTATTTTAATTTTCTCTTGCTCAACTTTTGTGATTGGAATTTTTTGCTGCATCAAGGTTGAAATACACATCTAGAACACATTTTGGCCAAAACTTTTTTAGTTACGTCGATCTACAGTAAAAAATGTCGTCTTCTTCCCTAAAGCCTAAATTTTCAAAATCCGGTCTACTTTGTGAATTTGACGATAACATAAAGCTTCTTGTATTTTAGCGTATTTCTTTTTTCTCCCTAAGCTCTCATCTTATCAGGACATTTTATGACATTTTTAAATCCTCCAATTAAGTGTTCCATAACCTATCGAACTCTCCAGGAGTTCGAAGGGTTAAAGAACAATTCGTTAGTGGATTAAAAAATTTCACAAAAATGCCCTCGATGAGACGATGGAGTTTATGAAGAAAAAAGAAAGATGCTAAAATACAACAAGCTTTTATGTTGGCATCAAATTCACAAAGTATACTTTTACAAAAATTCCCTCGATAATTATTGTGTTTATGCCAGATTTTGATTTTGAAAATTTAGGCTTTCACAAAGAAGATGTTGATGTTTCTGGCAATAGATCGACGTAACTAAAAAAACATATGATAAAAGATGCTCTAGATATGTATTTCAACCCTGATCCAACAAATGAAGTCTAAACACAAAAGTTGAGCAAGAGAAAACGGAATACAAAAAATGAAGTCCGCAAAAAAGAATTGAATAAGGCTTGTAGCAATTAGGCTAGATTGTTTTATGGCGCTGGAATATCATTTAATGTTGCAAACTATGATGTTTCAAGATTGTTGAATCTTTTGGATAGTTTGGTCCGGGGATGAAGCCACCAAGTTATCTTGCTTTAAGAGTGAATTCGTAACAAAGAAGTTAATGTTACGATTTATGGGTGCTCGATTATATGTGGCGTGACTCGATTTTCAAAGTGACATTACTTCATGGTGAGCTTCCTAAAAGTTCAGTTTTCATCAAGTCCATTAATGTTTCTAATATTGTGAAAAATACAAATGTTTTGTTGCCGAAGTTCATTAATGTTCCCAACATTGTGAAAGATGCAAATGCTTTGATGCCGATGCATGACGAGATGGTTGATTATGTCGAAGAGCATACTATGATCCAGATTGTGACGGATAATGCTTCTAACTACAAGAAGGTTAGATTGATATTGCAAGTGAAGAAGCCCAATTTGTTTTGGTCACCATGTGCACCACATTGCATTGATTTGATGCCTGAGGATATTGGTGAGAAAATCTATAGTTTGACTTATTTCATTTACAATGAAATAATGAGAATATATACAAATAAGAGAGTCGTCTATCACCAGATTTGTCACTTTCATCTTCTCGTTTGAGGTCTATGCATAACCAGCGGCAAAATCTCAAAAAAAAATATTCACTAGTAATGAATGGAGAAATAGTTGGTGGTTACAGCTTCTATGCAACCCTATATGAAAATTACTAGAGGCTGTCGTCTATACACTTAAATTAGTTTGTCCTCTTGTCGAAGTGCTGAGAACGGTTGATACTACGCGTAAGCTTGCTATGAGTACATCTATGAGGCTATGGATCAGTGTAAAGAGGCCGTTTCCAAAGAATTCAATAGAAAATAAGAAAAGTTTAAGAGAACATTTGATATAATTGATTCTGTATAGAAGGATCAATTACACAACATT
>NC_062965.1:34369901-34387238 GCF_023119035.1 Salvia hispanica | reverse complement strand
TTTGGAATTTCTTTTGGGATATTTACGTCTTACTTTTGTTTGTGGCCTTAGCCCTTTTCTCGTGATTTTGTCTTGGATACTATGTCGTACTCTTAAGGTTTTGACCATCATTTATGATATCTATCTTCCTTTGAACTTCTAGGTTAAGTTGTTGCATTAAATACTCTCGATATTTCTTCCAAATCTTCTGGTCAGCACTCTTTAAATGTAACCCTAGCCTATGTTTACTTCTTTTGAGTCGGTTTCGGTAGCAGCCGCCGCATTTATTGTACCCTAGGAGGGCGGGCTGTTACAATTACTCTGGTTCCTATTGTTCCAATTGGGCTAGTCCCCTTGATTGCGATAACTCCAGTTGTTTGGCCCTTCCTGATTCTTCCCTGACCAGTTCGAATTATGCTGTGGTCCGTCCTGACTGCGGTTAGGCCAATTCTGCTGGGCTTCTGCTGGACCTGGGTACTGTAGTTGGAGCTGTTGGTTCCCATCGGCCCACCTGAAACAGGGGTTGTCTCTCCATGGTGCCTCCTTAATCTTCCACTGATTCCAACTTGTATTCTGATTATTCTGATTCCAATTCCCCACTGCATTCACCTGGGCTTGGAATTCTCCATCGGGCGGTGGACCATAATAGAGTTGGAGTTGATTTTCCTCTGGACCTGGCAGTTTCTCTTTCTCCTGCGAGGTAGGGGAATTCTTTTTTTCAATTGCACTTAGAAGTGGCTTCTCCAACCGATCTATCCTGTCCCCGACTCCTTCTCCTTCTTGTTCCTTTACTGCATTAGCCGAACTTCTCCTCATGATAGTACGTGGGTTATCGTATGCCTTCTTTGCATCGGTCAACCTTCCCAAAATCTCACGTGCTTCACTTGCCTTATTCTTAGTAAAATTCCCCCCGCTCGAGGAATTCATTAAGTCCTTAGACTCAAGATTAGCTCCTTCATAGAACAAGTAAAAAGTCTCAGCCTCCATCATTCTATGATTAGGACAAGCGTCGAGCAGCCCCTTAAACCGAGACTAGTATTGGCTCAAGGACTAACTCATCGTAGTCGTTCTTACATTCCTTCTTTAAGGCATTTGTTTTGTTGGACGGGAAGAGATAGTCCAGGAATTCCAGTTTGAAATCCTTCCATGTGTTGATCGAGTCGGGTGGAAGCCTCAGCAGCCATGTATTGGCCTTCCCTTTTAGGGCAAATGGGACTGCACGCAGGCGGTAGTCCTCCTCAATGGCATCATTGGGCCGCTTTTGGATGCTGCACAGCTTACTAAACTCGTTGAGGAACTCGTAAGGACATTCATTCCTCCGTCCAAAAAATGTAGGTAAAACACCCAGCACGTTTGTCTTAATATCAATAGAACTCTGTCGCTGATTCGAGACTATGGCATGGGCGGGTTAACCATCCAGATGCGCGCTGAGTGAACCGATCTCCGGATCAGGGTCCACCAGGTGTGCCATATCTACGTCTGCCTCCTCCTCTGTTTCGGAGTGCTCTGTTTCTGTAGACGACTTCGGGTCCTCTCCTCCTGACGAATTCCACTCTTTTTCACTTTCTGATTCGAACGGAAATGGATCTACTGTTGTAAACCCTGATCTGGTGGTGACTGTGGATGTTGATTCCTTGACCTGCCACCTGACTTGAGCGTCCCTCGACCCAGACAGGTTACTCCAGTTTGTAAATCGTGAGCCCTTGCTCATAAACTGTCAAGGGAAAAAAAAAAGGAAATTAAAACTATATACACCAAATCTTTAAACACGTAAACAAACTACACCATCCATCCCCGGCAACGGCGCCATTTGAAGAGTCGAAGGTGTATGAGTGTTGCGTTGTTATATAAAATAGAACTTCCCCGATCCATAGAATCCATTAGACACTGGGTCTAGGAACTCAAAGAATCATCGGGTTACCTGTCGTTGGGCACACAATCACTTCCTTCTCCTTTCAAAACCCTCAACCCGCTATGCTAAAAAGATTAGTACAGGGAAGCAGGGATCGAATCCACAGAGACAGATGTGTAAGTAAACATGCTGAAAGACTTGGAAACTATTTTTGGCTGCTGCCACGCAATTTTCTTCGGGGTTGAAATTTAATTCCTAGACTCTGGAAATGAAATGTCCTATCCTAACAGCTAGATCTAGGCAGAGATAACAGAACATGCATAATGGTGACCAAATGAGCTTGAAAATTACTACTAGACGGGGTAAACGGCTTCCTAAACTAACCTAGACACAGGAAAGCGTAGCATGTGGGGACCATATCCCTAAACGGCATAGTACGACGGAAAAAGCTGCAGATTAACCAACTAAAGGACTAACTAACAGCGACATTATCTTCTCTAACTTTTATCACGAAATAACAAATGAAAAACAGAGCAAAGCAAGGATCGAAACAGGGCAAACGAAATTAAACCGGTTAACACAAAGAACTACTGAAACTAAAGCAGATCTACGATTACTAGACGAGGTAAACAAGTAAACAGAATTTAAATATCACAACCATGCAAACACGAACAGATCTACACGCTGGATGCTTCATCCACTCCGGATCCAAGCCATCCACAACAATCCAACACAATTTCCATCTCCGATCTTCGCAAGTTCAACCAGATTCAACCGATCAACTACAAATCTCCATGCAATTCAAACTCCACCTCAGATCAATCGACAATATCCACCAAAAACAAACAAATAATGCAACAATAACATAACCGAACCGAAAGTGCCAAATTCCATAGCAAAATACACAATATCCAACGAGAAAGTAGCAAAACATGACCGAGCTTCGAACAGCGAAGACTCGGGAAATCCGAAACACAAACAAAGGCAAATAAAGGATTGTATCTTCGCCTCCCTTGGAGACGGCGTTACACCACAACGGAATTGAAACGTTAACCCCTAAGATGATTCCCCTAAAAGTGTGTGTGAAGAGAAAATGGAAAAGCTAAGCTAAGAGCTGATGATGCAAAAGAAGGACTCCGTTCATGTTGAATGCGTGCTCTTATTTATAGGGGGCGGAGCTTCTAGACTCTTCCTGGTGTTTCCCATTTTTCCCTCCTTGCGGATGCTCCTTCGTCTAGTAAACTCTTCCCTTTTTCTGCTCATTTTTCCCGACAGCTTCTTCCTCCAGGTAATCTTCTCTTTTTCCCTGGAGCTGGCATTTTCTCTACACACCTGGCTTATAAAGCTTTGTTAGACCTAGGAAATCACAGAATTTATCCCATAACCAATGCATGAAATTATCCTTATCAGAACCCGGTAGTGAACTGCCCTTTCCAAGCCACTGGGCATTTCTTCCAATCCCAGTGCATGCAATCTATACTGGCCATCATCCCAAGAAAACCGTGCTCCATCCCATGCATAGCAAGAAGTATCTCGCGGTCGGCTTTCGGAGATACTCTCCACCAAATATTGCCTTGATGCCCCTACAGAACTGCCTCAAAACCTATAGGCTAGTCGTCTCACCCATGTGTAGGTTTTCGTCGAACATGTCAACCGGTCCACCATGGACCTGCTGCCCTGCAGTGGTATACTTTTGTATCATCGACAGTTCGATCCTGCCGCTAACATCAGATCGGAGGGTGAAGCATCTGTACCGCGGAGCCAATGACGATGCTATATGTAGGAAGAGCCGTTGAGATATTCTGAAACGCCGACGGAAAAGCTCTAACGGAAAATTCGGGTTTTCGCCAAAGTAGTCATCCATCAGCCTTTGGTTAGCCCCGATATGGTCGCAGGGGATTGTCCGCCGATGCTGGATCGGATGAGGGACCACTGCCGCTGCCCAGCGCTCCTCCACCTCTTGTACTTCTTGCTCAACCTCTTCAACCAACGCGTCATATGCCTCATCCCATGAGCGTTGATACTCATCGTCGGAATCCATTTTGGGAGACTGGAATGGAATGATAAAAAATAAATTGGGAATATGTATTTTATAGATAAAAATTAGAGAATTAAAAAAATTGAAAATTGACCACTGCGGCGGTCTCGCTGCGTACAATAGGTCACTGCGCGACCGCCGTCCTCCCCCACCCAGCACAGCCTGGTCCTCTGCTATGGATGCAGCGCTGCGGCGCCTACGCGGCTTACAATAGGCCACTGCGGCGATGCTATTGTTGTTACTCTAATGGCATCATATTATAATGCACACTTCTTACGTCTGTACTTAATTGAAAGAATAATCAAAGGCTCAAAGTTTAGTTTTTTTTTTTTTTATTAGTATTAGTTAATTAAGGAGGTATGGCTATGGGGCTGGTAGTGGCATCTCATTTATGTCCCATGGCTGATGGCGTAAAGCTCAAATTCAACTATAATGCAAACCACTCAGATGTTTAATAAGTACAGTGCTAGTAATTTGGACATTGACAATAGCAATATGTATAGTGTTTATTGTGTGCATTGTGTCATTTTGTAGCATACGCACACGCAATAGTATTTGGTTGCGATAATATAATGTGTGTATTGTGTCATTGTATATGTATATTCAGCTATTTTTGAATTCTGCTTGTATTGAAAGTTATGAAATGATATTACATGAGTATATCTGTGTTAATATTCATGAATGTCAATTTGATTTTATAAGGGATATATGATTTTTATATGGGTTTTTGGCTTTTAAAACCAAAACCTTTCCCCGAACATGAACTATAAGATTTGTTTTTAAAACCACGAACTTTCATTTCGTTAGGATTTTCCCAACCCGACCCGAATAGCACATTTCCGACCTGAATAGCATAATTCAAAATGTTAAAGTTGTGTTTTGTTTATTCAAAAGTTGTCATTTGTTATGTAATAATTGTGATTGTATGTGTTATTGTGCCAAATAGGATCCAAGTAATCAATTTAGTGACAAATGGGATTAAAATTGACATGTAAACAACCCGGGTTTCGTCGTCGACCCGCCGGGGGAAAATCCTAACGAAATGAAAGTTCGTGGTTTTAAAAATAAATCTCATAGTTCATGGGAAAAACCCGAATTCGGAGAAAGGTTTTGGTTTAAAAAGCCAAAAATCCTTTTTATATAACTTAGCTTGGTGTGGAATGAAGGCCTTAGTTTGGTGTGGAATGAAGGCGTGAATGAAATAATAATTTATACTTTCATTCAATTCTTTTGCATGGTATAATAAAATAAAATGCTCATGTAATAAAGTGGAGAAAACAATGAATTAGAAATATAAAGTAATTGTCATTCCATTCCTATTTTCATTCCATTTCATCCACATTCTATTCCATTATATCAAAAAAGACTTTAGTATTTTTATCAAAATTTTAGCGATATTTTGAGTCTCGTATTTCTCTCGGTCCATAAATAAGCAATTCTTTGAAGATAAATCTTGTCACAAAATATGTTTCTATTTCAAAATTTATGATTAAATCATACCAAAAAAAAGTATATTTATTTATTTCAAATGCTTTTAAAACGAAGGTACTCCCGCCGTTCTACTGAAGATGACTCAATTTCCTTTTTGGTTTGTCTCAACCTAGATGACTCATTACTTAAAATGGAAACGCATTTATCTCTATTTTATTTCTTCTATCTTATTTTATTCTTTCCACTTTACATATAAATAAAATTGTATAAAATTTCGTGGTACCCAAGGAAGGGGTCTTGGGGGACGAAGGAGTACTAATACTCAAAATTTAATGGAATGAAATGAAAGGTAGTGTAATTTGTCGTTGCTCCAAGATTTTGAATGTCCATTTATGGTCACTTGTCAAAAGGGGAATGCCTAGCCAATCATATTTGCTGTGATTCTAGGTAACTACTGATTAAGCTCAATAATGACCTGGATAAGATAACTAGTGTAATTATATGATTGATAATTGGATAATAAGTTAAACTAATGCAGCTTAAATAAATAACTTTCTAAATCAAAGTCAACGAGGACTTAAACGTAACCATTAGAAACCAAATTTCTCTACAATTTGAATGTTTCAATATAAGCGGGATTTCATATCAAAGTAAAAATATTAATTCGCAAGTATGATCGAATTCAAACGTCCTAGCTTGGTTTGAGTCGTTTGAATTTCCATCGAAATTATTTTGGTTTCATTATGAGTTTCGCCAGCTTATCGTCCAGATTTTTGTTGACAATTGTTTGCTATCGAGCAAAAGTTTCTTCCTCGAACTTGCGACATCATCTTCTTTTCATACTTCACCGCACGTATATGCATGCCGATGCTGAAGAGCTTATGTCCCATCTCTTGAATCGTATACTTGTGTGTCGGTTTGTTGGCTTCTGCCTCCTCGCTGTGGCCATCTGTCGCCATATAGATGGTGGGGGGAAGAGTGATCAATGTAAAACACCTTATGATAGACCATGGATGATCGTCTACCGAAATTATGAGCACTCGAGAGTCGAGAATTAGGGTTGGGAGGTTTGCAAGAGGCGGAACCCTAGTTTAAGTGCTAGGGTTTTCGAAAAAAACAAAGTGGATGGAGAAAAAGGTTTATTCTTTATTTCTTAATGACTCGATCTAATGAGAATTCTATAACTTATAGAATTTCCCCTACTTGATTTGATATTACGACTTGGAAAAGAATCAAGAAAAAAATCCTAGAAGATTTAACTCTATTGATGCTAATTTTAATATCCGCAAAAAGGAAACAAATCTAAGTAACAAAATATACTCCTCCATCCCTTGTAATTTGTCACCATTTGACCCGGTAAGGTTTAAGAAATGTAATAGAAAGTGAGTTGAAAAAATTAGTGGTATGTAGGTCCTACTTTTATATGTTGATTTTATAATAAAATATGAGTGATGATGAGTTAGTGGAGTATGGGGTCCACTACCAGAAATGGTAAAAGTGAAAGGTGGCATTTTTAGGAACGTGCGAAAAAAGAAATAAGTGACAAGTGTTCAGGAACGGGGGGAGTAACAAATATTGACTAATGAGTTGTGAAATCCTTGAAACGTGCGGGCTGCGTTTTCTGTCGCTTTGGCCTACTCGACACCCGAGTCCCCTCGCCACTCCTCGCCACGCCTGGTCCATCTGCACGTGGTATGCCCTCTGGTCGTCGCATTACGTCTTGTATGGACTGGAACTGTAGGTCCCTGTTACACTTTTTATTAGCACTAAAAGTCAGTACCAAACATCTAATCATGGGAAATAGGATTGCAAACTGCCTATCAGAATCAAGTCTCATGTAATATCTGGAAACACAGGATTTTTGGTTTATTAAACTAGCCAGAACAAGTAGGTAGTAAATAAGAAGACATAGCATACAGTAAATAATACTCCATTCGTCCCAAAAATATAAGGACATTTGGGATGGCACGGGAACTGATTCATACTTGGTATAGTAAGAGAGATGAGATGAATGGTGGTTAGAATATTGTTAGTGGATAGTGTGATTTAATTATTATTAGTATTTTTTAATAGTGGGCCCTAGTAGTATACGTGATTATGAGTAATAAGTTTGAGAGAACTTTTCAAATGAGATAGTTTTATTTGACAGATGAAAAAGGAAATTATCCTAACGGACGGAGTAAAAATCAGGCAAGTAAGTCAATTTCAGGGGTGTTGACTTAACTATTTTAGTTTACTAATTAACAGTTTAAACATCCAATCTTGACTATAGTGCTACTAGAGTGAATCACACAACTATTCTAAATTATTGAGGAAAGTAGATTATATGCAAGGGTTTGTCAGGGATCACCTACGACAAACCCTAAAACAAATCCTAAAACACACTTTAATTCTAAAACAAATCCTAAAATAAAATAATCTTATAATTATGAGCAATTTTGATAAGTGATGGTGGGGTTCATTTTATTTTGTCGTGAGTGTGTTTTAGGATTTATTTTAGGGCTTATTGTAGGTGATCCCTTCCGGGGTCATATGCATGCAACTAGAGATGTCAAGTAGGCCGGGCCGGGCCAGCCCAGCCCTGGCCCGCTGAGGCCCGCCCATATTGAGGCCAGCCCGGCCCAAGCCTATGTCTGAGGTGGGCCGGGTCGGGCCGGGCTTTTTTAAATTTTGCTTAGCCCGGCCCGGCCCAGGCCCACTTGCGTTGATGTGTTTAACTAAATCTAAATTTAAATAATATGTTTAAGTTCATTTTATTGACTTTGTATTAACAATATTTTTCATATTCTTTATTCTATTTAAAAGAAATTGTACAACGGAAGGAAAAACCAATATTGTTAGTTTTGTTAGTAGATAATGACACATGAGTTGATGTTGCATGTTATAATTACAAGTATATGAACCTAACAAATTTATAAAATTTTATAATTATTCATCAAATATCAAGGCTTGAATACGTAATATTCTTTAAAGTTAAATTTCAAAAACATCTTTTTTACCTCTTAGATAAAAAATATATATAAGAAAAAAATTAGATATAGTCAAAATTGAATGTCGCAATCATGATTTAGTAGGAAACTTTTGTTGATATTAAACTATTACTGTTTGAATCCATTCAAAGACACAAAAAAATTGGAATAATAGACAAAATTAACATGTCTCGTGCACAAGATGACATGCATAAATAGGTAAATATACTATATGTAATACCCGCTCTTTTATTAACCTTTTCTTAACGTTTAATGTCGAACCAGAGAAACGTTTGTTTCTTCTAATTACTTTCAAATCAGAAATATTAGTCAATGACTTTGCTTGTTTGCTAAATTGAAGAGTGTCGATCGGACTATAACATATTTCGTATATATGTATTAAATACAATAAATGTCAAGAAAGAATATGAGGTTACTTTGCTGATCTAGAAAATTCGAATACATATCAAGCTACTCTCTAGTTACAAAATAAATTACACACAAGTTGATGAGAAAGAATTTAAGAATGCAAATATACAAATGTTGGGCCTCTCTTCTCGAACTCAAGATTTCTTTCGGCCCAATGACTTGAAGGGCAGCCCGATGGCCCACGCAGCCAGCCCGACTGCCTTGTCTCGATCCAAGACCACATCACCAAGATTCAAAACCCTTTCCCTTATCTGCCATCAAACCTGCAATGAACAAACAAAACTAATAAATATTGTAAGGTACCCTTTTCAACCTCAAACCAAGCAAGGGAAAAAGACATCCTTACTTTATCAAAGGAGGTCAAAATGATCCCAAAATGGCAGGTACACACCTACACTTCCATTGCACCAACCGAGAGCTGCAATGAGAAAACAACAGTTGTTAAAGACTTAGGAGTAAAAGGCTGCAAACCTGTGTGCTAAGCAATAAATGAAAGGAGGGACATACTAAGATAAAACAAATATGGTTTACTTTTCAATGCTGCCAAATTGGAGACTTGCCTCTCTTGGAGTCTCAACTCACCCTTAACCAACTCCTTGTCAAGTAGCTAACCCAAAACGTCTCCCTCTAGCTGCACCAAATCTGCCTGAATCAAGCAACCACCTGCACCCCTACATGTCCAAACAAGTGATATTATGAAGGGAGTAATTGTGCTTCAAGAAAGAGACGAATGTATTAATTAAAAGCTTAGTGAAGATCTTAAAAAGGAGGATTTGGCTGCAAGAAGAGAACAAAGTAATACAAAAGCCATTTAAAGCCTCACGAGTACACACACTTCGCCTATATAAACCACTCTATACTGCCCTCTGACTCCCTCCCCATACACCACAAATATTCAGCAAAGTTAGAGAAAAATTTGAGAGCTTGGAGTATCAACACCAGTGGCAGCAAGAGCAACTCCCACTCCCCATAGGTAACACATTTTTCCTCCTCTCATCACAAACACTTGATGCTAAAGCAAGCTCATCTTTTTCCCCAACATTTCAACAAGGAATCAGGGAGTAAGTGAGAGAGTCCAAGTTTTAGAAGCTGAAAATCAAGCAACTGCTTCAAGAGGTAATACACCTCCACCGCTCTCCCAAATGACATCTCATATCATCATGTAATTTAAGTAGAAAGACATAGAGTAATTTTCAGTAGCTCTACTCCAACCCAATGTAGCTAATCTATCTTAGAATCCAATTTTAAGGATGAAAGAATCCTAAGCACCAAGGCACATGAACAACAAGAGCATAGTTCTATAGCCACACCAAGTTTAAACACCTCCAAGATAACTCAAGAAAGCTTAAACAAGAGAAATAAAAAAAGAAAGAAAGATAGACTTAGCTTAAGGAGCGAAACGTCCGGCGGCGGGGCGCCGACGGGGAGGCAGAACTCGGCGACATCGGCTCGCTGAGGTGACTGTCGCTGCAGAAGAGGATGACAGCGGCGCTGCCTCGGCAGCGTCAATTGTGAAATGCGACAATGGCAGTGCTGCACCGCTGTGTAGCACGGAGAGAGAGAGAGGCGATGCCTCCTCCTCACTTCCGGCGGGACTCCGGAAACTCCGCGAGGCGTCTGCAGGCCACGGCTGAGAGAGGCAGAAGGAGGCGATGCCTCCTCTGTGCTGCTGGACTCGCCGAGGATGAGAGCGCTCGACGGAGGGCGTGAGACGGAGGCAGCAGACGTGAGTCTCCGGCGAGTGTCGTGGCTGCCTCGCGAAGGAGGCAGCGGCGAATGGAGACGAGCGGCGGTGGGTCTATTCGTCGAGCAGTCGGAGACGAGGTAGGAGGCGCTGTGCGCTGCCGGCGACGCAGAGGAGGCGCCGACCGGAGCAGCATCGGGCGCGAGGTGAAGACGCCGCTGTGCCCTTCTCGCTTTGGAGAAATTCAAATTGGAAAAAAAGAAGAGGTCACTCCGGCGTGGATTCGCCGGAGGAGGGTGACAGAAGAGAGAGGCGTGAGGAAGAGAGGTGCCGCTGCTTCTCTATTCTTCCGTCTAGGGATTTCATTTTGGAAGGTGAAATTTGGGGATTATCAAGTGTGGTAAAGGAGTATATTTGAGAATAGAATTTGGGCCAATCTTTTGAGATAAGTTTGGGCCAAACTAATTAAAATGGTTGGGCTACTTTTAGTTTTAAGTTGGGCTAAGGAATAAGTTAAGTTGACTAGTCACCAACTTAAATCTTGGGCTCGTTTGAAATGATGGTCGCTAATTAATTTCGAGACGATGAAAATAAACCTCGGATTTATTTTAATGCTTGAATAAATTACATGGAAAATAATACTCCCAGAGGTAATGAATTATTTCCTAAACCTCTACCATAAATTAAATCTCCCGATCTAATTAATGTTTAAGGTTCCTAGAACTTTTTAGAAAAATAAGAGAAAGAATAAATGAGCACGCACTTAGGATGCATTCACGTTTAAGCTTAATTGATTTCTTAAAGTCTAATTAAGTATTATTTTATTTCCTAAAGGGACGTATTCGCACGTCGTTTAAGACCAAGTCAAAGATTTTTCCCGAAAAGACTTAAGCTATCGAGGTGGGCATTTCTTCCAAAATGTGAACTTGCCTTTTAGCATGATTATGTGAAAATTGTGCTATTTATGTTTTGTCATGCCACTTTATGTTTTATGGATTACCTATCTGCTTGGCTATGCCAATTATGTTTAATCGAATTCGGGTCCCAGTAGGGAAGTAAAGCCTACTCGGACTAGTGTACACATATGGGGATCGTGAGCTAGCTTTTAAGTTGGCCGGTCCAGTGACCGTCGTGGAATGTGGCCACATTCCCGGTTCACATACGTTTCAGATATGGTATATATGTTATGTGATTGCGCAATCAACTTTACGAACAAAAGAAATTTTAGTGACTCGGGCCCTTTAAGTTAAAACCCCGTGTTCACTCAACTGGCTGACAAAACTTTTTACGAAAATTATGTTTCGGCAATGTGCCCACTGAGTATATCAAATACTCAGCCCTGCATGTTTCTTTTCTAATGTGCAGGTTGAACGTGTACGAGGAGGCGAAGGTGTTGTTGGGAAATGATCATTAATAAGTAGTTAGGTAGCCCAAAGTAGTATGTCTTCATACATACTATTTTGTCTTGGACTCTTCCGCTGCAGTAGAACTATGTTCTAGGAATGTATGATTTCAGTCTTGACACTCTGACTTTCTTTTGACTATGTACCCATTTGCCTTCGAAACTATTTCCTTGAGTTGAATTGTTTCTGTTATGCTTAATTCATGAGTGATGAGTTTATATTAGTCGCGAAATAGCTACGTTCACTAGCACTAGGGAGTTGTGGTTGTGACAGAGTGGTATCAGAGCACCGTTCTTTCGCTCTGGACCCAAGAACCTTCCTTCAAGCCTTAGTCTAGAATGATAGTACTAGACTACAATATGACTAAAATGGAAAGCTTAAAGGGGAACCAACACCTCGACTCGTCACGTTCAACCGCAACAATGAGGTAAGAAAGGAGTTCTTACAAGAAAATTTTTAGTTATTCATGAAAGAACTTGATAAAAGGAAAACTGATTTCTTTCTGAAGATATTTTGAAAATATTCAAGGTTTTCAAGGAAAAGCATGTAAATTCCATTTTTCCTACGAACCATGGGATTTCAAGTTTAAAATGTTAAGCGTACGGATGTCTTTGAGACAAATGCTAAAGTATTATTAGTTACGCATGCTCGATTACGTGAAGTATGATGATAGATTAAGGAAGTTTTTAGAAAGTTACGAAATGACTAATGCATGTGAACATAGGATGCCTAAGAAGTACATTAGGCTGAAAGCTCTTGAACAGTAATATAAGTTGATGATTCCCAGCCGCTTTTCTAAGCGGTAAAATGAACGAGTATATGCAAGTTAGGGCAAACCCCTAATTTTGTTTAAAATGAGGAAATATAGATGAATGAGTCTGAAAACGGACCCTGTACCTTTTTCCTCCACCTTATGTCTGGACGAAACCATGATTCGTGATGTTGTATTTGGAATAATTCCAAATGTACAAGAATGAACCTTATAATTTATGAATGAATCCATCTATTCTTAGATGGTAACGATCACGCGAGATACGAAAAACTACCTACTACGCATGGGCGTCTATCGAACGTTTTAATGATGTGAACAATAGAAAGTTCCATTTGCCTTTATGATCTCAATCATAACCAAAATGAGCGTACCCTCGATCCAGTAAAGGAGGTGTATCCTTACACGAAAAGATATCGTACCTACAATCTAATTAAGTGATCCAGTCTTGCGTAGCAAGTCAAGGAGGCTACGCGATCTAGAAACAATGCTTATAGCACGTTGTGAAGCACGATGGAGAGTGCAATGTTTTACGAGAATGACCGTCCTGACTTATCGAGAACATTATGAAAATATGACCTTCAACGACAGTTATTAGTAGTAACACCAGGAATCCTGGCTTGGAATGTATGGTTTCCTAGAACGCTCTGATCATGTTCGAGCTCCGAAAGAACAACCAAGGAAGTGCCACATAACTGGGACAGATGATTATGATCAATAGTACTTACTTGGATTCCCATAGATTTCTTTCTATGAACCTCCTTAATGAAAATGCCCTCGTCTACTTTAGACTTTAGATTGACTTGCATTTATGCAAGTGATGCCTCACTTTTTTTCCTTTCCTATGAAAGTTGTGACCCTCTTTCAGTAGGTTGGCTATAGTAGTTGAGCTCCTTGTTTAGAAAATGTAAAGTGTTGAATTCTTAAGCCCCAGTTATAAACCTTTGATTCCAAAGTTGCTTACGACCATGTCCTCCGGGATAATCTCATTTTGAACATCCTTAACAAGGGTGTCCTGCCGTCTATTTAAGATTTTTGATTGACTCATGTTTTTACAATTAATAAGTCGCTATCATTTTTTTTCAACGAAAGTGGTGACTCACTTTCAAATCCTAAATTCAGAAGACTCATATGTTCTCAACTATCTTTGTTGATAGTTGTCTCCTACGACCCATCATTTATAAGATCAATATCCTGGGTTCTTTAACTCTCAACTTCACCCTTAAGTTGCTTATTGTTCAGACATTTTTCCTCAGAGAATGGCACAATAAGTAGAACTTTTGTTCACCTCCTTATTTGGCAACCATATTGCGGCTATTTCATCCTTATATGGGTGAATTTTTTATTTTTTAGCCCAGTTCCACTACATGCATTGTTTCTAGCTCAGGATTTCTTTTTGAAACAATAAGTTAAGGCTAATGAATTGCATTTTCCTTGATGGTAGTTGACTTTTCCAAAAAAATATTTCTTTCACTTTGGTCGCTACCTGTGAATCCATTGATGTATTTCCATGATTTCCACATTATGATGTTGGTGAACCATGATCAACGTTAAATCATGGCAATTGTTCACATTTCTAAACCCTCCTGCGACTAATCATATGAGGTCTTGACATGTTGAAACCATCATCCTTGATGTCCGGATCTAGTCAATTTGAGCGGACAATTGAACTATATTATTTGACAGCCTACTATGGAAATTGAGAGTTAGTTCAGTATCATCCTATTTTCATGACCTACCCCATGTTCTTTCAAGCTCCCATCAGAAGTGAGTTTTCAAATTCGATGGGTTTATCTAAAACCATTTGGACCGCCTGGTTCTTTGAATTGACATGATGAGTTCAATTGAACTTAGTATTTTCCTTCAATATCAATTGTCGCAAGTTGATGATGAAAATTCATAAGAGTCGAACAAGAGATGTTATCCTTGTCCACTTTGATGTTCTGGAGCCCTTCAAATTTTCAGTCATGATCCTTCTATGTTCCTATCCAAGTTAAGACTGTTAGATTAATCTCCAAGTTCTTGATACAAGACTCTCGAGAAATGCATAGCCTTAATTCCTTTAAGATACGTATGATAAATAAGTTTCTATTACCACACGTGCAGAAAATGATACAGCATCCAGAAGCGTCGCATAATCGACAACACGAAACGTTAAATATTTCACATCTTCGTACCGCTTGTAACAAGCTGGAAAAAAGATCGAATCTTATGCTATGTGGATAGGTAATTATCCTTAAGAAGAGAAATGTTAAGGAATATATATATATATATATATATATATAGATCAAATGACTTTTGATGATGTACAAGACCATATATACAAATGTTTAACGGATCGAAATGCTTATTAAGAGTAAGATAAGTGAGTCACAAGAAACGAGGACTCAGTCATGGTTATGTAATGAAAATCATGGATCAAATGCGAGCATATTCGTAGTTTTCATTTGACGAAACAAATTCCATCAACCAGAGGGATTCGTCTGAGAGGTGGATAGAAAGAGCCACAGGTTGGAGAGACATTCGGGAAAAAAAAAAAACGCGTGATAGCACCACTACCCTCACCATCCCTGCTACGGGAGGAGAGAATCAAAAATTTGCGTGATAGCACCACTACCCTCACCATCCCTGCTACGGGAGGAGAGAATCAAAAATTTTCTTTAAAGAGTTATCGCGAGAGAACGGATATGGAGTCCTACAATGTGGAATAAGGACAAACGTTAGCAACAAAATGCGAAGAAGTATTCTGTGATATGTTAAACCATACCCCCGATTAAGCGGTCCAAAAAGGAAATGACGATAGAGTTTTGTGTTAATCCTAGACATGAGATCGATATCATCGTGGAAAGTCATGTTAGATTATTTTACCACGAATCGCTTAGTCGAACAAAAGGGCATGAAGCCAGCAAGGTTTGGAGAAAGAAGCCAACACCTTCACTATACTATTCCTGTATTCAAGGATAAATATAATTAAAACAAAGTTTGTACTAAATCATGACAAAATGGATTACGACCGGCATAAAAGTATCCTTAGGACTACGAAAAGTAGACTACCCCAGCTAAGTAGAAGGTTACGAAGTCTAATTTGCTAGCCCTATGGCTACAATTACGACCGATGCAAGCATTAGAGAACTCCGTATGTGACGATGAAGCTTAATATGAGGAATGGCTTCACCAGTCATAGAAAATAAATTAATCAATGGATGGCTTGAATCAGCCCTAGTATCAAAGGAAGGCACCATACGGAATGACGCCTAACGAGTCAGAAGAACTAAAGATACAGTTCCAAGAACTACTAGACCTGGGTTTCATCCGACCCAGTGTGTCACCATGGGACGCACCAGTACTCTTCGTGTAGAAGAAAGACGGAACACTGAGATGTGTATCGACTACCGAGAGTTGAAAAAGTTGACTCTCAAGAACAAGTATCCGCTACCGAGGATTGATGACCTTTTTGACCAACTTCGAGGGGCGGGTGTATTCTCAAAAATGGACTTGAGATCAGGCTATCACCAATGACGGCGTTCCACACCAGATATGGCCATTACGAGTTCACTGTAATGCCTTTTGGGCTTACAAATGCCCCGGCGGTGTTCATGGACCTAATGAACCACGCGTTCCACCCGTACTTGCACAAGTTCGTCCTAGTCTTTATAGATGATGTACTTATCTATTCGAAGAATGAGAAGGAACACGAGAAACATCTGAGAACCACCTTAGAGACGTTGAGAGCCGAGAAAATCTATGCTAAGTTTGGAAAATGTGAGTTCTGGCTTAACGAGGTGAACTTCCTTGGACACATAGTAACGGTAGAAGGGATCCGAGTGGACCCTGCAAAGGTGGAAGCAGTACAACGTTGGCAGTCACCAACAACGCCTAATGAGATTCGAAGTTTCTTAGGTTCGGCTGGATATTACCGAAGGTTTATTGAAGGATTTTCTAAAATAGCCAAACCAATGACTCAACAGCTCAAGAAAGGAGCTAAGGTCAATTGGACACCGGAGTGTGAGGCAAGCTTCCAGCTGTTAAAAGAAAAGTTGACCACTGCACCAGTCCTAGCCGTGCCAGCACCAGGAGCAGGTTATGTGGTGGACACCGATGCATCAAAGATCGGACTCGGATGCGTATTAATGCAGAATGGCAAGGTGATTGCGTACGCGTCACGCCAACTCAGGCCGCACGAGTTAAACTACCCCACTCATGATCTGGAACTAGCGGCAGTGGTACATGCCTTGAAGATTTGGAGACATCACCTCTACGGAGATCGATGTGAGATCTTCACGGACCACAAGAGCCTCAAATACTTTTTCGAGTAGAAAGATTTGAACATGCGACAACGCCGATGGCTCGAATTAGTAAAGGATTATGACTGTGGTATAAATTACCATCCTGGCAAGACGGATATAGTGGCAGATGCCTTGAGCAGAAAGGCTACACCCCTATTGACCACCTTCCTCACACAGAATGAAGAGCTCGTATGTGAGTTTGCTAAGATGCGACTGGAAGTAGTAAGAGCACCGGAGACGGTGGAAAGTAGGATCGCCACTTTGGTGATTGAACCAGACTTAAGGGCCAAAATTGTTGAGGCTCAAAGGAATGATGAAGCATTGGAGAAAATTTGCCTTAAAGTGAGGACAGGAAAAGAGGCAAGTTACCGCGAAGAGGCGGATAACGCCCTCACTTTTGAAGGAAGATTGTGTGTGCCCAATGACGAGACACTCAGAAATGAGATCAGGAGTAAAGCGCATGAAACACCTTACACTGCTCACCCAGGGACCACGAA
>NC_062965.1:34304115-34369801 GCF_023119035.1 Salvia hispanica | reverse complement strand
GAGCCGTCTCCACAACGATACGTCGTCGTCGCCTTTCCTTCTGCAGCCGCAGCCTAGGGTTTCCAAGCTGCAAGGCTATTTTCTACGGAATCATAAGTTTACGAAAATCTACGCCAACAGCCCGCGCGAGCACGACACTGATTCGGCTGAGAAGCCCGAGGCGGGGACTACGGGGCCGGAGAGTCCGAAGAAGCCTGCTTCGGGCTCAGGCCGGAGGGAGAAGCAGGGGAAGAATAATTGGTGGGGGAATAATGGTAATAAGTGGAAGTGGCAGCCGATAATTCAGGCTCAGGAGATGGGGGTTTTGCTCATTCAATTGGGGATTGTGATGTTTGTGATGAGATTGCTGAGGCCTGGGATTCCGCTACCGGGCTCGGAGCCGAGGACGCCTACCACTTTTGTTAATGTGCCGTACAGTGAGTTTCTGAGTAAGATAAATGGGAATCAGGTGCAGAAGGTGGAGGTTGATGGTGTGCACATCATGTTTAAGTTGAAGATGGAGAGTGGGGCTGTGGAGAGTGGGGTTGCTGAGGTGAATAGTAAGTTTCAGGACTCTGATTCTTTGTTGAAGTCTGTGACTCCCACGAAGAGAGTAGTGTACACCACCACGAGGCCTGTTGACATCAAGACGCCGTATGAGAAGATGTTAGAGAATGATGTGGAGTTTGGGTCTCCGGATAAGAGGTCTGGTGGATTCTTGAATTCTGCATTGGTGAGTTGGTGTTAGATTTGCTTTTACTTTTTTGCTGCCAAATGTGGAGAGGTTTTTTCTACATGATTCTGAATATCTATGACAATAAAGTTCCAATCTTTTTGAAAAATTATTGTGATGCAAGGTGTTTTTAGGTATGGAAAATGGTGCTCCTTCTATACCTTGAATACTCCTTAGCTTCTTCTGATATAAATTTCGATTTTTTCTAATGCTTAAAAAACTTGATAGCTGATTGGGTCCTATGTACTGCTTACAATTCGCAAGTAGTAAATGTGGTTGCTGAAGTGAAACTCCATATGGCTTACTTTGCTAAATTTTGTCATATCTTTAGTTTCAAAATATATTATAAACCCAAAAAGTATTGTTTTTTTGTTGGTGATCATCAGGATCGAGTAAGGCCACAGAAAAATAAAATAAGATTATGTGCTCCATAATTTCTGTTTGTTTTATGCCATCACCCTTCACATAGATATTCTACTTATGAGATTTAATTCTGCTCTTTCCTTTTTCTGTTTTACAGATAGCTTTATTCTATGTCGCAGTGCTGGCAGGGCTTCTTCATCGGTTCCCTGTAAGCTTTTCTCAGGTAAGAATAATCATGCTGCTTATATGTTGTTCCAGAAAAAAAAAAATAATGGGCACAGGTTAAAACTTGCCTCCAAAAATACAGCATACACCAGGGCAGCTTAGGAACCGAAAATCTGGAAATTCCGGGGGAGCCAAAGTTTCCGAACAAGGGGAAACTGTTACATTTGCTGATGTTGCTGGTGTTGATGAGGCAAAGGAGGAGTTGGAAGAGATTGTGGTATGTTATACTTTCCATAAAAATATAATCCTATGTAAATCATGCTAATCCAGATTCCAGTAGGTTTTCACTTTGGCAATTTAGCCTTGTAGAGAGGACTCAAATGGTTTATTGTTCAAAATTCTTGTTTTCTTTGTCCAGGAATTTCTCAGGAATCCAGATAAGTATATAAAACTTGGTGCACGCCCTCCTAGAGGTGTTCTCTTGGTGAGTTTTCTTCTACTCTGGTAGCAAATATAAAATCTCAAACATGAATGAAAACTGAGATTGGGTGTCAATATTTACTGGAGATAGCTTGTAGATATATTATGGAAATATACTACTTCCTTTGTTGAGCAATTTAGCAGAAACTTGCTTTCTGTCTTCAAAAAAATATTTCATAGATATATACTATCTGGAGATTCATTAGATTTGTAATGAAATAGATTGTTAAGTTTCAATTTACTTTAATTATCTGTATAATTAGCTAAAACTTTTCCTTTTTTGTAAATGATTTTCCATGCATCAAAATGATTGAATCAAGTGGAAATCAAATCCCCATTTGTCTACAGGTTGGTCTACCAGGAACAGGTAAAACACTTTTAGCAAAAGCTGTTGCTGGGGAGGCTGATGTCCCTTTCATCAGCTGTTCTGCAAGTGAATTTGTAGAGCTGTATGTTGGTATGGGGGCATCTCGTGTAAGAGATCTTTTTGCTAGGGCAAAGAAGGAGGCTCCATCCATAATATTCATAGATGAGGTTCCTCCTTACTCTCCCTAGTTGCTCCTTCTCGATTGAATGATCAGTTACAAGTTTCTGATTACAAGTTCCTTGATATGTAGATAGATGCTGTAGCCAAGAGCCGTGACGGTAGATTCCGTATTGTGAGTAACGATGAGCGTGAGCAGACCTTAAACCAGCTTCTCACTGTAAGGCTCTGAAATCTAGCCTTCTTTTTGTTTCTGAAACACTTTTGACATTCTGCTGAGCTGAAATACACTTACTAGAGAAGTACTGCAGGAAATGGATGGATTTGATAGTAATTCAGCAGTGATTGTACTCGGAGCAACTAATAGAGCAGATGTTCTAGATCCTGCACTACGTCGGCCCGGTAGATTTGATCGAGTTGTTACGGTAACTAGATATTTGTTTTTATAGCTTTCGATTTTAAGAATGGTACAGTTTTAGGCATTTCCAGTTGTCTGTATAATAAGATGCATAATTTGGTCATTAGGTTGAAACACCTGATCGGGCTGGAAGAGAAGCTATCTTGGATGTCCATGTTTCCAAGAAAGAACTTCCTCTGGGCAAAGATGTTAATCTTGCTGATATTGCTTCAATGACCACGGGATTTACTGGGTCTGTATTTAATCAGAATTCCTGATTCATTTTGTTCACGTTAAAAGACTTTACTGAAGTTTTATTTTGCCATCTTTTGGATATTGTGCAGGGCAGATCTTGCAAATTTGGTAAATGAAGCTGCTTTATTGGCAGGAAGGAGTGATAAATCCTTGGTTGAAAAAAATGATTTCATCCAAGCGGTTGAGCGATCGATAGCGGTAAATATGCACTCCCTTTTCCTTTCTTAAAGGGCAGTTTCCATTCTTACCAGTGAGCGAATCATTGCAAACCAAGTTAACATGTTACCTAGGAATTGTTGTCACATGCTTCATTTTGGTTTTGTATGTCTCTTTGATAGTTTGAACTATGCTGCAGGGTATTGAAAAGAAGACAACCAAGTTGCAGGGCAGTGAGAAAGCTGTTGTTGCACGCCATGAAGCTGGTCATGCAGTGGTCGGAACCGCTGTTGCAAATCTTCTTTCTGGACAACCTCGGGTTGAGGTAATAACTTTGTGGCATTCGCTCTTGCAAGTTTTCCTCCAGAGTCGGTCGTTTAGGGTCGACTGTTTTGGAAAAAGTTGAGCTGATTAATGCTCTTAACCATACTGTCAATGTATTGCTGCTGCTGCTGTGACATGGAGAAATAGAGTATGGTAACAGGCATGAGAACAGTAACATGATTAATTTTGTCAATTGTTTTGGTTTCATCAGAAGCTGAGCATATTGCCAAGATCCGGAGGTGCCCTGGGGTTTACATACACCCCTCCAACCACTGAAGATAGGTATTTGCTCTTCATTGATGAGCTGCGGGGGAGACTTGTCACTCTACTTGGCGGACGTGCAGCAGAAGAGTTTATTTACTCTGGGCGTGTATCAACAGGTGCACTTGATGACATTCGACGAGCAACCGATATGGCATATAAGGCGGTGGCCGAGTATGGCCTCAACGAAGCTGTAGGCCCCGTCTCATTGGCAACTCTTTCTGGTGGCGGAATGGATGACTCTGGTGGATCACCGTGGGGAAGGGAACAAGTATTACTCTGCACTTTCCGTTATGTCTCTTTGTTAGTCAATTATCTTTGCTTTCATGTTCCAAATATTGATTGCATTATTTTTTCAATTTGATAGGGCCCCCTTGTTGATCTTGTTCAAAGAGAGGTTACAGCCTTGCTGCAATCAGCACTTGACGTGGCGCTCTCCGTTGTTCGTGCAAATCCTACAATCTTGGAGGGTCTGGGCGCCCACCTCGAAGGTATTGCCAATGAAATGCTCTCTGATAACTACCCCCATCTAATTCCCAATTTTTGACATAAAAATACGATTTTAGAAAATGAGAAAGTAGAAGGCGAAGAGCTGCAAGAATGGTTAAAAATGGTGGTTGCCCCTGCCGAGCTCACATTCTTCATCAGAGGAAAGCAGAGGTCTCTTCTCCCACTGCAATCGGGATCTTGATGATGAACAATTACATCCACTCCCGTACATTTTCGCGGTGTTTTGAAAAGCCAAAATGCTCGAATGGAGGAGGCGAAAGACAGGTAGCAGAACTTGGTGGTCGACGCTCTACTTTCGCGGCTCTGTATAGCTATAACATCCGATATAGCTAATTTGTACAGTCTTACTGGAAAATACATGTTTGAAGGATGGCCATTGATACAGAAAGACTCGTACTATTAAAGGAAAATTGCCTCTTTAACTTTATTGATGCACAAAGTGGCAGTTTGTTATGTAAATTGGCTAACTTGCATTCTATACTAGTATCTTTTGTATACATCACTCTCTGCTCCACTTATAGAAACAATTGTTTATAAGTAAATGTGTAGGTATCTCTCTCTCGATTATAAGTAGGATACAGATATAGCCTGGAGTAGAAACAAACATCACTTTAGCAGTAAAAAATGTGGCTACATACATTAGGTATTATAGCAAAATTTGAAGAATAAAGCAAGAATGGATAAAAAATTGACATTTCTAACATAAAATATAGGCAGAATCTTCGAAATATTCCCTCCATCCTCAAAGAATATGCACATTGGGTTCGGCACAAGTTTTCACGCAAAATTGATAAAGTAAAAAGAGAGGTCAAAAGAAAAAATAATTAAAAGTGTTATTAGTGGAAAATAAGTCTTACCTCAATAAAGTATTAAAACTTTTCAAAATTAGAAAATGCATATTCTTATGAGACGAACTAAAAAAGAAAGGGTGAATATTTTTAAAGGACGGATGGAGTAATAGCTAATGCTGTTATGGTTGAGGGAGAGAGTCGGATGCAAGTCAGAAGCATTCATCAATGGAAATCCAATATACTATAACTAAGTTATGCTTTTAGTTTATAATTATATTGTTTTCATATAATAATAGATGATTGAATTGGAAAGATCAAATTCACTATAATAAACATTTTGAATTCTAAAACATGCTTTGAAATTTTTTAAAATTTTAAATTAAATGTTTAGTGTCATATCCATCACAAGAGGAGTGTTATATTGCTAACTCATAACTTAATTGCTAACTACAACTAAATAATAGCCATTAGATATTCAAATTAAGGGCTTAGATCATTAATCCCTAAATGTCAATACGATCAACGAAAAACGTCAATAAGGCCATAGGATTAATTCCAAAAAATATCAATAGGGGTATTAATGTCAATTAACTACATGTTTAGTTATAACTAACTTTTAAAAGAAATCCCAAAACTTTAAATTCATATAACATATATCAAATTAAAGATAATTTCATAAGGATTCCAACGATATCTTACATGCATATGTTCCGACGTCAAAATTTTAAAAAAAAATTGAATTTTTTAAATTTTTTCGTACAAGCAGAAATGTCAACATACTATATAAAATATGTCAATGTAATACACGTAGAATGTCAATATAAGCAATGGGTTAACATTCTTAAAGCATTGTGTTGACATTCTCAAAGCTTTGTGTTGATGTTTTCGAAACACTATATTAACATTTTCATCCAAAACCTTCATTTGGAGTTTTTTTTTTTTATCTTTTTTTATTTTATTAATAAAAATGAAAATTACACGTAGCAAATTGTAGACCACACGTTTTCTAAAATCCTATGGCTTTAAATTAGTTGTATATAGCAATTAAATGATGAGTTAGCAATTGATCACTCCCCTCCATCACAATCTATTCTTATATGTTTAACTATTCAACAACTCCAGATTTATCAAATTATCATTCTGATTCTATGCCATATTTTTTATTAGTATTTAATCTGGTTGGAATTTAAGTATATATATCAAAGTTATTATACCTAATTTTTTTAGATTCTATAAATTTGACTATTTTCATTATTATACATTGAATTGATCATATGTTAATTTTTACCGCTAGCAATCTGATTAGCCCTTTGGTTAGCCTGAAACCTTAACTTTAAAATTGAAAATTTTTACCCTAAAAACTATTATTTACTAGCCCGCCCCTGATTATGCTGCAATCCAATTAGAAATAATTTGAAATTTATTGGACTGACCTGATTGATATCCCTAATCGAGAGAAAATTGATTTATTGAATTTTCATATGCTACATAGATCGAACATTTCTTTTCCATCTATGGGGCAGTGATCAAGCCCATTGGGCCAATTGGCAGAAAATTGTTTGATTGAATTTTCACAGGTAAGGTTGCTCATATGGCCCGGGTCCAAAACACATGCATTTTGACGTGTTAGATCATGTTTGACTTCTCTACTAGTGAGTCCTGAGTCGTGACCAAACTAATATGATTATTTCTGTTACGTGTATTAATACAGAAATTATAAATAAAACTTAATTATGTATGCAAACAAAAAGCAAAGGTCGTGGTTGGATACTATAAGCAAACTGGTCCCCAACCATCCAATCATTTTTTCAGACAAATCCAACCAAATATGTGAACTTTAGTTAAAGACATGGAGTATATAATACCGGAGTGTGATCCGTTGCTGACTTTTCTTAAGTTGCTAATTTGCTAACTAATCAATGCAATGTATTAAAAAATGTCAACACGATGATGCTGAAATGTCAACATAAACTTAAGTTGATATTTTAATACATTATGTTGACATTGATATTTAAATGTTAACACAGTTTATTAAAATGTCAACACAAATATGTGTTGACATTTTAATGTGAGTTGACATTTATGTTGATTTGTTAGCAAGTTAGCAATTTAAAAAAGGTTTAGCAACGGATCACACTTAACGTAATACTACTATATGTTAGCTACCCATATCCAAAATTCCGTTTTGTTTTTATTTTTATTTTTTTAAATCTTGGTTGATTTCAGTTATATCTTTGTTTTTTGACGTATGAGACGACGATGTGGATGTATTATAAGCGGATGCACCCTCCCATATTTATTCATAACATGGGGATGTCTCGTGTCTCTTTTGAGGAAGTATGACACCTTGCAAATTTAAGGTCTGTGAACTTGTTTTCCACATTACTTTTCATTATATTTATAAGGACACTTCTTTTTTCATCCATCATATAAAAATATCACATTTTTATTTTTGAAAAGTTCTCTCAAACCCATCACCGTTAAACATTAATATTAAAACGAATTCCACTATCCACTATTTTAACTACTCATCTTCTCTTCTCTTTACTTTATTAATTATGAATTAATTTTGGTGTCGTCCTAATTGTCTTTTTTTTGACGGAGGGAGTTATATTTGCTCATGTTGTTACACTTTGCAAATTGCAATAATAGACTTCAGTTTTGGCATTTAGCATATTATGTTCCAACAATAAAATTTTTTACAGAAAATAAATTGGCCACTTCCCTTAGACAACGAATTTTTTGTCATTTCAATAACAAAATTATTCATTTTTTTAATAATAGTTGTCCATATAAATCTTTCACAATGTATATATAGAATTAGAAAATTAGTTTTTAAATATATATATATATATATATATATATATATATATATAGCAAACAAAGTAAGAAATAAGGAGTGGAACTGTGGAAGCATTGGCGAAGGAAAAAAAACAAATAGAATAAATTGTCTATATCATACTTTGATTGAGTGTGATATTTTATTTCGTTCTATGCTAGACTAATGATAATTCTCTAATTAATTTGCATCAGTTAGTAGAAAGTAGAGCAATTAATGATTAAAGTTCTAATTCTTTTTTTAAACGGAATTTACCTAATTCGTATATGTCACTTTTGGGAAGATGCTTAAAACTTTCCCAAAATGTACTCACTCGCATAAAAAAACTTCTATAGGCATTGGCAAAACAAAACTATGATTCCAGCCCATTTTTAGTTTTACAATCCTATTTTCTTTGACATATCAACATCATTTCAGCCATATAACATTTCGCAATAAGGCCAGCCTCGCAATAACTTAATTTACTCATTTTAATTTATATCTTTTCATTTTTAATTTAGAATTCTAAAACTAGTAAATTGCATAGATTAAATAAATTTTGTTAAAAACACTACAATAAAATAACATAGCACCATGCCACCACAATCGTCTGCCGGTTTCCTATATCCATATCTTCAGACACGTCAACGTAGCACCAGGCCACCGCCATTGTCTCCTCCGGGGGAGTATATTTTTTCCCTTCTCATGGGATGCTTTCACCTTCGCTTTGTCTTTCCCCTTCGCCCATGAACCCGAAATGACCTCTGGAGGTACGGAGCCGCCACATCAGTGGACTATATGTCTGAAGCCTCTTCAATAATGAAATGAGGCAGATTGACAACAGATCGAGTGAAGCTGACATTTTGGCGGTGGCCATGTTCACTTTCAAATGACATCTGTAGAGCCTTCAAGCATGTTAGTAATTGGAAGATGGTTCGCCATATACTCTTACTTCTTTACGCTAGTTAATAGTAATAAAATACTAGTTGAATATACAATATTTTTCTTTCAAATATTTCATACTATATAATTTTCTCTCTAATATTTAACAGTATTATTTTATTATTTGCTCCGTTTCACCGTAGTTTAGTTCTACTCATTTTTTTTAGTTGTTTCTTTCCTGCTTTTTTTTCCACTTATTCAAAAGAAACGCTATGATATACTAATAGAAAAAGTATTTTATTTATTGAATTACAAACTACACAGTGATTGTTTATATTATGATCGAAAAACTTTTTCGCATTCTTTAAGTTGGTGACATCTCTCAGTTGCCGAAAGGTAGTATGCTACAAAATATACAATTCCCTAGGATGATCACAAACATTGTTATATAAAATTACAGATTCCCATTATACTCTAAATTCACTTTTTTCTCCCTTTTCAGACACACTTTCCTATTTTTCCCTTTGCAACTTTTTCTATTGATCGGTCCCATTTCCACCCTTTGTAATTTTCTCTCTTTGAACTTTTCCAAATTTCAGTTTCAATTTTTGGTTATAAAATGCCATGCGTCGGGCCATATCTTTTTAATTTTATTACATTAAATTGCAATGTTTTATTATCTTTTGCAAAATATATTCGAATTTCATAGTACAATGCTTTTAAATGTTTGGATGTTTCGAAAGATAAACTAGCTCTATTTTCTATCTTGGTTATAATGACTTGAACAATAATATGTTGAGTGAACTTTATAAATAGTCTTAGCTATATCGATTGAAATTTTGGATATATAAGAAATTATATACACCATTCTAAAAATTCTACCTCATTCAATAGATTATTTTCGTATTTTTTGTATGGACTGATATATAAAAATAAGTACAGTAATACATAAATTAAAATATGAAAATAAAGATAGCATCAATGTTTCTTAAATTTATTTGTTTATGTGCCCCACTGAGATAATAAAAGGCTAAAGGTGTCTTTGTAGGTAGTGTATTTGCTTTGCTTGTAATCAAGAGATTAATCCCCATCTTCCTAACTACTTGATTAAGTGGTTGATTATCATGGGGCCTAATTGGCTATAATTGCTATCTCCATTTGATACTTGTTTGCTTGGCCAAAGTTGGTACTTTACTTATTGGTTGATTCCCTAAATATGTGTCTTGCTAAGTCCACATAAATTAAACCATAGATGATTAACCATTTTTAAATATCTTCATCATTACTCTAGGAGATAATGATTGATAAATAATAGTAGTTGTAGACTAAAAGTCCTTGTAAAGATGCACTCTACCATCATTTTAAATTTTATGCAGTAATTAGAGAATATTGTGTGAGATATTCCTATTGTAAAATTTGAATTAGTACTACTACTACTTAAATATTAACTCCTCTCATAATGACGTGGTCTCATATAATTTCAATTTGGTGTACTTTATCATGAATCTTATTATATTGTAATAATATTTCACGAGTGAGTATGTCAAAAGAAGGGCCAAATGCCAATATTTAATTATTTAGTACTTGTGGAATTACTGTTTTGTGGCAGTTGATGTTGGTATTATAAGGAACAAAAGAAGGAGAAACATAGATATATCATTAGGGCTCGTTTTGGCCAAATTCATTGATCATAACCTTACCTTGTCTTGTCCCTACTTCTGAGAAGATGGAATTGGGCCATACCCAGATGACAATCTTTTGTCTCAAATTTATTAGATTTATTACAAAGTTCTGAGTTGTTATAAAATACTACCTCCGTCCCCTAAATTTTGACACACTTTGACCCGACACGGGTTTTAAAAAATGTAATGGAAAATGAGTTGAAAAAGTTGGTGGGATGTGAGTCCTACTTTAAAAGTATTAGTTTTATAATAAAATGTGAGTATGAATGAGTTAGTAGAATGTGGGGTCCACAAAAAATGGTAAAAGGTGAAGTATGTCAAATTTTCAGAGACGAACCGAAATAGTAAATTGTGTCAAAATTTTGGGGGCGAATTACTATTCCCACAAAACTGTACACTCTGATTCATGAAATAATAATTCTAATTGACTAATTATGAATTAAAACGATCAAATGATAAAAAAAACTATAATTAAAGGTAATGTCCGAAAAGAAGAAAGCTAAAAGTTACACAAATGGGGAATTAGAAAGTGAGAAAGTTCTAAACGCATAGTATTTTGAAAATCTGTTGTGAATTTCGAACTCACACATAAACGTTAATTAAAATGATCTATTGTTATAGCTATTATTATTATTATTATTATTATTATTTATTCATTATAAAGGAATTATAGAATTTATTCGTATATCACAAATAAATTTACAAACATAACTCGTAAGTTAAAAAAAATTAACTTGATATTAGATTCATTTTTCCTTTTTTTTGTCGCCGATAAAGTGTGTGGGGCATGCACTAGTAGTAAGAAAGTGACTGCCTAGAAGTACATGTTCCTATGGAAGGAATTCTATGTTTACAAATTGTGTTAAACATAATTCAATATTTTCCACAACATATTTATATTTGTTTTGTTTATCAACATTAGTTTTATGTTACATATACAAAATTGTAATAAATGGGAATCTACGACACAAAGCAAAAAAAGTTTTGTCTGAAAGTTTCGGCTGACAAAATATAACTTATGAAATGATGTCATATCGTTTCCACAATAAAATATGCTCCCTTCGTCCCCAAGTGAAATATTTCTAATTCTCCATAAAATTTATATAGTGTTGTTTTATAAATAAAATAGAGAGAATAAAATAAAAGAGTTTGAAAAAACAAAGAAAGTAATATTTCTAATTTAAAAATATGTTATTTTAATTAGAACATTCCAATTAAAACAAAAGTGTTGTTTAGACTGAGAAATAATTACCGCATTTGTTCACACGTCTCCATCAAACCTTTCTACGGTGCTGTCTAACTGTACTTTTTTCAATCTACAGTAAAGAATAATTTAGCCTCTCTTCAAACTCCAAACTCCAAAGTACTCCATAATTCTATTTTTCACGAAACTAAAGGTCAAAATTGGTCTTAAACATATAGTCAGAATACCAATTTGGTCCAAAACATTCACTTTTTAAAAATCGAGTCCAAAACATTTGTAATCATTATCGAAGTGGTCCTAAACATTTGACATCGTTGTCAAAGTGGTCCTTTTCCGTCAATAACTAACGGTCAACGCCTAATTAATGATTTTTTAATTTAATTAATATACTAATGCATAATTAATTAAACAAAATTAAATATAAAATTAATAAAATGCTAAGAAATTCCAAAATCGACTATTTATCCCTCTTTTTCCTTCTCTTCCATCTCTCCTTCGTTCTTCCTAAATCAGAATCTCTCTCTTCTTCTCTCCGGCGCTCAACGTCGTCGCGTCTTTCTCTCTCTGCCCGCTCTTCCACAAATCGTCGTCATCGTGTGTTTCTCCGCATTGCTGCTGTCTGAGATCAAAATCATCGCCGCCCACCATTGTTGTCGCCGTCCATTGCTAGAAGAGAAGGAAAAAGAGGGAGAAATAGTCGATTTTGGAATTTTTTAGCATTTTATTAATTTTATGTTTAATTTTATTTAATTAATTATGCATTGGTATATTAATTAAGTTAAAAAATCATTAATTAGCGTTGACTGTTAGTTTTTTACGGAAAATGACCACTTCGACAACGATGTCAAATGTTTAGGATCACTTCGTTAACGGTTTCAAATGTTTTGGACCCAATTTTCAAAAAGTGGATGTTTTGGACCAAATTGATATTCTAGCTATATATTTAGGACCAATTTTGACCTTTACTCTTTTCACGATGATATTTCACCGTAGTCCAAATCATTCATATCACCTAAATTCTATTTACTACTCCATTTTATTAGAATAGAGACATTTTGAATGCCACAAGAATTAATGCATAATTTATAAAATAAGAAAGAGAAATAAGAGGGTAGTTATACTGTGGTAGTGAGACTCACACTATTATCAGTGTTTAACAATAGACCTTAGTGGTATAAGTTGGAAATAAATTTATATATATGGATAATGAGTGGAGGAAAAAATTTCATAAATGGAAATGAGCTATTTTGGGTTGGATGGAAAAGGGAAGTGTGCCTATTTTTGTAGGACTAAGAGAGTATTATACCACAATTTTAAGTTTAACCTCTCTTTTATCATTTTCATAATTATTATTCCGTTTCATTTTTTTCTTTTTGTCTCGACATTCCAACTTTCCAGTCTAGCCGGATCACTGCCATTTCCCGAATATAATTATCAACATCTACTTACATATTTTGATTTAGATTGAAACTGAAATTATTGGAATTCATTTGAAATAATAAAAGTAGAAGATTGAAGTTGAGTATGATTTGGGATGCAAGTGAAAGTGATTTGTGTACGTGTTTGTTGGAGCATTTTCTCCCAAATTAATGGTTTTCAACTAACACAAAGTATTTTCAGCGTATTTTATTATCATTCACACGCTCTTAAATTTGGTTTTCAACTGACTCAAGTATTTTCAGCGTATTTTATTGTCACTCACATGCTGTCAATGAAACTTCTAAGGGGTCACCCATTGAGAACTTCTTAGCCTTGGAGTTTTTTTTTATATGGATGCTAAAAAAGAAACATACATTGTTAATATGAATAGCACCTATGAAGTCTGTTAAACTTTCCCAAATATGCATTCTGATACACACACCACTAAGCGTCCTAGTCATGCGTGCATCGCCTCAACCGTGACTCGGGCAATTTGCATGTATAGGCAGATGGGATGTTAGACTCATAAACCTTGATTATAAAAGAAAAATAAAAAAGAAGGAAGAGATGATTGCTACATAGGGTATAGAGTCTCCACACTTTGAGCTCGAGTTGCATCCAACACTAGGTCAGTGCATCTGTGATCACATGCTAGCCCACTATTCCCAACTTACAATAAGAAGGTAAAACACATTTCATACATATGGAAAGATGGTTTTGAATTTTGACTATTTCTAGCTTGTGACTGAAATTTTACTGTTTGATAAGGAAGGATCAAACAAGTTTTGTGATCCCTCACATAAAAGCTTATAAAGCTTCCTTGCAGCTTCTTTCTTGTGAAAGCTTTCCCAAATTAGTGTATTAATTACAAACATTGTTTTAGTAAAAGTGATATAAGACCAAATAAAAAAACTCAATCCAAAAGATAAAAAAACTCAATCCAAAAGACTAGTCTGTTAGGAGAAAGAGCTCATTTAATCTATATATCCCACATCAGTTGTTCCCACAACCAATGTGAGACATTGAGCCCGTAATATTCGACCCTCCTTTAAGGGGCAACGTCCTCGTTGGCCACGACTGGTTTTTTGCCAGGTCATCATTTTGTGGGCTACCACTCCGAGTTTTCGTTGGTCACGGCCACGTTGGTCAAGGCGTGTTATGTTCCCGGCCACCACTCCGTGAGTCATCCTTCCGAGTCGATCCCGAACGTATTCATTTGTCACAACGAGTTCTTTGTCCGGCCACCACTCCAAGCCGTTTGGGCTCTCAATGAAAGAGCCAATAATACAGATCAAATAGGAAAACTCAGCTCAAAAGACTAACCTATTACAAGAGATTGCACATTTAATCTATATATTCCACACCAGTTGTTCTCACAACGTAGGACATTGAGTCTGTAACAAAAAAAAAATTATGATTATCACTTAAAAAAAGGCAAACTCCTCTTTTTTGTGTTTCATTCACATCTAAGAAAAAGTCAATAGAAAACACTTGCTACGTCATAACAGAGTATGAAACTCAATTTTAAACAAAAGAAGTCGTTCGTAGTATTTCAGTATGGAGTATAAAAATAGTGGTCTCAATTTATTTAACAACATCCGTAATTAATGTGCTCATAATTTAATTCAAAGAAATAATTCACGGTAGTTAACGCTCAAACATCTCTATTTAACCCCCAACTTGATTTCAGCTCATTATACGCTTCTCTCTCTCACACACACAGACAAAAACAGAGCCTGCTGAATTTGCATAGCCAGAGCGTTTGGAATGTCCGGTAAAGGCAGTCTGAGCAAGCAGAATTCCGCAGCAAAAAAAGCTGTGAATCAGAGAAAAGGCTGCACGATGAGAACCTGCAATTTCATCTCTCCGGTCAGATATCTCAAACAAGTCGGCGGAAAATTCGTCGCCGTGGTCGTGCGGATAACCACCAGGGCGCCGCCGCCGCAGAGGGAGAGGGCGAGAACCAGCGTCGCGCCCATCGATTCTCAGAGAGCTGAAGCCATACATGACTGCATAGACTTCATCAATTCTTCCTCTACGCTGCCGAGATCGAATTCGGTCGCCAGCTGAATCTGATTGATTTCCCCCTCTACCGTAAACCCTAATTCAATTTCCTTGTGATTACCTGATTAGATTTCTATGTTCTTCGCGATTTTTATTTCTTCTTTTAAGTTAGTTTTTCGTCCAAATTAGCAAATTGGTTGGTGTAAATTATTTGGAATTTTGTTTTTTATTGTCAAATAATAACGTATTTCGATTTTAAATCATTTGTTGATGTTGATAAGATGGTAATTAACTGAATACATGTTTCTTATTTTTCGCATATTTGCGTGCTAGTTAATTAAAAACATTTTCGTTAAGATTTCTATTTTAAGTTCTTTTATTAGCGACTCATGCCTCTAAGAGAGAATTTTGATTATCTTATGCGGGCCGCCGGGCACGTGTAAATATAGTAAGATTAAGATTATGGGGTACTTAATTATAACTAAACAAATGATAAGAAGCGAATAACTGCGTACGTGCGTGGGTTTATATATTTGTTTAGTTGTTTCTAATTTTCTATATCTACCTTCATTCATTATACCAGCATGAGTTTGATATGAATTTTAATATTAATAAACTAAGAGAAAGACAGGTGAAGAAAAAAAATAATTAAAGTATTATTAGTGAATAATAAATCTCACTTTTTTAGAGAGAAAATAATTTCTAAAATTAGAAACGACATACATACTGAGGGTATTGATATGAAGCAATAGATATTAAAATAATTGTTATATTATTAATAGAAAAACGATTTTTTTTTATTAAAATAATTGTTATATTATTAATAGAAAAACGATTTTTTTTATTATACATAGAAAATAATTTAATTATTACAGATGATTCAAAAAATAATTGCCGTCAATTAATTGTGGGCGAAGATAGTTGATTTTTATATGAACTCGCAGAAGTTAATAACTAATAGTATTACGATTAATTGATTACAGTATTATTTTTTGAATCTCGATGTTTCGGACACCTTCTTGATAATTTCTGATTAAACTTTTATGATCGTCAGTTCTAAGCTTTATAGCATAAAATAAAAAAGTACTACAATTTACAGTAAATACAGTTTAGACAATTACAAAATGTGTAATATAAAATTGTCATATTCTGAGTAGAAATTAATAAATGACGTTCGAATTAAAACTTTTTCGACTGACCATATATGTCGGTATATGTTAATTGATGCGAATATTCATGTATAGTGATTTTGTTTATTATATAGTTATATTGATGAACAAAAGAAATTAAAACTGTTGCATGGTCTTCCAGTATAATTTAATACTCATAAAAAATATAGAGGGGATGTTTCGAATATAAATATGTAGTATAAATATAATACTCCTACTTTTTATTTGATACTGATCTTTGTATGATGTACTACTACTTTTTATAAAAAGAAATATTATTATTATTAGAAAGCAAATATTTGGTATGAAAATCGATCTCCAGCATTTATCTAATAAAAATTTAATTATAGTCCAAATTGAAATCGAAATAATAAAATGAGAAACTTGAATACTAGTATTCATACAAACACAAATAATGGAGTGAATTAGGAAGACAATGTGGCATGGTAGGTGAGGTTTGTGTTGTGGTCCATATGATTGGATTTTATTATATTTGTCTCTTAGGATTTACAATTTTATTACTACCATATTAAATGCATGCGTAGCCTCATACAGATGGTGGATGTGATCAATATAACCTATTTACAAGTTGCCGACCACATATTTATACATTTATTGCAAATGACCAATTGGGCTATCATCATAATAATTAGACATGGGAATATGACAACTTTAAATATAAAATCCATCTTTATTTTTTCTTTAATCATATATCCATCGTGCATTAGATATCTAGATCTATAAAGGATTTTACAATCATTTAATCAATATTTTAATCACAAAATCATAACTCTGCAATTTAATTACCACTAGATCACCAGGAAGCAAATAAGAACAAGATAGATCTAATTGAGAGCTAGAGAGAAAGCCCCGATTATATATAGTTTGAAATTAGTAACTTTGTGATCATTTATTATATATTTTTATTTCTTCAATAGTACTTAGTACATATTGACGAATCATCATATGTGGTTGATGGTGGTTGGTTTTTAAGCTTGTACTTTTCGAGCAACAGGAGATCTTAAGATTGACAAATTCATCATAAATTTTACTAGAATGATTTCACAAGATTTCATTTAAATTTGTAAAAGTTCCAAAGATTGATAACCTTTTATGATGATTTTCTTGGTTGGGGAGTGATTTTTTATAATACTGGCCTCATTTCATAGTGGACCATACTATATGATTTGCTTTTCCAAAAAAGAAATCTGATATGCTAAAATGTTATATTTATATAGAGGGAACCATTTATTTGAATAATTGTAGAATCAAGTAGGAAAAGAAGAAGGATTAGGTAAATTTTGCCAAATATTGCACGTCACATGCAGGTGTTCCCCGCCCCTCACGGAGTGGAAATTGTCCTTAGCTTTCCGTACTATTTTTTTGTCACAAACACAAACACAAACCTTGTCTAGTCTTTTCTCTAATATAAAGAATTAATCTTTTTCGTAGAAAATTATGCAATTTTTTGAAAATGTATTATATATACTGACATCAAACATTGAATGGTTGGCACTCGTTGAAATATTCCATCTATCTCAATCAATTACTAGTTTGAGATAAGACTCTTCTAATTATAACTCAATTAAGAAGTTGTCCTATGACACGTCTGCAAATAAATATGGGCAAATATCAGTTTATATATCTTGACACTTATATAAACCATACAAACGGGACGTGATCAAATAAAAAATTCTAAATATTATACAAACTCAAAACTATGATCTGATCCATTGAAAAATGTCAACAGATAAAAAAAAACATCAACAAGAAAATGTCAACATAATTTCAATGGTAGTCAATGATTGATGTTGTGTTGATATTGTATTGATACTATGTTGACATTAAAATCTTAAAATTTTACACTGTGTTGATATTGTATTGAAACTGTGTTAAAGCTGTGTTGAGGAGTTTTAAGTTTGTACAATATATAAGTTTGAATTTTATCACTGCCCCGTATAAACATATTTATAATATCTCTAGTATTTAAGTGGAGTAGTATTTTCGTCATTTAAAACCCACACTTAAAACCCTCATGTTGCACTTCCACTTAGGGACATCATTTCATATCGAAACCAGTAAGTTAGCTGGAATAGCTCGACCAATTTAAGAGTTAGGATGTAAATTTATAGTCCGAAAAGAATCACAACTTGAATTACTCTAAATCGAATAGTCCGCGGGCTTGACCCAAAATATTTTACTTTTACTTTTACACTTATCATAACAACTTAATCATTTTTTAGGGGAAAATTTTTATTTTTGTCACTAACGTATTCCTTTTGAGTTAAAATAATCCTTTATATCTATTCATTCTTTATAGATATTAAATTTTCACTAAAAATATTGATTAAATTGTATTACTATAAAATTCCTCAGGCCCGATTGACCTGATTTATTAATATTGAATATGTATATTTTTCAACCCGAATAGCCCGCATCCAAACAGTCTAATAATCCGAACGAATTGACCCGATTGTCATCCACCCTATCGTTTTGAAGCCATAGAACTCTATTATATTTACGTATTTAAGCATGCCTTTAATTTTCACATTAGACGAACTCTGAGCTGATTGGCCTGATTAACATCAACCCCGTCATTTTGGAACCATAGAAATATACTTTTTTCATCTCATAAAAAAAATTATTTCTATTTTTTAGTGATCTTTTTCTCTTTAATGAGACGGACTTCATTCTTTATTAACAAAACCACAATCGTTATCTTATATTATTTCTCCTGCTTAATTATTTGTGAATTAAAATCCATGACATGCCAAGATATGTTATTTTGTTGGGATAGCTAAAGTACTCCATGTTTACATAAGCATGCATTTAATTTTCACATTTAGACGTGAAATACGAAGTACTTAGATGCTACTATAATTAAGTATATAATAAAATAAATAATTATGCCACCAAACGTTAGCACTAACAAAGTATACAAAGCTCACAATAAAAAAATGTCGTGTACAAGATTTTCTTTAGCCGTGCTGGCGAAGACTGGGTTTGAGTAAATGGGTACTTCTCGACTCGGGCCACCAACTCAGCAACGATACACTTTAACTTGTGCAACAATATCAGCTATGTGTAGTAGTAATACACACACTTCTCTAAACTGCATGCCCCTCCATTTTGCTACTTAATTAATCCATGGTTCAATTAACTAAGACATTTCATCTTGGCTCATTGCTCCAGTAAATCAGTATATCTATATGACCTTAATTATGCATTCGTAGAATACTCACATCTTTCTATTTTTGTTCATCCATTAAAATTAGTAGTACAATAGTACTAAAACTAGAACGTTCTCTTAATTCGCTTTTTATCCTTTTTATACAATTTTATCCACATTTTCTCTTTTTTTCTCATATTTTGTTTATCATACTTTATCAATCTCACATTAAAATGTGTGTCATCCACCTATAAGACTATTTTTTATGAGCAAATAGAGTACAATTTATTTACGAGTAGAGATTAGAAACCTTTTTCGGTTTTGAAATTATTGGGGAGATTCACTTATGAAGGTGATCGTATTAAATTAAAGGTAATTTTACAATGATTCAAATGAAATCTTAATTTCACACATTCAGAAGAAGAAATTTGCACTGAAAATATAATTTGTATATATCTATAAGGATCTATAATATAATGCTCTCCATCCCTAAGTTAATTATTTATAATGCTGAAAAGAATGTAACGTTTGAGTGAATTTTCAAATTTGCACACAGTTGTGGTTTAATAATGAAGTTATGTTGCCACGATGTAGTGACCCAAATGTATTGCATAAGTATTCAAGTGTAGTGTATATAATGCCAAGAATACGTGCGTATTTTCAAATTATATATTGTACTATATTTAACAAGAAATATAACAAGATACAAAAGACTCAATCGTTTTGTATAGATCTGAAATGTCTCTACCTTTACCGAGGATCTTAACATGTGAGACCACCTAAAATTTGTAACGCCATTCATCGAACCACCACTAGTCCGCACACACATTCACATGACGAGCTACAAGACGTAATTGACTAACATACTCACACTGAAAAACCTAATTCCTTCATAATTAAAAATAGGTAAAAAATGACCGAATCCCTCGATCAACAAAGGATTATCTCTGATAGGAACAACCAACCTCACACACCCACAACCTAGAAGAAAGACAAAATTTGATCGAAAACACAAAAAGACTGTCGATCGGAGTATGGAGTCTGAACGGAAATACATCTGACTCAATATGTTATCTAGTACTACCACCGTCCCCCAAATTTTGACACAGTTTACCATTTCGGTCCATCCCTGAAAATTTGACACACTTCACTTTTACCATTTTTTGTAGTGGACCCCATATTCCACTAACTCATTCCTATTCACATATTATTATAAAACTAATAATTTAAAAGTAGGACTCACATCACACCAACTTTTTCAACTCACTTTCCATTACATTTCTTAAAATCCGTGCCGGGTCAAAGTATGTCAAAATTTGAGAGACGAAGGTAGTAGTAATATTTATGATAGGAAATTATTTTAGTAAAAGTGTGAATAATAGGATATGGATTTCACCAACTCTAATTCAGTGAATTACTAATATTTAATAGTATTTCTAATATCTTATGTCGATTGATGAAATAAATTGTTGATTAGACATTATACTTGTAGTGAAATAAATTCAGTGAATAACACAAGAACGGATTAAAACATTATACTAGTAGGTGGTGTTCGGTTTCAAAGATAAAATAATATCAAGATACAATTTAGGATTGAGTCGTGAGATTATTTTAATCATAGGGGATTAGCTATGACTAATTATCCCATGATTATCCATCTAGGATTGAGTTATGAGATTGAATCTCATGAACCAAACACAGTACAAATTTAATCCCGGATACAATCTTGCAAACCAAACACCCCCGTAGTATATTATTACCTTCAAAATGATCTTAGGATCACACTATATTTTCATCTACTATATACGAAATCTTAATTCTATAACAGCTCATCTACTATAATATAGTATTTCTAACTATATATCATTCATACACTAACGTGTATCTTGGTTAAATGTATGCTATTGAAATAAAGTGCGATACATCTTTACGTTCCAAAGCACAAAGTGAAGATCGATCGAGTTATAGAAACTCAATATGCACGCCTTTTCCAAAGGGAATTCAAAATGACTTCACTATCCAACCAAACAACGACTCCTCCTTCTTTCCCAACAACTCTCTCCTAATTCTCTCCTTTTCTCTTCCCCTCACTAGCACACTCACCATATACATACACGCGTATACATATGTACATATATATATAAACACACCCTCTCAACTCTCATTCATCAATCAAACAAAAAAAACAAACCTCACCCCCATGGATTCCCTTCTCATCACCCTCCTCATCACGGCCGCCACGTCAGCCTACCTCATCTGGTTCTTACTCCTCGCCCGGACCCTATCCGGCCCGCCCGCCTGGCCCCTCGTGGGCAGCCTCCCCTACACCTTCCTGAACCGGCGCCGCTTCCACGACTGGATCGCGGCCACCCTCCGCTCCACGGGCGGCGCCGCCACCTACCAAACATGCACCATCGCCGTCCCCTTCCTGGCCCGGCGCCAGGGGTTCTACACCGTGACGTGTCACCCCCAGAACATCGAGCACATCCTGCGGACCCGGTTCGACAACTACCCGAAGGGCCCCACGTGGCAGACCGCCTTCCACGACCTCCTCGGGCAGGGCATCTTCAACAGCGACGGGGACACGTGGCTCATCCAGAGGAAGACCGCGGCGCTGGAGTTCACGACGCGGACGCTCAGGCAGGCCATGGCCCGGTGGGTCAGCCGGACTATCCGGACCAGGCTTTGGGTCATACTTGAGAAGGCGGCAAAGGAGCGGAGAGCCGTTGATTTGCAGGATCTGTTGCTGAGGCTCACGTTTGATAATATATGTGGCCTTACGTTTGGGAAGGATCCAGAGACTTTGTCGCCGGAGATGCCCGAGAATCCGTTTGCTGTGGCGTTTGATTCTGCTACGGAGGCGACGTTGCAGAGATTGCTTTATCCTGGCTTTTTGTGGAAGTTGAAGAAGCTTTTTGATACCGGAGCCGAGAGGAGGCTTAGTAGGAGCTTACAGGTACATACTCCCTCCGTCCCATTCTAACTGACACATTTCATAAAATAAAACGGCTAAAAATCTCATGCTGAATAGGAAATGCTCCACTTAGTGAAGCGGAAGGAGTATCACTCAACTTTGTTTTCTCATTGCATGCATGTTGTTGCTTTATTATATTAATAATTAATAATTAATAATGTATTAGAAGGCCTAACATTAACATGAACATGCAAATATATCACATGCATTGAGATTTAGGAGGTAATGAAATAATATAACAATATCTCACTAGTAAAATGAAACTATTACTATGATATAAGTCTGATTGGTCACTCATCCTGTCACTAATTGGTTTTCCGTGAATAGGTGGTGGAAAGGTACATGTCGGAAGCCCTAGACGCGCGAAAGGAGAGGCCATCCGACGACCTCCTCTCCCGATTCATGAAGAAGAAAGACGCCGACGGCAACCACTTCCAGAGCTCCGTCCTCAAACGCATCGCCCTCAACTTCGTCCTGGCCGGCCGCGACACCTCCTCGGTCGCCCTCAGCTGGTTCTTCTGGCTGGTGATGAACCACCCCGCCGTGGAGGCCAACATCATCCGCGAGATCTCCTCCGTCCTCTGCTCCACCCGCGGCACCGACCCTTCAAAGTGGACGGAGGAGCCGCTCACCTTCGACGAGGCCGACGCCCTCGTCTACCTCAAGGCCGCCCTCGCCGAGACGCTCCGCCTCTACCCCTCCGTGCCGGAGGACTTCAAGTACGTCGTCGCAGACGACGTCCTCCCCGACGGCACGGCGGTGCCGGCCGGATCGACGGTGACGTACTCGATCTACTCGGTGGGGAGGATGAAGAGCATTTGGGGAGAGGACTGCTTGGATTTCAAGCCGGAGCGATGGATCTCCGCCGCGGGCGATCGATTCGAGGCGCCCAAGGATGCGTATAAGTTTGTGGCGTTCAACGCCGGGCCGAGGACGTGTTTGGGTAAGGATTTGGCTTATCTGCAGATGAAGTCGGTGGCGGCGGCGGTGCTTCTCCGGTACCGGCTGGCGCTGGCGCCGGGGCACCGGGTGGAGCAGAAGATCTCGTTGACGCTGTTCATGAAGAACGGGCTGAGGGTGAATCTGATTCCGCGGGAGTTGGCGAGGCCGGCTGACGTGGCGGCTGCAGTGTCGGCCTAGGCGGTGGAAATGGACATTTTTATGATCGGAAAATGGGGAATTGGGGTGTGAATTGGAGGGGCATAGTTGTCATTTGGTGATTTGTGAAATTGAATGTATGTGTTTATTTGGGTTGTGTATTTACGATACTCTATATTAATACAAATTGTATACTATAGAGTGTATTAATGGAAAAGAACTTGTCTTTGTATACAATCTCCTTTAATTTTTAATGTATACATATAATAAATCAATTATTTTCCGATCAAAATGATCATGTACTAGTAAATTGATTTTTGGAATTCCCTGATACTTAATTAAAGGTTTCATAATTATTTATTTATTCGGATAGGATAGTGATCAATTGAGATCTTTTATGCTAATTGAAAAATGAGATGCAATATCAGCTACTCATTTTTATTAAATGAGTGGTCCAGATTTTTCCACATGAAAAATATCTTTAGATTAATTAATTATGAAAGGGCAGAATGGTAATATCATGGTACATTTTATTCAATAAATATTTTTTTAAATTTTTAATTTTTTTTTTAATTTTTTGTTTTATTTTTTTTTTAATTTTTTTTACTTTTTTTATTTTTTATTTTATTTTTCAACTACATATACAATTCATGTCAACTACATATACAATTCATGTTAACTATGTGTACAATCCATGTCAATTACATGCATATAATGTCAACTACATATACAATTCATGTCAACTACACACATATAATGTCAACTATGTGTACAATCCATATCAACTACACATATATAATATCAACTATGTGTGCAATTCATGTCAACTACATATACAATTCATGTCAACTACATGTACAAATCATGTCAAAAAGTATTTATTGAATAAAGTTGTTGACATTTGATGTGTAGTTGACATGAAGTATATACGTAGTTGACCAAAAAAAAGAATTTAAAAAAAGAATTTAAAAAAAAAATTAAAAATAAAAATAATAAAATAATAAAATAAATTAAAATAAAATAAGTATTTATTGAATAAAGTTGTTGAAATTTGATGTGCAGGCTATTGACGATAATACCCCTAGTTGACATAAACTACATGTTGACATTTCATAAATATTCTGGATGAGAATTGAGATTGTCATTCTCAATTAAGTTCAAAAATCTCAACCTAACAAGCACCCTATTAAATATATATATATATATATATATATATATATATATATATATATATATATATATATATATATATATATATATTCCTTTTCTACATATAATTAGATAAATTATTGTACGGCGCACTGTACAATTAGGAGTAATTAGATGAATTTTGTGCGGGCGCGCTGATCGTCATCGTGGCCCGTCCTTCTTCCCCCTCCTGCACTGCCGCCTTCATTTGCACTCATCGTGCGCGCACACGGGAGAGTGCCTCAATATAATACTATATGCTGATGGTAAAATAGCAATTTTAGAGTTGAACATTTCTTGATCTAATTAAAAGTTGCAAATTTAGCAAGTACTTCTTCTAAAGATAGCGACTCTAGATACGATATAATCCCTCTCCTTTTAAAAAATTAGGTAAAGTTGTAAATGACCTAGATTTTAATACATAATTGATAAAATAAGTGAAATAGAGTGAAAATATAGTGAAAGTAGTGTTAGCTGATTGTAGGGTTCACGTTTAAAATGATATGTATGATTAGTATTTGTTTAAAAAATATATTTTTAGGGACGGAAAGATTATTATTTTCGATATTATCCATGTATAACTTAATTTAGTGTCCGCAAAACCGAGCTCAGGTAACAAGGCATATTCGATTACTCTCTTCGTCCCTGAAAATCTGTCACTTATTTCCATTTTTTTGTATATTCCTAAAAATTTGTCACTTATTTCCATTTTTTTATATGTCTCTAAAAATTTGTCATCTTTCACTTTTACTAATTTTGATAGTGAGCCCTACATTTCACTAACTCATTTTCGCTCACATTTTATCATAAAACTATATAAAAGTAGGACTCATATATTACTATTCCCTCCGTCCCCCAAATTTCATCACATTTTGATTGGGCATGGGTTTTAAGAAAAGTAATAAAAAGTGAGTTGAAAAAGTTGGTAAAGTGTGGGGTCTACTACTAAAAATGGTAAAATATGAAATGTGATAAATTTTATGGAACGAACGAAAATAGAAAAATATGACAAAATTTCAGGGATGGAGGGAGTATCTTTTTCAATTCACCTTCTATTACAATTTTTTTTAAAAATTGTTAGGGACTGAGAGAGAATTATTTTCACATTGTGTGATTAAAAAAAAATACTTAAATTAATTCTGGTTCGGTCCGATTTGAATTAAAGTTTCTCTTAATTACTCCTATTATTTATTCTTAATAAATGATGCAAGTCAAGTAGCCATTCTGATAGCTTTGCATGTGCGTAACAATTACATTTGCTAAATATACTTTGATTATTCACATTTTAAAGCACATTTGTAGATTCCCAACAACCATCTACTTTAAAAAAAGTAATTGAGCTATGAATGAGTGATATTTAGTTGAGACTTGAGTTTATTCAATTTATAAAGCAAGTACGTGCTTGTTTTTCCGCCTATGCCCATATGCATTGGAATCACATTTGTAAATTCCTAACAACTATCGTCTCTGTAAAACGTAATTGAGCTACGAAAATATTTAGTTGAGACTTGGAATAGCTTATTTTACACTCTCCTTATTTTATTAAAGACCACCTAAATCTGTACATTAAAAATAATAATTTAACCTTTTTAACTTATATCATTCATTATAATTAATAATAAATGCTGATACATATAACTAATTATCGAATTCCGTAAAATATTTTAAATGAATTTCCTGTTTTGTTAAAAAAACTATACTACCTTTTGAGGCTCTACCAGTTTCTCTGATCAACTTTATTAATTAGTTTTTGGATGATTTGATGCTGGTATTGACTTGAATCTAATTTACCATTTCTATTCGCAGAAATCATTCTTATATGCATTGTTCATCTGAATCAATTATGTTTTCCAATATAGACTTGGACAAGACTGATAAGAAGGTAGCTCCATTTGAGTTTTCAGTCATGTAGTTTGTATAAGGGAATTGACAATGGGACGCCCTATGCACCGCCACGTCAGCATTTTATCCTTCTCCTATTCTACCTGCAGTGGGGCAGACTATAGCCCGCCCTAAGCGACGCCCTAAACATTTTACTTCTATTTTGTATTTATATTTTTATGTTTGCAAATGTAAAAATAAAAACAAACAAATAAAAACAACACAATTAAATGGAAATTCTAAATTTACTTAATTAAAAAAAAGTTACAAAATAAGAAATAAAAAAAAAAGCACTAAATACAAAAAAAGGAGGCTAGCTAGAGAAGTCCCAACTTGCGGCTGAGGCCATCGATCATCCGCTGGATGCCCTCGATTTGAGCCGGGTTGGTCGCCTGCATGAGGGCGGTGTGCGCGTCCAACAACGTCCTGTAGTCGGAGGAGGCCGCCAAATCCGCGTACGTATGGGCCGCAGTCGAAGTCGCGGACGGCGTCGAACTCGGGGTCGGCGACGGGGCCAGGTCAGGCGGCGCGGCGGAAAAGGATGTGGCCTTGCCCTTGCCCTTGGCAGCCTTGACGCCAGGGGGACGCCAGGAAGACATCGGTATGCCGGAACTCTCATTCTCGAACACCGGACTGTTGAGGTCCATTGGAACGCGCCGCTATCGCTACTTGTATAATCAGTGAAGGTGCGCTTCGACGTCCTCCTCCTCGCCGCCGTCGATTGGGGAATCACACCACCAACGAACTTCTTCTTGTCCCTCAAGAGCGCCCAGGACTGGTAGTGCTTGAAATTGCCGTACAATGAAATGTACGACTGCATCGCTTTGTCCCGCACATCCGCGAGACTCTCGCCACTGGCCTGCTCCCTCTCGCACTTCTCGTACTCCCCCGCGAACAAATTTACCTGCTTCTTTATTTGATCCCAGTGCTTGCGGAGCTGCTCCCTGCGGCGTTTGTACGCGTACGCCGACTTGGCCGCGTTGTATTTCTCGGCGATGCGCTCCCAATACGCAGATCACCTTCTGGTTGTTGGCGTACACCGGATCCTCCGAAACATCAATCCAACATCTCGTCAAGATGATGGATTCGGGGTCGGAGTAGTTCATCTTTCCCGAGGCGAACTCTTCACACACCTCCGTTGTAGGCAACTTCTGGGCTCGTGCCTTGGTCCGCTTCTTTTTGGTGGCGGACCCAGAAGCGGCGGCGGCGGTGGGGAGAAGGTTCCATGTCGGACAGCCCGTATGAGTCAGTGCTGAAGTCGGGATCGTAAACCACCGAACATCGGACTATTCGGGTAATCTCCAGAATCCATTTTGCTTGAAATGTAGAAAATGTAGTGAATTTGAGAGTGAAGTGAGTGAAAAATGAAGTGAAAATGAGAGGAATATATAGGTTTTGAAAATTTAATAAAATTAAAAAAAAAAACGGAAACGCGTCGCATCGTCCGTGACCCATCGTCCGCGTCTTCCACAGTGGCGGACGATGCGACGGACGATGGGTATCCTCCGCGCACGATGGGTAACCCATCGTCCGCGATGCTGCAGCATCGTCCGCCCCATTGCGGATTCCCTAATATTCTTATTTATGTATTCATGGAGAGGCTCAGAATCATGTGATGTCTGCTTTACACATTCTCACTTTATTCTAGCAGTCTCGAAAAAGAGGCATCATTCTTGACTCATGTTGAAATGTCACGGATGAAGTTCCTGTAGTACACTAGTAGTATGTAAGTAGATTTTATATGCAGGTATAGATGTTGTATATTTGTGTGTACACCTCAATTGATGTAACCTTTCATGATCTGGATCATCCAGAATATTGGCAAATTTTCAAGAAACTCTTTTGCAACTTCTAATCCTGCTTGTTTGTGGTTTGGCTCCTGATATATCCAGGCAAGTTTCCTCATTTGGTATCATCTGCAGATCTGAACGTAGTTATCTTATGTTTTTTACTGTAGCTGTGTTGGCAGTCTAAGTAGGCTTCTATCATGTTACATATAATGGTTCTCACTCAACCTACCCTATTGTGTCAATTGGAGATCCATTTGATAAGGTTGGTTACTGTAGGGTGTCATCACACTTTGAAGATCCTCTACATCTGGAGTGGCTTTTCATGTCAGGTTGTAGGCGATGACTTGTTGATGTCATATCCAAAACGAATTCAGAGGGTCGCACATGAGACAGACTTCTAATAAATAATAATACGAAAATTGTTGTTATTCAACTTTTAAAGTTAAATTCTTGTCTGCATTTTCACTATAAGCAAAAGATGAACATATGAAGCACTTTAGAGCATGAAGAGGGAAGTTATGCCTTTACTTTTGAGATTTTCTTTTCGAAAAGAAGTTATTAGCTCAGTTGAAATAGAAATCTGATGATGCAGATGGAGAATTATATCTATGTTATCAAGGGTTGTCAATGATGTTGATTTTAATTAATCACTACTTAATTATTATACATTTATATTCTATGACAATGTGTTCCTTAGAGCATCTATAATGCAGCGGGCTGGACCGCGCTTGGGTCCTGGCCCGCGTCACCGAATGTTGGAGGGGAGAAAATCGCGGCCTGGGTCCGTCCCGTCCCAGCGTTAGTCGTGCCCGGGCTGGCGTTGGCGAGTCCCGGCCCGGCGTTGGAGGTGTTTCGGGCCAGATCGCAACCCCCAATTTTTTATTTTTTATTTTTTTCAATTTTTTTTCCTATTTATACTCCATTTCTTCAACATTCTTCCAACACTTTCTCCATTTCAATCCTCTTATTTCAATATTTGTTGTGTCTGCTATGGAGTGGTTTAACAGCGACGAACGACAGATGAACGAGTTCATCAACGCCAACAACTGGTACGTGCCGGCATCACCCAACCCAAATGCAACGCCTAGTCCGGGATGGCTTCCAACATGGTAATACCATCGCCAGGAGACATTGTGGCTGGCCAAGAACTTAGTTGACGTCTCCGAGGATCCTATCATCGTCAACCAGTAGAGTGGCAAAGTGTTCTGGGAGCGGATTGCCCAGAAGTACAACGTTGGTCGACCTAGAGGGTCGTTCGAGCGTAGCTACGTGAAGCTACGCAAGCATTGGGGTCGGGTCCAGAAGGAGATGAACAAGTGGAATGACAAGTGGACTAACGTAGTCCAGATGTGGCCGAGCGGGCACAGCGATATGGACCTCGTGGAGAAGGTTAGGGCGAAGTTTTTCTTTGACTGGAAGAAGCAACGAAAGAAGCAGTTCAAGTACTTCGACGTTTGGATGATTGTCGAGAAGAGCCCGAAGTACACCGGTGGGACAGAACCGGTGGCAAGTGGGACGCCGAAGAGAACCAAAGTTTCCACCGCCGGAAACTACTCTTCAAGTGAAGGAGGTATGGCAATCGATCTCAACGTGACAGACGACAACGTCTTCCTCTCATCCCTTGGTACTCAAAGCCGTCCGATGGGAACAAAAGCGGCAAAGAAGAAAGCGAAGGGGAAGGCAACTACTAGGAGCTACCCCACTATGCCGCTGCCGCCGCCCAATCCTTCTCTGGATAAGATATCCGACTCTATGTCGGATATGAGTATTACCTTGCGGATGGGCCAGTTGACGGAGTGACATCGAGGGACACCTCGACAATATCGGAGTTCGAGCTCGAGTTGCACCATGAGATGATCGCTTACCTTTGCGCACAAATTCAAAATAAGTAGTTTATTTATTTATTTTTATTTTTTTATGACTTGTATTTTTATTTTCTAGGATTTGTAATTTTCTTTTTCTAGGATTTGTAATTTTAATTTTTCGACTGAACAATGAATTTTCACGATTTTAATTGTTCAACGTATTATATTTTACAAGTAACATATGTTGTAGTTGTGAATAGTACAATTTAATAGTTGTGGGAATGATGACGTGGAGGGGACTTAGGGCTTGAATCCGGGCCAGGGTTGTGGATGCTCTTACTGCTATCACTACGTGGAGGGGACTTGGAGCCTGAATCTGGGCCAGGATTGTGGATGCTCTTACTGCTCTCACTACAAGTTCAGTCAACCAGGTGGGAACTGTAACTAACGCCATTGAAGCAGTCAAGTTCGCTAATTAGGGAGTGGTGATTTCTCAAGTTGTGGGAAAAGTGAAGATTCTTTCTTAGCTGATATAGCTGTTGGTCTTGCTACTGCCTAAATTAAGGGAGGAGCGCCTTGTCATGGGGAAAGAGTACAAGTATAATCAGGTTAAGATCTATTCCCCCTGTCTCCCAATAAGTGTCCATTCACATTCTATTAGCTCATCATACTCATATTTCATTATAAAACAAATATTTAAAAATGTCCACTAATTTCTTCAGCCCACTTTTATTTTACATTTCTTAAAACTCTTACCGAGTAAAAAATGGACACTTAGTGGGGGACAGTGGGAGAAGTATTTTTGTCCTTTGTTTGTTTGCCCTTCCATTAAGTATGGTCGAAGGGTGGACACTGACTTGCTCCAATTTATGTTGCTTAGTTCACATCCATGAGCCTGATACCTTCTCAGTTTCTTATTGATAACATGTTTAGACTATACTAATATAGCTAAACTGTTCCTCTGTATCTTAGAATTGAGGAAGAGCTAGGTGATCAAGCAATATATGCTCTGGAAGAATTTTTAACAATATCCATAGTTTTTTTATTCACCAGATTTTCCTTGAGCTAATGCAGCTCCCATTAGTCTCTCCTGTTGCTCAACACATGACATAGGGGAATAGCTTATCCTATAAAATTTATTTTGTACATGAGCTGCGCTAAGCAATTCAGATTTTATATGTATCCAATTATAGTCTAATCTGCAATTAGCTGAACGCAGTATCAAACTTTAGCACGTAGTTAAGTGAAGCTCTATCAGGCTTTATAAAGTTCTAATAACCCTAAACAAGTCGAAGAACAAGAGCATTACATGGAATTATGCATGATTCAATTGATCTGAAACTTGACTTGAAAATTTTCTCACAAAATTGGCCTTCAAAAATATCACTGACTCTGCTAAATTGGGACTTGGACATATTTCTCTACTAGAGTGGCAAACTGGTAATCAACCACAAAAAGAGGTGCAAATATCTAACCATTAACAACGATAAGAAATCAAGTAACAAGATCCAACACAATGAGTAACAAATCCTGGAACAGAATGCATATACACTAAACCAGTCTTGTGGATTAGCTTTGAACGATATCAAAGTCAGTTTGTAATGAGATCAGGGCTTAGGACTTCATCTCTTCCTCATCCTCCTCAATCTTGGGAGCCAAGTAGAATCTTATGTAGCCCATCTCTGCTATCTTGTACTCAACCACCACAGGAAGCTCTGAGGACAAACTTAAGGTGACAGTGCTAGACAATGGGGTTGCCTTAGTGAAGGAGTTTAGATACCTCAGAGCAAATGTGAGAGATACAGGCTCATTCATCTCAATCACAGTGGCATCTTCTGGCTGCACAACATAAGAAGAGAAGACTATCTCAGTCATCAGCCATTTACAACATCTAATATAATGTCCTTACTAAACATCACCTTGTCAACAGTGGTGTTCTGCCTACATACAATGTTTGCAGTTCCAATATCACCTCTGGATGAGAACTTAACACCTTCCTTTGTAACAGAGATGACAACTGCATGAAACAGAGACAGGGGTGAGTCTTGCAGCATTTACACTATATCTTAACACATAAAATATGTTGGCACTTCACCTGTGTCGCCAATGCTACTAAGATCCTTACAGATCCTAGAGAACTCAGCAGATGGCATGCGAACTATAGCATGGTACTCAGCTTCTGGGATTCCTAGATGCTCACTGTCAATGTCCATGAGCTTCATCTCAAAATCTGAGATCTTATCTTGTGCTGTACAACATCAGAATTTGACAAAAACAAACTCAGCAATGCATTCAAACATGAAGAAAAAAACAGATTTATGATGTAAATATCAAATCCAGACTACCCAAAGTTCTATACATGCGCCAAGATTACCAACAAACTCACTAGAGTAATTACCAAATTCCATCACCAAAGATTGCTACATAAAACTCCATTCACCTTCACATATGCAAATCTACATGATAGTATTAAATCATCAAATTAATCACTCCTCAATTAAATCACACCAATCTTGCGATGAATAAGGAAACAGTTATCATTATTTACTAAGGTAAAATCATTGATTTTAACATATGGTGATAAAAGAAGTGCATGCTTGCTATAAGACTTATTAGAGCATCTAATTTAGGGCATTATCTTGAGAAAGAAAATAAATAGCTATAAAATGATCATAAATAGAGGAATGAAGGAAATGGAACGTACTGGGGCTTTCAAACATGAAGGTGACAGTGTCGCTGCCGTCGTCGGCCTTCAAAGTGATGATATCGTCATTCCCGGCGCACTTGAGCATTTTAGCCATGTTGTTGAGATTCATCCCCATGGAGATGTTCCGGTCGCAGCGGTAGTGCTCGAATCCCTCCGAACGGAGCAGCAGCGCCACCAGCGCCACGTGGCTGGAATCCATAGCCTGCAGCGAGAAACCGGTGGCGGAGCAGTCGAAGTTGGCATCGGTTACTAGCTCCTTGATCGATTCCAGAACCTTCTTCAACAGACTCCCCTGCACTAGACGGAGCTCCAACATCTTCACCTGATTAGTAGAAAAATGGGGAAATCTTCGAGGATTTTGGAGGGAAAGTTTGGGGAATTAGGGTTAGGGTTGAAATTATTTGGGGCGGTGGAGGGGTTGGGTTTATATAGAGATATGACGTTGCCTTTTAGAATGGCGGGAAATTTCGGGGTCGAAATGCAAATATTTTTATTTCCCGCCATGAGTAATAAATGTATGATGGGCCGGGCGGGCCAACAAATCGCAGCCTCACAGAAAATGGGCTTTTCAGTTGTAATAATGAAGTAGGAAGCCCAATTTCAAATTATATCTTAATTTTATCGATACAACTTGGCAAACAAAATCTGAGATCTTATCTTGTGCTGTAAGACATCATAATTTGACAAAAACAGACTCAGCAATTACTTGGCAAAATGGAGATTTATAATTTAAAGGTTTAGGGATGCATAATATTGTAAGTACTACACAATATTCTCTCTATTTTGTCGAATACAGTAAAATAATATATTTTAATTAGATATTGGATCTTTATAAAATTTAAGATAGTAACTAGTAAGCATGATTGATTAGTTTTAATTAGAATAATTAAATACTATTGTCCTTACAAATTGAAGTGCGTCTCTTTGCTAATCCAACTTGCAGAAATTCTTATGCACAAGATATCATGAAAACATCATATAAATAAATATTAAGGGACAGTTTAATATCCACTGCGTTTCTGACACAACATTATACAAATACAAATTCTCCCCATTATTCTCCCCATTACTACGAGTTCTTTCTTAGGAAATTTTAGTAGCAGAAAATTATCAATGTATTTCTTGTATTTCTACCTCAGCATGTTGAGGGGGAGGATGAATGACCACATTATCATCATCTGGCACACATTCTGGTTCATTATTATCCTCTGCCACACCTTCTGGTCCATTATCAACCTCTGCCACACCTTCTGTTGATTCTTTCGCAATACTAGAATCCACAACAGGATTAAGTCTTGATGAACTCCTAACATTGCTGCACTTATGTACAATAAAATTGATGCAGTTATGTACAAACTGGCTGACGTTGGTGGTCACTTTTCGTCCAATTGATGTTTCCGAGCAAACCAGAGCTAATCCAGTTACTGATCCTATTATGATGAACAGCCCTGCAAACTCGTAGAAAGTAAGACTCGAGGATCCTACTGAGATCCTTGGGGAAGAGTATCCGGGGCCAAAATTCGTTTGCTCTATCTCTGTCATGTTTGAGCCTTGAGTAACATCCAAGATGGCCTTTGAGAAATGGGCAACCAAAGAAGAGCCCTTCGGAAATGCCTGTATAATATATTGATGAGTTTTGAGAAGCAAACTTATAGAGTTGATAAATGAAAAACTTACAAAGCCAAAGCCACCCATCCGGTATGTTGGTCCGACCATTTTGTATTTATTGTTGTATTTGTAGAGAAAAAGTTTCATGTAAGGGATTTCATCAAATATGGCGTCTATGCCTCCATCTTCGCTTCCCAATTGCATCGCTTCATGGTATTCTTCGGCTGACGCATAAGCCTTCAGTCTTGAAACATTGATATTTAGATGAATAATCATATAATTTTTCAAGAAGGATCCATTTTGGTATCCGACGCTGTAATTGTCTGAAAACGCAAACTTCAGTTGATCGACGGTCAGGATGGCTGATAAGTTTGCCGTGTAGCTCTGCATTAGTATAAATGCCATGAACAACCAAAATACTAACACCAGAGTAGACCAGCCATTTGACACCATATTTCCTATCCAAAGTTCAAAACAAGAAACATTTAGATATATTTCAGGTTTTGAAATCTTAGAGTTGAGCGAAAGAAGAATAGATTACTTTCAGGGAAAGCAAGAACTGAAATTGGAAAAAAATAAACCACTCCAGACTTCTCCTTTGGCGCCATCGCTGAATCTGCTTCACTACTAACAACACGGTGTTCCAACACGAGAAGAACAATTCCCATCACAGCGCACGACACGATGATCGCCAACCAGAGATCCCAGTTCAGGGGCTTAACGAAAATCCACATGTCGGACGGCTTCCTATTTCTGACCACTAGCACAACTCCTGAATCAGAATATGGGAGTGAGAAATCAACATATTCAGCCCTTGGAGCCCAATTCGTCGTGTCTCCCACCACCATATCGAATTCCTACTTTGAGAATAGAAAGGGAAACACAACGTTAAAGGAAGCCTTGTTCTAGCACAATTCATGTAATGATAAAACGATATTACCTCAGGTATCTTTTGTAGCATGTCATCGTAGCTCCAATTGATATCTCGGGTATCATTGTAGATACAGAACTCATAGTCCATGCGAAAAGGTAGCGCCTCTAGTGTAGCCAAGAATATATCTATAGAAAATCCAGATGCTTTTACATGGCCATCTCCAAGATCTGTTGCATGAACAAATTCTTTGAATCCATGCTTCCAAGGAAATCCAACTCTGAGTTTCCCAGACGAGGGAATAGCCCAACCGACTGGTCGTGTAAGAGATTCTCCTGGCCACACAATAATTTTGAGTTCGTCTGAGTAACTTGTGCTAATATCTCTTACTATTCCTCTGCCTGGCATCCAAAATCCAACAGTTTTCTCTCCACTTCCAATCACATTGAATATCTCAAACTCGGACGCCTTAAGCTTCCCATCAACCAGTTCAAACTCCCCACTCAAACCTCTAAATTTGATGTTTGACAGTTTGTTGATAAGTTTAGGTCCCAATGTTGAGACACTCAAACTTTTCTGTGTTCCATTTGTGGTTGCACTGATATTCAACATGGAAGAGTTTATCTTTTCCACTGCAAATGCTAATGCAGTGACCGCGTCGTAAGCCCACAACCATAGGCATTTGGTTCCATAACTGAACCACTGCTCAAAGTTACATTTCTTTTCCATCTTCCTCGGAAACTATCAAGGTCTTTTGAGCGCGACATGCAAGGTCTAATGCCGATAACACCTTCCATAGAATCATGGGTAGTAAAATCCATGGAATCCATGAAAATTGACAGACTATTCGAGATGATCCATGCATACCCTTCACTCATGAACCCTGCTCTTTTAGCAAGAGGGAACAGGCGGTTTCCAAGGTAGACGTTCATGATCACCAAGAACACACGTGTCTGCCGCGTTACTAACTTGTTGAGTTCTTTCAAGATATCGCAATCATCAGCTGAATTCAGGATAGCCACCATGTATGATAGTCCAATATCAACCTTTTGGAATTCCTTGTTTAAAAGAGACACAAATTGACTGCCATAGTCTGTGTCTTCATACAAAACAACCAATTCCGACCATTTGAATGCCTTGCAAATGGCTGCAAGAGCTTGTGCTTGCACAGCGTCGTCTGGGGTAGTCCTGACCAAGTAGTGGTTGTCTGCATAGGAAGTGGCCTTGCTACTTGAAGTGAAGGAGATGATCGGAACACGGACATTTTGGCCGAGTGCTGCAATGAATGCATCTTCTGTTGATCTTTCTGGTGCTATGACTCCTTGCACTGCCTCCTGCTTCAGTAGCTCTACAACTGCATCACAACTCTTATTATTATTGATGCATAAATCAATTACTCCCTCCGTCCATCAAGGCGAATTTGACTGGTCACGGGTTTAAGAAATGTAGTAAAAACTGAGTAGAAAAGGTTAGTGCATGGAAAGTGGAGTCTTACTTTTATATATTAGATTTATAGTGAAATAAAGTTAGTAAAATGTGGGGTACATTACCAAAAATAGTAAAAAAGTAATTGGGACATTTATTGGAGGACAGACAAAAATGACAAAATAAGATCACTTATTGGTGGACCGAGGGAGTACTAGATGAATCATTCATGGAAATACACAATTGTCTTATAACTAATGCAAAATTGATAAATACTCATATCAAGATGCATGTAATAGTATTACTCAAATCTTTAAGGTAATATATTACTCCCTCCGTCGTCTGTGAATAGGAGTCACATTTTTTTCATTTTAGTCCATCCGTGAATAAGAGTCCCGGTTCACTTTTACCATAAATAATAATATGGTCCAACATTTCAGTAATTCATTTCACTCACATTTCATTTAAAATTAATACTCCTATACAAGTGAGACTCATATTCCAATAACTTTTTTCCACCCACTTTTCTTAACATTTTATAAAATATGTTTCGCCAAGAAATGGAACTCCTAATAGCGGAAGGAGGGAGTAGTAGTTAAAATAAGTTGGGATATTCATGGTGATATAGTAATCCTTCCCCCATAATAGATGACGTACTAAAATGAAACGGGTTTTTAAGAGATGTTGTTTTGTGTGTTAGATGGAGAGAGAAAATATTATATTTATAATTTAAGGGAAATGATTTTTTGATATTATGGCACTGGCATAACAGGGTTAAAATAGGAATTATACATTATCTTTTATTTTTAATTAAATTTATGTTTTTATATATACATTATTGCCCCTAGATACATAATTATCTTATTATCTATATCTGGGAAGATTAATTATTAATTAAGATCATGACTTGATTATTGGAAATATATATGGAAGCAGCGGGGCCCACACCTTTTAAATTTGACCCAAATATAACTTCTCTTCGAAATTCAGTTAACAATTTTATAATGTGTTTGGAAAATAAGACAATCAAAAGAATCAAAAGATAAGAAAAAAGTTGATTGATTTCACCAATTTTCCAATAATAATGAAAAATATTAAAAGAAATAATTAGAAAAATTGAATTCTTTAATAATTTTTGAAATATATACTTCATCCATTTCATAAACATTGAGACTTTTGAGAGTGTACAAATTATAATACATATTGGTAAAAATAATAGAAAGATATAAAAAAATGATTGAATAATATCAATAGAAAATAAGATATGTCATTAGAGAAAAAAATTATCAAGAAAAAGAACTAGATTATTTTATGAGACTGATCAAAATGAAAAAAAATGTCAATTTATATGGAACGGATGAGTAAAATGAGTAAAATTTAACACTCATCTAATCAGGTTCATTTTGTTTAGTCCACTACAATTAATATCATTTTTTATTTAGGGAAATTTTCTTCACAATTTTTTACGCTTTATCTCTACTAGTTTATCCATTTATTTATGGAATGTTACTTCACATTAAAATTTTATTTATGATATACTAATACAAAGTGAGTTTATGGTTTTGATTTAATTTCGTAATTTTGATTTTAATTATTTATTTCGTAAAATTTAATTTATTTAAATTTTTTGATTTTGAAACGTTACAATCCGACCTCGACCAAAAAAAACAATCACATATTGTAACTCGTCTATTTAATATTTTAAAGTTATATAAGTTTATATTTTCGCTCTTTCTTTATAAATTATTAGAACTTTTCACTCAATTCACTATAGTATGCAACCAATTAAAATTTAGTATATGATAATACTAATTGTGATTTTAATAGTTTCACAGTATTCTTTACTTTCCAAGAGTTTAATATCTTGAAGTTTTTAAAATTTTCAAACGTTACGCTAAACCTCGATCAAACAAATAATAATATATTTTTAATTTCTTATTTAATATTTTAAAGCTACATTGATCGTAATTTCTCTTTTTCTTTTTAAATTATTAGAGTTCTCGGCAAATTAATAATGATGAATTTCTTATCAAATTTTGTGTTCATAAATTTTAGTTCAAATAATTTAATAAAATATACTATATGAATTATTAAAAATTTGTAATCTGATTTTAATAAAATGTAAATATTTAGATTTAAAATATATACCCAAATTTTTTTAATTTTTAATATTAATAAACTTATTTTTATCAGTTTTTAATTTATTCGCAATTTTTTAAAAAAAATATTAGAGTTTTTAGCTCAAATTCACTATGACATGCAATAAAATAAATTTCACTAATTGAATTTACGATTTATTATTTTAAAAATTCATAATTTTGGTTTTAATTTCTAATATATTAATTTTTTAAATTCTTCTTTTTTAGAACATTACAATTGAACATCGATTAAAAAAATAACCACATGTTCTTAACTCTTCTATTTAATTATTTTGAAGTTGTATGCATTTAATATTTTCTTTGTTCCTTTTAGCTCAGCTCACAGTAACACGCAACAAATTAAAATTTGATATATGATTATATTAATAGTAATTGTGTTTACGATTTTGATCCTAATTGTTTTCTTTCCAAATACTAATTTTTTAAAATTATTAATTTATGTAATGTTACGTCGAACCTCAATCTTTAAAATAATCACATATTTTTTTTCATCTATTTAATACTCTGGTGAAGCTATATGGTTAATAATTCTCTTTTTCTTTCTAAAATATTAGTGTTTTTAGCTCAATTCATTGTAATATACAACAAATTAATATTTTCGATATATGATATAGAATTATATTTAAATTTATGGTTTTAAGAATATCATAATTTTAATTTTTTACTTTACAAAATATTAATTTTTTAAATTCATAATTTCTGAAACATTGTAGTTGAACCTCGATAAAAACAATTGCATATTCTGAACTCATATATTTAATATTTTAAAATATATATGAATATTTTTTTTGTTTCATTATAAAATATTATTAGCTCAATTCACAATAACTTGCAACAAAGTAGAATTTTTTACTAGTATATAACATATTATTAGTTGTGTTTATGGTTTAAAATTTTTATTTTAGTTCTTTACTGTCCAATATATTAGTTTCCAAATTTTTGTATAGTTTCATCGAACCTCAATAAAAAATAATAGTCACATAATTTTTTCTCATGTATTTAATATTTGAAAGCTATATAGTTAATATTTTATTGTTTTTCTATAATATTACAATTTTTAGCTGATCAATTCACTGCAAGATGCAACAAACTAAAATCTGACATGTGATATATTAATACAAATTGAGTTTACCGTTTCGATTTTAAAATTTTCATATTTTTATTTTAATTCTTTAATTTCAAAATAGTACTCTAGTGGAGTACTACTTACTAAATTTATTTAAATTTTTAATTTTTAAAATCTCATGGTCTAAAGTTAAGATAAATATTTTATAAAATCTATAGTGGAGTAATTGATAGTTCAGAAAGAAACTTAATTAATATTTTAAATTAGTTAAATGATTATATTTTAATTTTTGTTTATCAAAATTTAAATTATAAAGTTTGTATTCTTAAATTAAATTTGAAACGAAGCAATTAAAACTTCCAATTGAATGAATACATTATGCTTCCAAAAAATGATAGTAGCATTCAAAAAATGATCATATTATACTCTAGTATTGTATGATCAACGTTTTTTTAGAATTGCTCAATTAAATTGATAAATGTCCAAAACTGCAAATCTTAGGTAAGTATATAAATATGTATCAAGATGAAATGGTTACAATTTACAATGCTATGATATAATTTTACATAAAATAACAATAGGGTATATTAGTCAAAATATAATAATGATTATGGCAAAATAAATATACGGATATTATGACGTAGAAACATTATGCATCTAAATCATTACCCTTATGTTAATGTGAGAGGGAGTTTTTTCTAAAGAGGGAAATGTGACATTTTTTGTGGGACAAACTAAAAAGGAAAGTGTGATATCTATTATGGGATGGAAGGAGTATAATTTTTATAGACATTTCAAAAGGAAACAAAATGATTATTTTTATTCTTTAGGGAGTAGATATAGTGTCTTATTGTTAGTTTTTGAAAGTCTTTTTATGATTTATTCAAGAATACGTAATTGCATGACCAAGAAAGAAGAAAAAGAAACGACAATGTATGGATACTGACTAGACACGATACACACATCATGTGGATATCATATTAAGTAATAATCTGAACTAAAAACAAATAAATGAAAGCTTTAAATTGCTCAAGACAAAATTCGTGTGTTTTTTCACAAAATACGTTGGTGGATCATATCAAAATAAAACCAACAAGAATTATTGAATAGATAAATTTTGTTCTGCAGAAACCAAAACCGAACACGTCCTCAAACTACAAAAACTCTATGTAGCTCCATTTATTTGATCTAACATTCCAGAGCATATTTTGCCACGAATTAAAGCCAAAAACATGATTAATTAGAATAATTTTCTATTAATTTTAATCTCCTATAAAAATGAGACTTTCAAAAAAGTTTATTAAATTTAATGCAAAAAGGAAAAAAGTCTCTTTCTCACATCCATTATTCATTACATCAGACCTAATAAAAATATCAAATAACAAAGCAATACAGAAATAGTTAGTGTGAGAAAAAATTGATTGGAGTACTATTAATAAATAACGAAGTTCACTTAATTAAAAAAGAGAAACTTACCAATATAATTAATTTTTATAAATAATTAATACAACAATTAAATAAGAGTATAAAAAAAAGATACCTAGTCTAGTTTGTCTCATATCTCGACTAATTATGAAAGTCAAAACTACTCTTGCTTAAATCAATCCTATAGTTTTACTTTAAAAACCATATCAATCCCATAATAATGGTCAATTTAGTAAAAGAGAGTGGATTGAAAAAATTAATGGAATATGATTTCACTTTTACACGAGTAATAAAATGTCAGTGGAATGTAAGACCTACTTACCATTTTATAGTAAAAAATAAAAGTGGACAATTAATATGAGATGAACAGTAAAAGTAGACAATTAATTAGGGACGAACACAAATGACAAAAATGGATAATTATTGGGGACGGAGAGAGTAATAATTTTGGTTGTTGACTTTGCACTTCGTAATTACCTCATCACGAAAGATCGTTTGCTAACATAAACTAAACAGATTCTTGCACAAGTAACCAATGCAAATAAATTAGCAACAAGAGACAAGAAATATATATACATATTTTTTGGTTATAAAACATACCTGCAAAGTTAGCATCAAGTATAGTGTCTGCATTTCTAGTGTGAAGCTGCAACCTTGTTGCATAACTTGGATGTTTTTTGTAAAAATCTTCGACGGCCATTTTCATGCACAAATCCACCATGGATCCCATCGGCGAGTTCGTGTCGAGAACTACACCGATGGGGATGGTCGAAGGCTGTGCCCCTTCGGAACTTCCATTTTCGGCAGCAGTGTTGGTGAGGCTATCGAACAACAAGAATACTATCAGAATATGGACTGTGAAGAGATGAGAGTGATTAATAATATTGTTTAGCATGGCCATTACTTTTCGCCTTGTTCATTGTTATATCAACTACATGAGTAGTTTTTTATAAACACAGAAAAGATCTGCGCAATAAGTAGTAGAAAAAAACGCGTTGAATAATTCAACATACATAGGAGAAAATTGATTAACTTAGTTATGGTCGACGATGAAATGAAAAACTGAGAAATGAGTTTTTTTTTAATATTCTAAATTATTAGGCTATATAAATGTTTAATTTCACAATCCATTTTAATTTATGTTCACACTTTTTTTAGTTAATTATTTTCAAAATTTGATGGCATAGAAATTCAATCTATTTCCTCTCGTATAGTCGTCGTCAAAAATTATACATCACCTATTTTATTACACGTTATTAAGTTTAATACAGTTCAATTTATATCTTTCCTTTTCTTTTAATGAGACATGTCATTTTAGTTGCTATGGATTGTTACCATGATAGTATCACATAATTTAATAAGTTTATTGTTTTCTTATGATTATGATTATAAAAAAATTAGTACTAATAGATTAAAAATAAATGCACTGCATTTTCATACCATTATTTATACTAATATTTTTTAAAAAAAAGTTACTACACGATGGTGTTATTAGTGTAGGTAAAATTACATAACATATCACAAATAATAGTGAACATCTTTTTTTCCTTTGACTATGTATCAATATCAAATTAGCTACTCATAAACACTGCAAAAACTTATCTTTTAAGAATACAAAATTGAGAAGTTATTACTAGCATTTGAATTTTTTTTTAAAAATAATCATAATTAATGATGTAAAAGAAAGCGTGTCCTTAAATTGAGGACAAATTATCATAATCTTTTGATTTTTATGGACGTTTCCACTTGTGTCCTCTAATTTTAGTTGGGACAATAGCAACAAAGACACTTGATGAAGCGTTGATGTTATAGTTATAGACACATCGTTAAACGTCCTTAGCAATTTTTTTTTATCGTTGTAGCGTTAGAAATATCACTAGAGGTCGTTAAACATAAGTCGGGGCATATTCCGAAAAATGATTAAAGTTGGAGACACATGTACATGTTCATATTTACAATAAGATCATACTAACACACACGTACCATGGCCACTGCTTCCATTTTCAATTTTCGTTTATTTTATCCTAACACCGTACTGTTAAATCATTACTTTAGAGAATATGGACATTTGATGTGTGATCAAATACTAACTAAGTTACGGTAATAATTAATAACTAATATCAATTTTTACTAACTAAGTTACGGTAATAATTAATAACTAATATCAATTTTATATGTTAAAAACATCAACACAAAGACATAAATTTATCAATTTTGTTGTGTTCATAAACTTATGTCTTTATGTTGACATTTTAAATTTACATGTTGTATTGAATAATTATATCTTTGTGTTGATAATTTTAATACACAATATTGAAAGTTATTAGTTATTACTGTAAATTAGTTAGCACACTAACGCAATCCTTTGTAGGAATCAACTATCGTACATAATAAAAAGACTGTTATTTAAATTGTAATAGTATTTCTTTCAAAATTTTATTCAAATGTAATATACTTTTTAAATAACAATATTTGAGTTGTTCTAATTCTATATCATAGATAAGCGATGAATTATTTGCAAGTACACTCATAGCCCATAGGCCATGACGCCATGTTTGGTTGTCAGAAAGTAAAGTTGGTAAGAAAAATTATTCTTAGGAAAATGAATCCCAGAAATATAATTCCTAATAATTTTACTTTCACGTGTTTGAAAAATATCAAGATTTTAAATTTTATATTTGATTAAAACACAACCTAAAAATATAATTATTATGTTTTCTATTTATAAAAAAGAATAATAGTATAAAATTTTTAATAAATTATTAATTATAAATGAGAATAATTATATTATTATATTTATTATTACGATGAATTGTTTAAATATGGATCGTCCATCATAATTATAATAATATAATTGTAACTATAGTTACATGGATTATTATAATCATAAACAGTTATACGAGGGAACATCGTTTTTAGTACATCAACTATCCCAAATGAACAAATTTAGTCCGTAACATTTCATAATATTTTTTGAGGTCCATCAATTATAAGTTAATATCAATTCTACAAGTTGTGGCTAATTCCAATATTTTCATGACCAAAGTACCCTTAAGGCTATGAAGGGCAATTCAATCTATTTACCCTCTCATTTTCATTAAAGTATGCAATTTGGTTTTCTTTCTTTATTCATCCACTTACTTCTTTCTTCTAATTTATTTGGGATTAGGTTTAATAGTTTCTTATACTATTATTATTAAATACATAGCATACCTTATTTGAATATTATGATATTACTTTCTAGTGCTAGTTAATACTTTTATATGGTTACATTCTCAATTATTAAGATAAATATTTTATTTTAATGAATCTCATAATTTTATTACTGAAAATCTAAGTTAATCATAATATATACTAATATATAGTATATTGAAATAAAAATTTAATAAAGTAGAAAAAATATGATTCACGAATAGTCAATGAATATATATGAGAACTATAAACAATTTTCATGATGTTGTTGTAAATGACCTAATGATAATATTAATACGCGATATTGTGATATTAAACAATTGATAGCAACTATTGATTTTTTATTTAGTTAAACAATCATAAATTTAAATTAATAATATATTCAACTAAGAATGCCATTGTCTTTTTTATTAAATTGATTAATGATAATTTCAACTAATTTTTTTAGACTATAATTACTACATAAGAGTAAGAGTAGATAAAATAAAACTTAGCTCTCAGAATTATTTAAGATTTTGCGTATGTTAATGAATTTTAATTTTATTTTTAATTGTCAATTTTGTATTGCACTTAAAAATAACATATTCTTCTATGTATAGCTTTAAGATTGAAAAATTAATATTCCATCTAATAAATTGAACTATTTTTATATACAAATATTGTATAAATATAATATTTACATATATTTATACCTAAATTATTTCACTATTAATATTAAATATAGTACAATGATTTAAAATATTACACATAAGTAAAACTAAACGTAAATAATTAATAGTAATAAAATATTAATATCATAAAGATATTTTTATTTTGAAATTAAAATTAGAGGGAACATCTTTTTTGGTACATCAACTATCTCAAATTATACACTTTAATGAAAATGAGAGGGTAAATAGATTGAATTGCCCTCGTGGCCTTAAGGGTACTTTGGTCATGAAAATATTGGAAATAGCCAAAAATTAGTTGAATTGATATTAACTTATAGTTGATGGACCTCAAAAGATATTATGAAATGTTACGGACCAAATTTGCTCATTTAGGATAGTTGATGTACTTAAAAAGATGTTCCCTCTAATTACGTTAATAAATATTATTAATATTATTATTATTATTATTATTATTATTATTATTATTATCATCATCATCATCATCATCATCATCATCATCATCATCATCATCATCATCATCATCATCATCATCATCATCATCATCATCATCATCATCATCATCATCATCATCATCATCATTATTATTATTATATTTAAAAATATTATAATTAAATAATTTTATAATTTAAAATTTCACTATGATTTTATTTATTAAATATTAATTTCTTAAATAATAAATAATATTTATTATTATATATTAATCATTTAATTAATTAATAATTATTATAATAATAACAATTATATATTAATATTATAATAATATAGTTATGATTATGATAATTTTAATTATAGTTATTTGTATTGAAATTAAGTATGATTTATAATTTTAAATTATATTTAACATTGTAAATAATAATAATAATAATAATAATAATAATAATAATAATAATAATAATAATAATAATAATATACATTAAATATGTAGTAATCTAAATTTGGGAAAAAAGAATATCTAAGAAAAGCTAGGATTCAGATTCCTGGAAAGTTGTACTAACTTTCCCTTGTTCTCGGGAATCTGATTACTTTCCCAGTTAGATTAAAAACCGAAATAAACACTTGAATTTAAAATTTAAGAAATTAGATTTTTTTCCAGACGGAATCCTGGCAACCAAACATGATACATCCCCAAAAAAGGTGATTTTTTCCAATATTAATTATGAGATATCTTCGTTAGGATAAATCAAAAAGAAAATTTGGTCATCTTTAAATGGATGGAGGTTTTAGATGTGATTTTCGAAGTGGATTTTATTTGATAGGGTGGTTACCTTCTTAAAAATTTTAAAAACAAAATAATACTAAGGGTGTGTTTGGTAGGCTATATGACTTAACATGTGATAACTCAAAGTGAGATGATTTATCTTAATTTTTATAAGATAACAAAATTTTTCCTAGTATTTGATAGCTTAAGATATGAAACGAGATGATTTGGTTATATGTGTGAAACGACATGTATGACCTTCTTATATTTATTTTTTATTAATTGAATTTACTTATAACATAATTAATGATTTTAGTATAAGGAAAAATTTAAAAATAGCAAACTTTATTAATTAGTAGTATAAAATAAATTAGGGGTGGGTAGGTACGGTATACCTTACCGAAACCATCATACCGTATACCTTACCGTAAATACGGTATGCGAAAAAGTCATACATTTACCTTACCAAAGTTTTCGGTATACCGAACTTCGGTATACCTTATTTTTGGTATGACGAATTTCCATATCGATACCGTACCTCATTTTCGGTATACTATACCGAAGTTCGGTATACCTTACTTTTGCGGTATACCTGACTTTCAACATCAATTAAAATAAAAAATGAGAGTTTTTAGAATATTATTTATATTTTATAATTTTAAAAATAAATTAAATATAATTTATTCATAATTATATTTATATTTCACAATAGATTTTATAATTTAAAAATATATAAAATACTCACTTTTCTTAACATTTCTTAAAACTCGTGTCGCTTATAAATGAGACTCCTAATGGCGGATGGAGGGAGTATATTTTATACTCCCTCCGTCCGACAAAAGATGTCACACTTGTGGGACGGCACAAGATTTTAAGAGGTTTTGTTTTGTGTGTTAAATGGAGAGAGAAAATATAATTTTTATATTCATGTGAGAGAACTTTTTCCAAAAAGAGAAATGTGACATCTTTTATGGGACAAACTAAAAAGAAAAGTATAACATCTTTTGTGGGACAGAGGGAGTATATGATTGTGTTTATATTTTTGTGGTATATACATTAGTTTACAGTATATACCTTAATTTACGGTATATACCGAATTTCGGTATGCAGCGGTATACCGGTATACCGCAAAGTATTTGAAAATTCATACCGTTACCTTACCGGAATCTTTCGGTAAGGTATCATACCGTACCGAAAGTCACGGTATACCAAAAATTCGGTATTTTCAGTATTTTTTCGATACGATAAGACCGGTATTTTGGTATTTCGGTATTTTTCCTCAGCCCTAAAATAAATAATAGCAGTAGTGAGAGAGGGAGGGAGAGAGGTAGGGGGAATAGCAGTAGAGGGGAGGTGGGAGAGGAGTAGCAAGAGAGGGATGGGGATAGGGGGGGGGGTCGGAATAGCAGTAGAGGTTTTTGGAGGGAAGGGAATTTAGGGTTATGGTTGACTTTATTAGGGGCGGTAGAGGGGTTAGGTTTATATAGAGACTAGTTTAATCTCCGTGCGATGCGCGACACACGACTTTTATAATAATCAGATGAGTATAAAATTATGTGTTCTCTTCGTCTATGAATAACAAATTCAGTTTAATTTAGTACAAGTTTTAGAAAATTAATAGAAAAGTGAATAAAAAAAGATAATGTAAGATGAGCCATATATCAATATATTAGCCCCCATGCAATGCGCGATACACGACTTTTACAATAATCAGATGAGTACATAATTATGTGCTCTCTTCGTCTAAGAATAATAAATTCAGTTTGATTTAACACAAGTTTTTAAAAAAATTATGAAAATTGAATAGAAAAAGATAATGAAAGATGAGTCATACTTATATATTTAGTTTTATAACAAAATGTGAGCAATATAAAGTTAATGGAATATGTGGTCCATTATAAAAAAATAATAACAAAGCAAAAGCAAGTGAGACATTTATTAGTGGACAGATGAAAATGACAAAATAGGACAATTATTGATGGACGAATGGAGTATTGTTAATAACTACTCCCCCTGTCCCATTAAAAATAAAATGTTTTATGGGTTGTCCCATTAAAAATGAAACGTTACTTAAAATTGAAACAACGTTTACTTTTTCATATCTCCTACTTTATTCTCTCCTCATTAACTCACAAGATAACATTACATAGAATTTTGTAAAAAAAAGCAAATGTTTCATTTCTAATGGAATGAGGGAGTATGAGTTTTATTATTTTTATATAGTACGAAGTATTTGAATTAGTTTATATTACTTCGAATTCTCTATAAGTTCGCTACGTAGGATATATATTAAATTTATCTTTATTAACACTCTTCGCATAAGATAAAATCGCTGACAACGTTGAAGAATTAGGGATAATCGACATAGCAACATGGAGTATTATGCTAACATTATCACTTGTAAGAACTTAATGTTTCCAATATATAAACACCTAGCAATAATAAAATGAATAGATTATACAATATTACTATATAGTATATTTTAAAAATGTTTATTTAACTTTTATATACTTTGTAAATTTAATTTATGAAAGATCAATAATATTGAATATATACAATAAGAAAGTGTGGTCCAATTTTTTAATTGATTGTATCGTTTATTCTTAAGTTTGGTTTAGGTCGGTCCTTCTTTTATATTTCTTCCTTATAACGCATTATAAAATGTTAAAATATATGATTAATTAATTTAGCAATAGATAATTGTCAATTTTCAAAATATTTCAGTTTTACGTACTTAATATTTTAGTACGATAGTATGCAATTGATAAATCAAAGAGACAGATGCACAAACCTTTAAAAGTAGTTTAAGCTTAGATGATAAAATATACTCCACTAAGAACAAAGATGATTATATTGAAGGATGTATAAAAACAATAATTTAAGTATAATTAAAAAATTATAAATTTGATAAATTAATGCCCAATATATGCTCCCTTCGTCCCACTTAATATGTCCACATTCTCAAGTGACACGAGATTTTAAAAGGAGTTGTTAGTTGGAGTAAGAAGAGAGAAAAACGTAATTGAATATTTTGATGAGTGAGAGATTTATTTTCAACCATAATTTAAATTTATTGATTTTATAAAGAGATAGTAGTATACTACATATAATATTATTTTTTATGAAAAATAAAAAATTCAAATTATAAAAAGAAGAAAAAGAAAATCTTCACAAAATAGTCATTAATTTTGTAAATAAATAACTCTTATTAATGCTAACTTATTTACATAGTTCATAAATGTTAACAAAATAGACGAATATTCAGCTATCTGCAAGTTAAATATAATAAATCAAACTATCATCATTCTCTCATTCAAAAAATATATTTCTTCTTACTACCATAAGAAGATGTTTTTTAGTAATTATGCGATTTCAATAGATTGTTCGCAATTGTTTTTTAGTAATTATGTGATTTCAATAGATTGTTCGCAATTGTTTTATGATTTAATTTGATTGAAATATTTCAACCACGAAAATTTGAAGTATTCATTCAATTTAGGATTAATAGCCATTTAAACTTTGATCAAATTCGGCCGATTTATCTCTTGTTAAATTTTTAGTAAAACTTCGATTTTATAGAATATGCATATATATGTCTATTTTTAACTACAAATTGTTCCAAAACTCACATTCAAATATACATGGATTAGTGATAAGACTCGTTTCATGCATTGGTATTGGGTTAAAACTCTGTGCATTTGGGGCGCTAATCTGTGTTTATGAGTTCAGGTGCGTAGTAAATCTGCCGGACCTAGGAGTTGCTGTTACCTGACCTGGCAGATGCAAAAGAGATGGAATTGAAGTAAAAATCAGAAGTTGTCGTTCGGACCCGGGAGAATTAAAAGTTGGCGACAGGAGCAGAATGGAGCAAGGACAGATTATTTTAGAGAGTCTTATTCAAGGGTAAAAGCGTCTAATTACCAGAGGGATACCCTAGGGATCAGAGTCTCACACTTTAGTTCAAGCTCTTGTTCCATTCCTTAGTTCCACACTTAAAAAATTTCTCATTTCACTTGCTGCGCACTTGGAGATGGATTGATTCTGGCCACCGTGGTTCTCATCGTTGTTTTGCTGCTGTGTAACACCGCCTTGTGAAGGCGAAGAAACAATATTTACTTTTTTTTGTTTAGTTTGCTTTCGGTTTCAAGTACTTGTTAGTTTTTAAGTTTCATAACTCTGGTACTTATTTCTCGTTATTATGGAAGTTCACGCTGGTTTTTGTTGGATCTCGCTGAGTTAATGTTTATTTCTTGCCTTTTACTTTCGTTCTTGGTTATTGTTGGATATTTGGAGCTGAAATCTGTTAGTTTGTTGTTGGAGGTTGTAGATTTGTGTATGGAGATGTTTGGATTTGTTGAATCTTGGTGGATTTGAGTTGGAGTTTCGTGTATCTGGTGTCTGTTGTTTACGTTGTGCATGATTATGGCTATTTACTTTTTGTTTCCGCATCCTTTAGGTCCAGTAGCGTAGATTTGTTAGTTTAGGGTTTAATTTCTTGTTTTAAGTTTAGATCTGAAGTTTGCTCTGTTTTCATGGTGTTTAATACTCTGTTTTATCTGCTATTTTTGTTTGATTCCCAAAGAAGATGAAGTTGTTGGTAGTTAGAACCAGATCTGCTTTTGTCAGTACTTTCTGCACATGTACTTTGCTTTTTCTGCATGTCCCCCAGACCCCAGCACTATCTGCATTGTCTTTTTACTTTTCTTTATGCTTTTCCAGACCCTGGTAGTTTAAGGAAACTTGTCCCCACTTTTCGCTTTATAATTGTCTGTCCAAATTAGGAAAACCCGTCTAGCTAAGTTAACTCCAATTGTCTTAGAACTTTAAAATATCTTATTTCTCTAAGTCATGCATGTTCCGCACGTTCTCAGTTATTAGACCCAGTAGGTAGAGTAAAGTTTTTCCTATCTCTCAGACCCAGTAGTTTTAAGTTCTCGACCCACAAAATTGCGTGGCAGCAGCCAACCCCTTTTCCCAAAACATCCTCAAATGCAGTTTCGTAACACATTCGTCCTCGTGGGATCGATCCTTTACTTCCATGTGCTAAGTTGTAGTATAGTGGGTTGAGGTTTTGAAGAAATAGAGTGCATCCAACGACCCCTGTCTGATAGTTTCATGATCTTCTAGCCTCTGAAGTCTAGTCGAATCCTCTGGACCTGTTAGATTGAGTGATATCACACACTGCACGCATCACTCTAGACTCTTCAAATGGCGCCGTTGCCGGGGATGCATGGTGTTATTTGTGTGTTTGCGAATGTTTTAGTGTAAATAGTTTACTTATTATGTTTTCTTTTGTTCTTTTTTCAGTTTATGAACAGAAGCTCCAGGTTTGGACACTGGAACAACTCATCTGGTTGAAGAAGCGCCCAGACTAGTTGGCGGGTCAAGGAAGCGATATTCCCAGTTACCACCAGATCGGGGCTTACAACAGGGGATCCAGTTCACCTGAGTTCGGAGAGCGACGAGGAGTCAACTTCGTCAGTTAAGAAGGAACCAAAGTCAACCTCAGAAACAGAGGAGGAAAGCGTTGAAGATATGGCCAACGCAGGCGACGACGACCCGGAGATCGGCTCGCTCACTGCCCATTTAGATGGCGAGCCTGCCCAGGCTATCGTCTCTACCCAGCGCCAGAGGGCGATCGACATCAAAACTAACGTGCTGGGCATTCTACCCAATTTCTCGGGTCGGAGGAATGAATGTCCATACGAATTCCTCAACGAATTCAGTAAGCTTTGCAGTATTCAGAAGAGGCCCAACGATACAACATAGGAGGATTACCGCCTACGCGCGATCCCGTTTGCGCTGAAGGGAGAGGCTAACACTTGGTTGTTAAGGTTGCCACCCGACTCGATCCATACATGGAAGGATTTCAAGTTGGAATTCCTGGATTACTTTTTCCCTTCTAACAAAACGAATGCTCTTAAGAAGGAGATTCAGGAATGCAAGCAAGACTATGATGAATCGTTGAGTCAATACTGGTCTAGATTTAAGGGGCTGCTCGATGCTTGCCCGAACCACAGGATGATGGAAGCCGAAACCTACTATCTATTCTATGAAGGGGCGAAACCTGAGTCTAAAGACCTGATGAATACCGCTAGTGGAGGAAATTTCACCAAGAGGAAGGTGAGCGAGGCCCGAGAGATCCTGGGAAGATTAATTGATGCAAAAAAGGCATACGATTCACCTCGTACCATCCTAAGGAGAGGAAGTGTAGATGCAGTAACAGTGCAAAGTGAAGAAAGAATGGATGCTCGAGTGGACGCAAGGATGGATGTTAAAATGGAGCAGCTGGAGAAGACTATTCTAACCGCCTTGGGGAAGAACGACTCACCGGGTCCAACAGAAAAAGATAAACAAGCACTGGGTCCAGAGGATGGATACAATTGTTACGGACCTCAAGGAGGGATGGATTGTCCAGCCCATATAAATGCTGTGGGAAATTGGAACCAAAATAATCAGGGCAGTAATTGGAACCAGTGGAAAATTAAAGAAGCTCCATGGAGGGACAATCCATGCTTCAGGTGGTCCGATGGGAGTCAAAACCCTCAACTCCAGATTACTAACTCAGAAGGAAACCAAGGGGGCCAATCCAACTGGTCCGGAAGGAATCAAGAAGGACAGGGTAATTGGAGTCAAGGAGGTCAAGGAAATCAGCCCAGCTGGAACAATAGGAATCAAAATAACCAGGGAAGCTCATATGTACCCCCACACCAGAGGAACAACAACTATCAGGGACCAGGGAATCAGTACAACAATAACCAAGGAGGTCAAGGAAACTTTCGCCCGCATCAAGGGGGTGGACCAAATCATGGTCAAGGGCCAAGTGGCAGTCAACCGAACTCCAGACCCCAGAGGAATCTGGATGATATGGTCCATGACCTAGTGAGTTCTCAACAACACATGCAGAACAACTTACTGGCCAATAATGACGTAGTCCACAAGCTCCAGGATGCTCAGCAGGAACACAAGGCCGCAATGGATCTGATGTCGAAGCAATTATCTCAGATCGCGACGTCCCTGAGCGATATGCGAGGAAATGAAGGGAGAATTCCAGCCTCAGTAAAGCCACCAGACAGGGCAAATGTCAGCCAGGTTACCCTGAGATCCGGAAAAGCATATGAAGGACCCAGGTTGAAAGTAAATGATGAGGTACCAGTGCCGATGAGCGAGGATGTTATCCACCCGGTCCAGCAAAAAGAAGATACCAAAGAAGAAGAAGTCAGAGCAGAGGATGGTATCCAAGCCGGTGATTTGGGAAGACCGTTACCTCGAATGGCTGACCCATTTTTCCTAGACCCGGAGCCTGAGGTGGAAACTGAGAGAGGAGAAAGGAGAGACTGAAGAACCCTCTAAAGAAGATCCTACCAACGCAACAAAGAGGGTGAAACCTTTTCCCTACCGAGGGATGCCAAGAAGAAAAAGGACAACCCCGTGGATTTCATGGAGATCTTTGGAAAACTGGAGATCAATCTCCTGTTCCTGGAAGCTTTGAAGCTGCCCCCGTTCAGCAAATTCATTAAGGAGTTCATTGCGGGCAAGGCAAAATCCGATGGAAAGATCGTGATCGGGGAGAATGTATCTGCAGTAATTCAGAAGAGGATAATGCCGTCGAAGCAGACTGACCCAGGTATGTTCACCTTACCTATCACTATAGGAGGTGTTAGAGTCGAGCATGCTATGTGTGATCTAGGTGCGTCTATTAATGTGTTACCGCTTTCCATATATAAAAAACTGGTAGGAGCAAGAATGACTGATACGAAAGTGGTGATCCAGTTAGCTGATAGATCATGCATTAGCCCTGAAGGAGTGTTAGAAAATGTGATAGTAAAAGTTCATGATTTTCTATACCCTGCTGATTTCCATGTGATAAAGATGAGTGACAATGAAACTGCTGAGTCTAGTGGCGTTCTTTTAGGAAGACCATTTTTGAAGACCGCTAAGACTATAATTGATGTTTTTGATGGCACCATCTGTTTAGATTACAATGGGGAGAAATTCACTTTTAGCATTGATGAAGCTATGAGGAAACCACTTGACGTGGAAAACCTCCATTTTGTTGATGTCATTAACCCCCTGGTCCAGGAGTTTCTTGAGATCGAACTATTGCAGGAACAGGCTGATGCCTCGGAGATGACTGAATCTATGAGAAAAGAAGTTGCAGGATGGTGTGAAGCAGTTATTAAGCAAGGGCTATCTGATGAAGAAATCACAAAAGTAATAATGGACTTCTGTGGCGAAGCAGGATACCATGGGTCCAAGGGATCAGTCCAACTGGCCAGTGTGGAAAAGTTGCCAGAGTTGGATGAGCTGGTCAAGAAAGGTATGGAGAAGAACCCGTTGCCCCCCGAAGTACCCCCTCCAAAGAAAGAGTTGAAGAACCTTCCTCCGGGTCTGAAGTACGCCTACCTAGGCAAATCTCTGTCTGTCATAATCAACAGCCTTCTGACCCAAGAGCAGGAAGTCAAGCTATTGGAAGTGCTGGGGAGGAACCAAAAAGCAATAGGGTGGACTCTATCTGACCTGGTGGGGATCAGTCCCGATCTGTGTATGCACCACATCCGTTTGGAAGAAGGAGCCAAGGCACATCGGGATCTCCAGAGAAAACTCAATCCCAACATGAGAGAGGAAGTTTTAAAGAAAATATTGAAACTGCTGGCCCTGGGAATCATATACTCCATTCCCGATAGTGAGTGGTTGAGTCCTGTTCACATGGTGCCGAAGAAATCAGGAATACAAGTAGTCACGAATGATCACAACGAGCTTGTGCCCACAAGGTTAGTCACGGGGTGGAGAATGTGCATAGACTACCGAAAACTCAATGCGGCCACACGCAAGGATCATTTCCCGCTACCCTTCATCGACCAAATGCTGGAAAGGTTGGCGGGAAAACAATACTTCTGCTTTCTAGATGGCTATAGTGGATACTTCCAAATCTATGTCAATCCGGAGGATCAAGAGAAGACCACATTTACTTGCCCCTTTGGAACATACGCCTACCGAAGAATGCCGTTTGGTCTATGCAACGCACCTGGGACGTTCCAGCGATGTATGATGAGCATTTTCTCAGATTTGCTGGAGGATTGTGTAGAAATTTTTATGGATGATTTCACCGTATATGGAGATTCTTTTGAGACTTTCCTGGGGCACCTAGATGTTGTTTTGGAGAGATGCAGGAAGAAGAACCTTGTGCTAAACTATGAGAAATGCCACTTTATGGTCAAGGAGGGGATAGTACTGAGACATGTTGTATCTGAGAGGGGCATCGAGGTAGATCAAGAAAAGGTGGAAGTGATCTCTAAGCTTCCACACCCAACGAATCAGAAGGAAATTCAAGGATTCTTGGGGCATGCCGGGTTCTACCGAAGGTTCATTAAAGACTTCCTCAGAATGATGTGGAGTTTGAGTTTGATGATAAGTGTGAAAAAGCCTTCCAGCTACTCAAAGATCGCCTGGTCACAGCCCCGATAATCCGCTCACCCAACTGGAATTACCCCTTCGAGGTAATGTGCGACGCAAGTGACTTTGCAATAGGAGCGGTTTTGGGCCAGAGGATCGAAGGAAAAAGTTATGTCATATTTTATGCATCAAAGACTCTCAACCAAGCCCAGAAGAACTATGACACCACCGAGAAGGAGATGCTGGCTGTGGTGTACTCATTTGAAAAATTTCGGCCATATCTAATGGGGTCGAGGGAAATAGTGTTCACTGACCACACAACCATTAAATATCTCCTAGCCAAGAAGGAATCCAAGCCAAGGCTAATCCGATGGGTGCTGCTATTGCAAGAGTTCGACTGGGAAGTCAGAGATAAGAGAGGGATCGAGAATAGAGTGGCTGACCACTTAAGCAGAATTGTCCAGGAAGAAGATGAGGAAGCCGTATCCGATGCTTTTCCAGATGAGCATTTGTATTACTTAAGGGGATCCACTAGCCCCATCAGATGGGTAGCAGAGTTAGCGTTAACTAGGCCCAAGGAGTCAGAGAAACGAAAAGGCAAGCCGAATGAGGAGCCCTGGTTCGCGGACCTGGCGAATTATTTAGTTATTGGAGAACTTCCTGACGCACAAGAAATCACTAGGGCCCAGAGGATGAAAATCAAAAGTGAATCCAAGTACTACTTTTGGGATGACCCATACCTCTGGAAGATGGGTTCAAATCAGGTGATAAGAAGGTGTATTCCAGAGTGGGAGCAAAGAGATGTACTCAACCATTGCCATGCACTGGCATGTGGTGGCCATTTCGGCCCAAGGAAAACTGCAAGGAAAGTTCTGGATAGCGGTTTCTACTGGCCCTCGCTGAATAGGGATGCTTATGAGTTCTGCCAGAATTGCAATAGGTGCCAACTGACCGGAGGGATTTCTTTGAGAGATGAGATGCCGCAGACTCCGATAATAGTCTGTGAGATCTTTGATGTTTGGGGCATGGACTTCATGGGCCCATTCCCATCTTCATATGGAAATACGTATATATTGGTTGCTGTGGATTACATGTCTAAATGGATAGAGGCCAAGGCTACAAGTTCAAGCGACGCGAAGGAAGTTTCAAAGTTTCTGAAGGCCAATATATTCAACCGATATGGAGTGCCCCGTGCGATCATCTCAGACCGGGGGACTCACTTCTGTAATAGGACGATTGAAGCACTGATGAGAAAGTCTGGAGTTCACCATCGGTTATCTACTCCGTATCATCCCCAGTCAAATAGGCAGGCTGAAATCTCAAATCGAGAGACCAAGAGCATCCTGGAGAAGACGGTGAATACCTCTAGGAAAGATCGAAGTAAGTGTCTTGGTGATGCCATCTAGGCCTATAGGACCGCTTATAAGACACCAATTGAAATGTCACCCTACAGATTGGTATTTGGAAAAATGTGCCACCTGCCCGTGGAGATAGAACACAAAGCGTATTGGGCAGTCAAGGAAATGAATATGAAGGCTCATGCCTGTGAGGAAGAGAGGAAGCTGCAACTGCAGGAGCTAGAGGAATTGAGGCTGGAGTCATATGATTCAGCCATGTGGTATAAGGAGAGGACCAAACACTGGCACGATAAAAACCTTCGGTCAAGGAGCTGCAGGTTGGGCAGAAATTACTCCTTTTTCAGTCAAAGCTCAAGCTCATGCCTGGAAAACTGAAGTCCAAGTGGATAGGCCCGTACACAATCGTCGGCATTCGAGCGCATGGAGCAGTAGAAATTCAGAGAGTCAATGCTAACTCTGTTCATTTCCTTGTTAATGGTCATAGAGTGAAGGTGTTCAGGGATAGTTCAAAGTTGTGTGAAGTGGAAGAAATTCCACTCCACACACTTTCCACTATTGCCTAGTAAGCCATGTTTAAATATTCTTCGGGAATTACTGGGTCAGGTAGATAGGGTACATTTTTTTTTCTATAAACTGACTGGACCAAGTAGTTCCCTAGAATATTTAAACATTTAGATGTAAATAACTTGAATAAGTTTTTTTTATGTAAATACAAAAAATATATATATACTTCTAAAATCCAAAAAGATTTTTAAACTCTGAGCGTCTGAGAAAATGCACAAATTTGGAAAGCTTATCTCTTTGACCCAGATGCTCAGCAAATTTCATTTTTTTACCTAGTGTTTAAGTTAATCGGTCCGAGAGAAGCGGAAAAAAATCAGGGGGGAGTTTAAAATTTTGAATTTCAAAAAGCTGGCGAGGCGTACGGTTGCTTGCGTCAAGACGCGACCGTTCGCCTGCAGCCAATCATGATATTCTAATTTATTTTCTTTTCTTTTTCTTTTATTTCTTCTCTTTTATTTTCCTTTTATTTTCCTTTTCCTAAAATAACTTCCCTAAAAACTAGTTAACTTCCCTCTCCTAAAATAATTTCCTCACAACTCCGAATTCACAATTTCTTTTTTTTTCTCTTACTGCAGTACCGAAAACCACCACCACCGATAATCTACCGCCGCAAACCATTGCCGTAAACGGAGATGCAGAGAAATCCGATGGCGCGCTCAGCCCGTGGAAAAAACCCACCGAAGGAAAAGGCGAAAAAGATGTCGGCAGAGGCGACGAGTTCGTACCCTACTGCCGAGAAACTGCCGGCACCACTACCCGAAGAAGATCCAGTACCCACACCGGTGGTAGTTCAACTACAGCCAGAAATCACATCGGAAAACCCAACATCTACACTAGCTTCCGCCACGGCGACCAACGAGGAAGTTCTGGATCCCGGAGAGGTAGTGAGAGAATTTATGGAGAAGTATGGGAATGTACCGAAGGCGAGCAAATTCTTCGCTAACATCTCGGAGGCGTTTCGGAAGCAGAAGAAGAATTTCCTGCACTAACCCCACTCACAATCCCACTGAGGCCCCAAACCTTAATCGAAACACCAACTGCACTAGCCTTACCCACACACCAAGAAAACCCCCAAATCTTACCCGAAACCCTAACCCAAGAAACGAACCCCCCAAACACTCTTCCTCAAACAGAGACCGAGCCCCTTGCCGAGCCTTCTGTAAATGAAGAAAAGACTGCCGAGGAGGATGGCGATAAAATGGACACCGAGGAATCCGAGAGAGAGGAGGAGGGGGGTGAACGAATTGAGCAAGAACAAATACTGGATGAAGAGGCCACTGGGTCAGGGGATGAGGGAGAGAAGAGAGAGGGTATAGACGGTGGAGAGGGTGCTGAGGCTAGGGAGGACCAGGGGGAAGAAACAGGGGATGCAGGGGAGACGGAACGGCAGGATGCGGAGAAGGCTGTAGATGGTGAGAGGGTAGTGAGGGTAGAGTAGGTAAAGAAGGTGAAGTGGTTGGGAATGGGAAGGCTGAGAAGGAAGAAGAGAATGGTGACGAGAAGGAAGAGGAGACTGTTAGTGATGAGGCTGTTGAGAAGGAAGAGGAAAGAGAGGGTGATGGAAAAGGTGCCGAGAAAGAAAGTGAAGAGATATAGATGGAGATCGTAGTGGTAGACGACACTACTACTGAGGAGCAAGGGACCCCGACAAATGAGAGGTTGACAAGGAGGTAGTCCCGCCGGAACAGAAACCAAGAGGATGAGGCAGAGGCAGATAGGCCCAGGAGATTAAGATTTGAGGACACAGAAGAAACAAGGGACGTGATACGCTTAGATTTTGCACTATTTAAGGCCATTATTTGGTCCATTTTTGATGTCAAAGTCACTCTACACATCCAATATTTGCATATTTTGTCTATTTTGGTATTTTGACGTGTTTTGTGAGAAATGTATATAATTGAGCCGAAAAAGAGAGCAAAAATGCCAAGTTTGGGAATCTGGAGTCAGACGGCGACCGGCGAGCAAATCAATGCAGCGGTCCACCTCGGAAAAATGTGCTTGGAAGAGAAGTCTCGTCCGGCGACCGCCGGAAGATGTGCGGCGGTCCGCCGCGAGGGAACAGACTCTCTGGACTCCAACGCGGCGACCGACGGCAAAGGTGCGGCGGCCCACCGGAGAAAGGCGGCGAATCCGAGAAGCCCTAGATTTGCGCCCAGTTTTACCATATTTTGGAGATTTTTTCCTTCTACAACAAGGCATGGCTTTTCCCTATAAATAAGGCCTCAAGCTTCATCAAAAAGAGAGAACTTCTAATTGCAAAATACTTCATAGAGATCAAGGCTTAGAGTACTTCACTGGTGCAAGGAGTTGGAGCAGGATTTCAAGAACATCAAGAACGACAAGGATTCAACCCACGGGTTTTATTTGCTTTAGTTTTATGTTCAAATTGTCTTCCCTTCAATCTATGTTTTTAGCTTATTCAATTATGTGTAACTAAACTCATAGGATTCTAGGGATGTGTTAGTAACGACTTTGGTTATACAAGTTCCGTTTTCTATTTAATATCCGTTTTGTTTTTACTTTGTTTCTTCCCTAAGTTAATCTTGATGCTTCATGATTGAGTGACACAATCGTGTATGATTTAATATAACTTGCTTCATAACTGTGACAGAGTTCTAGCGAGTTAGGTCCACTTAGTAGACACTACAGTTAGCTTCCTTTAAAACGGCACTGTTAATTGAGAGTGAGGACTTTTCAAGGGTCTTAGGAGCTTTTTGGAGTTACGTGTTAGGATTGACAACCCTAATCTTGTAATCAACGTTTGTTTCGCATGAGCATAATCTAGGTGACTCGTTCTATCAAAGTAATAACTGTGCTAGGGTATTGTAGTTGGAATTTTGTATAACCATAACTGTGAACACACATCCCTGGGATTCCCTTATCTCTATTGTCTTTCTCTTGATTTATTTGCTTTTAGTTGATCTATGCTCTTATTTGCTTTTAGTTTTTCAAAAGTTTTCAAAACCCAAATATTTTTCCAAATAGTAATTGAGCCTCAGTAGAGGATAGACACTTTGAGTTCGTCTTCCCCGTGTTCGATATCCGGTACTGACCTTTAGCTATACTATATATACTCTGTATACTTGCACGTTTATTTAGTGCTAATAAAAAGTGAAGAGCATCGGGTTCGAGTGGCTTCTAAACCACAGTGAAGAGGAGGTACCGGTGGCTCTGGCAAAGGAGTTCTTCACATCCTTCAAATTCAAACTAACTACGGATCTCGACGCGGACGCAATCTCCTTCCGACTGTTCAATGAAGAGATGGAGATGAGTATCAGGGAGTGGCCGCTGAGAATGGGGCTACTCACACCCAAAGAAGAGGAAGAAGGAACCTGGAACGAGAGGGACATCGGCGCACCAAAGAATACAGCAGGCTTCGATGCCGAGGAGGCCTGGAGGATGATTGCCCACAAGAAGGTGGCTAAATTCAAGACGAGCACATCAAAAGGGATACACATCACTGACCCTGTACTCCGATTGGCACAAGTATACATCGGGTACAATCTCTTGGGTCAAGTGGGTGCAACTCTCACTACTCCAGAGTTGTACTTCATGTGGTGTATGTTGAACAATGTGAAGATCCACCTCGGGTACTGGACTGCCTATGCATGCCAGAGAGTCAGAACCCACTCCGACCGCCATCTCTACACTTGAAACTTGCTGGGAGCATACCTCCAGATAAATGTGTCAATGAAGATAGCCGACTCGGTCACTAACCTGTCAATGTGTAGCGCCCCAGGGTACTTCGATCTCGCATTCTTTTGCAACAAAGGGCTGACGATAATGAAGGACGATGTGCTGAGATTTTACGAAGTGGGGATATTTGATAGAACGAAGATAAAGACTGAGAAGGTGGATGGATAAGGAAGCGAGAGAGTGGCTAATGAAGGATGGCAAACCAGGATGGAAGAAACGATGCTGAGGCTAGGTGCGAATACAGTGCAGCAACATGAGATCTTGTTGAAGCTGCACGAGGAGGCGGTAACTCAAAGGGAGATGATGACCGCGCAAGTTGCGAAGATGACCCAGGCCGTGGAGACGATGATGAGAATGGTCATTATGGTTGACCAGAAGATCCTCCGGGTCCAACAGCAGCGCATGCCCCCGAAGTTGCCCACAGAATCTAGGCAACAAGCCCCAGGAGTCACCTCAGAGCAGCCAGCATCCAGCGTCCAGGAAATGCCATCAGCCAGGAAGAGAAAGGACAGTGAGACCACACCCGGTGTACCAGTGAAGAAGGATACCCCTAGGCCAGGGGAACAGAAGGCCAAGAAGGATGATGAACCCAAACCAAGCCAGAAGAAAGTCAAGACGGTGTCCAAGAAGTCTGGTCCCACGGGGGACCAGAACCAGAATTAAAACCCCCCATAAACCAAGTAATTTTAAGTTTCTGTTTTTTTTTTAATGTCTTTTTATGTTTTAGTTGTTTTTACAAAGCATGCCCGTATATATGTGTCTGTGAATATTTGTGTTAAGTTGTCTTCTCCCACTTAGCCCAATCCTTGGTCTAAGTGTGAGAAGTTTATGTTAATATGGTATGTTTTGGTATCTGTTAGTTTGTATACCTTCTCCCACTTAGCCCGATGCTCGGTCTAAGTGTGAGAAGTTTGTTTTTATATAATATGTGTTTTGTGAGTCTGTTGAGTGTCGCACTAACTTAGCCCTGATTTCCACTTCACCGAAAATGCTTGGGGACAAGCATGATGAAGTGGGAGGGGGGAGGGAGTTAGTGCAAGTTAGTGTCAAGTATGTGTGTCTGTTTTCTAGGTCTAGGAGTTAGTAGTAAGTCGTTTAGTAGGTAATTCTGTGTTTATGCATAACTGGTGAATAGAAAGCAAAAGCCCCTTAGTGAGAGTAATTGAAGAGAGAATGCATGTCAACTTTGATGCCCTTTTCCTTAATAAATCAAAATCGGTTTGGATGAAGTAAGGACGATAGAATATGCCTCGACTGATCTAGTTGTGAAGCCCTCCATAAAAGTGAGTTATAAGCCTTAAACACTTCATACTAACACAAAATGAGAGGGCTGCCACTTGATGCTTAGGGAGAGAACTTAGAAGGAGAAAAGTTTTGGTGATAGAAATAACCTCTCGGGCCTAGGGAAAGGGTACTGGAGGTATAAGCTGGACGAAGTCCAGGGTCTAAAATGGAGGAATAAACTAGACAAAGTCCAGAGAGTCAAAAAAAAAAAAAACTGGAGGTATAAGCTGGACGAAGTCCAGGGAGGTATAAGCTGGACGAAGTCCAGGAGGGAAGGAGAAAAAAATTATAATAAGAGTAAAGACAGGGGAACTCTCTGACCCGAGGCATCAGTGGTATGGCAATATAAGAGCGAACGATCCTAACATCCCTGGTGAGGAATGAGTGATCGAGCGAATCCAACAATTAGTAAAGTTAGAGGCTATCTTGACAAACTGACAAGCCGATTAGATAGAAGAAGGGAAGGGGAAGATTCGGAGACTGTAGGTTCTTGGATTGACCTTAATCTTGTGGGGATGGCTGCTAGAAAATGAACCAGTTTATGCATTTATGTGTTAAATGTGTTTTAGTATGTGTGTTTTGTCTGTTTTCTTTGTCTAAGTCCTTTAGCGTCTAGGTCTAGTAGTTTGAGTCTTTTTTCTTTTTAGTAGAATCGGTTAAGGGGAAACCATGCATTGAAACTTGCCTTATTCCTTTTTCTTGTCTTTATACTTGAGGACAAGTATTGTTTAAGTGTGAGCAGTTTGATAAGGCTCGTTTCATGCATTGGTTTTGGGTTAAAATTATGTGCATTTGGGGCGCTAATCTGTGTTTATGAGTTCAGGTGCGTAGTAAATCTGCCGGACCTAGGAGTTGCTGTTACCTGACCTGGCAGATGCAAAAGAGATGGAATTGAAGTAAAAATCAGAAGTCGTCATTCGGACCTGGGAGAACTAAAAGTTGGCGGACCTATGAGTTGCTATTACCTGACCTCTCAGCGTGATAAACGAGGAGAAGAGAATACTTGCGAGATAAGCCGACGAGGTGGGCTTTCTTTTAAAATAAGGACATTGTCCTAAACTGATATTGATGAGAATGAGATATGTGTTATCATGCCTTGATTTGTTTTGTCGTGCCTATCCCTCGTGGCTATGCCACTATTGATTTAATCGAATTCGGATCCTTGTAGAGCCGCAAACTCTACTTGGGTTAGTGTACACCAATGTTAGACCGAGTGCTGGCGTACGGGTCGGCCGGTCTAGTGACCTGGATTGCGGTCACATTCCTTGTCATGTAGAATGAGGATATGGTAAACGTCGATGAGAAAAATGGTTGCGCGACCGTGATATTTGAGAAAGAAGATATTTTGGTGCCTCGGGTCTTTCTAAAGTTAAAACCCCGATGGACACTTGAAAATGGCATGATGATAATAACTATATTTGTGATAAAACTGTTTTCGGCAATGAGCCCATTGAGTATGATTATCGTACTCAGCCCTGCATGTGTTTTCCTTATGTGCAGGTTGAGTGGTGACGAGCGGGCGGCGGTGTTGAGTAGAGAATAATAAGATGATCTGTTGGTACTTAAGGTGTCGTTGTGTCCTCATACATAGCCTCACTTCTTTCTTGGTCGCTTCCGCTATGCTATATTTCTATGAAAACTTATGATCTTTTGTTGGGATAAATACTTTTATTCCATGGGTATATTTTGGATAGGGAACACTTGAAAATATTTTTGAACCTTTGCTACTTTGGAGCATTTATGGTGATAGCCTTTTGTTGGATTTCTTTGCTAAGGCATTATTCTTTTCTTACTTAATTGTTCATTAAATGCTTTGGTAAAATCCCTTTTGAAATGGAACCCTAGCCTATGACCTTTGATGCTTTTAAGTCCGCCTAGTTAACGAACGCTGCATTTATTATACCCTAAATGGGCGGGTCGTTACAGTTGGTATCAGAGCGATCGTTCTTTCCGCTCTGGACCCAAGAGTCTTGTTGAATTAAAAATCTGAAATTTGTGTAAATTGATTAATGGATAATCGTCGAAGGCTCAACACCGCAACTCGTCTCCGCTCAACCACGATGAATGAGGTAACAAGTATCTCTTGAATATTGATTTGAATTATGAAATATTGGAAGTTGAAGCGAATGGGAGTTGTTGTGATATTTGGAAATTTGTGATGGAGTATAAAATGATGATTATGCATGCAATTGAAATTTGCGGATTATGATTATGCAAAATAAAAGATGAATGTTGTTATGCAAGTGATTTGCGACTAAGATCGCTACGAATCGAATAAATGAGATTCTATATGATTTGTGATTTTTGTGATGAACGATATCTATGAGTATTGATTTGAATTGTGAGATGTTGGAAATTGCGATGGGAATATTACTCTAGTGAAAATGAAAATATTTCAATGGTAATCGAAGTTAATATGACGTCTTTGAAAAAAAAATATATATTGCTTGGGAGTGTGAAATGATGTATATGCATGGATATGAAATTGCTAAGTGCGATTATGCCAAGAATGATGAATGATGTTGTGCAAGTGAACTTGTATTTTACTCGATAAAGAAAATCGGCGAATACGTGTTAGACTTCTATGTGCTTGGATGAATGAAATCCTATATGACTGTGATTTCTTGATTGTATGTGAAATAATACCTATGGGAAATGTGAAGTAAATATTATGGCTTTTGGAAAATGTTGTGAAGATATGAAATGGGAGACATTATGAGAATATACAAATTGTTTTTAGCAATGAGGCATGAATGCGTTGAATGTGATGGATATTGAAGTATGATTGTGAACTTGTATTGGTTGATGTTGAGATTTGTTATCACTTCTGCGAAACTAAAGAATTAACTTGAAGGAAATACACGTTGCTTCCATGAACGACAAAACTTTATGCCTATGTGATTGAAATTTCATGACTATGAAACTGTGAAAGGCAAAGCATGATACGCGTGTGGTTGCGAGCTGTGATTGTGATGTACATGCGCATGAACTACATGATTTATGAAATGCGATTCCATGAATGATTGATTGACTAAGTGTTGCTATTCACATATATCGATTTACGATATTTGTTATGAAACACCAA
>NC_062965.1:34223932-34304015 GCF_023119035.1 Salvia hispanica | reverse complement strand
GACCCTAAATGATCTTGGACCGAAAGGTTCAGAATTTGAGAAATAAATCCATTGCTAGCGTGAAAGTATTGTGGAGGAACCACGAATATGAAGAAGCCACGTGGGAGCTTGAGGACAAGATGAAGGAACTGTACCCGGAACTTTTTCCATGAGGTACCAAATTTCGGGACGAAATTTCTTTTAAGGGTGGTGGAATGTAACGCCCCACTTTTTCAAACCCTAATTTTCGGGTTATAAATTTTTTTCATTAAATGCCTTAAATGCTATGATATGTGGATTATTTGATGAGTAATTAATTGCATAGTGTCTTTGTGACCTAATTGCGTATGAGAATGGAGATTGAGTTGAATAGTCAACTTGTTGAAATGTTGACGTGGCTATTGAATAGTCAAAGATGTGGAAAATATGACGTGGCCGTTGAAAGGTCAATGCGATGAGAAAAGAAGAGGAAATAAGGAGATGATTGATTGGGTATGAATTTTTGATGCGGAGAAATATAATTGTGGGTGAATTATTTTTCCTAAGGGATGAGTAAGAATTAAATAGGAGCATTATTTAAATCATGTGGAATTTTCGGCCACTATCTTTATTGGAGAAGAAATAATATTATTCTTGGATTTAATTATTTGTTTGGGATAGTTATCCAAATTAAATCCAAAGTCCAAATACTCTATAATTCCTACATGGAATTTTCGAAATTATCACCTGTGATATTCATGAGATTTTCGAAAATCTCACCTAGAAAGGAGGGAGGATTTATTTGTTATTTTATTGATCCCTTATTTATTCTATTCCATGAATAAATATAAATATACTAGAATATCTACCATATCTTGCCATATCCTAATTAAATTAGGATTTGAATTTATTCCTTATTGGAAAAGGAAAAAGTCACGCCTAGTTCCTATTAAATTGGGGAGTATTTTATTTTATTCATGCTCCGTGATATATTATTCTGCTCCGTGAAATATTCAAATTAAATCATAGGCTATTTATTTAAGCCTAAATTTCGAAATCCCCATACTTCTCAACAAGTTTAACGCCACTTCCTCAAATCTCTCCATAATCTCTACCAATATCTCTCCCAAATCTTTTATTTAATTAATTATTGGGATATTATTTTGGCACTCTATAAATAGGAGAGAAACCCTAACCCTAGAGATCAAAACCGGCGCCTCCCACTCCTCTTTATTTTCGAAAATTACTCCCCCACTCTCTCTAAGTTTTCTTCAAGTTTTCTTCAAGATTTCTTCATCAATTGAGAAGAATTCAAGTGAAATTCAAGAGATTATTGAAGAATCAAGACTAATTCCTTGTTTCTACCGTTCGTTCTTTTGGAAAAGGTACTTTAAATTTTGATCTCCTCTTCTTCTACCGATTAATCGGTATTCTTGAGTCCACATGCATTTAGATGAGTGAAGGGGAAATAAATTGATGAAATTTGGGATGCATGGATGTGTGTGTGTTTTTTTTTGACCGTGTGTGTGTGCACGCCTCGGTCGGCGTGCACAAGTGTGATGATCGTGTGCGTATGTTGTGTGTGTGGAACACTCATGCGTGATACGAATTATTGATGATTTTAGAATGATTATTTAAACAAAAATGGTATGTTAATCATACTTTGATTTTGATTGATGATTTTGAAAGTAATCGATGGGAAAAAGGGAAATATGGGAGACATGCATGATTTGAAACCAATGATTGATTCTGATTTGTGATACGCCTAATTTAAAGGTGATACTTCGCGCTCTCAGCGTGATAAACGAGGAGAAGAGAATACTTCGAGATAAGCCGACGAGGTGGGCTTTCTTTTAAAATAAGGACATTGTCCTAAACTGATATTGATGAGAATGAGATATGTGTTATCATGCCTTGATTTGTTTTGTCGTGCCTATCCCTCGTGGCTATGCCACTATTGATTTAATCGAATTCGGATCCTTGTAGAGCCGCAAACTCTACTTGGGTTAGTGTACACCAATGTTAGACCGAGTGCTGGCGTACGGGTCGGCCGGTCTAGTGACCTGGATTGCGGTCGCATTCCTTGTCATGTAGAATGAGGATATGGTAAACGTCGATGAGAAAAATGGTTGCGCGACCGTGATATTTGAGAAAGAAGATATTTTGGTGCCTCGGGTCTTTCTAAAGTTAAAACCCCGATGGACACTTGAAAATGGCATGATGATAATAACTATATTTGTGATAAAACTGTTTTCGGCAATGAGCCCATTGAGTATGATTATCGTACTCAGCCCTGCATGTGTTTTCCTTATGTGCAGGTTGAGTGGTGACGAGCGGGCGGCGGTGTTGAGTAGAGAATAATAAGATGATCTGTTGGTACTTAAGGTGTCGTTGTGTCCTCATACATAGCCTCACTTCTTTCTTGGTCGCTTCCGCTATGCTATATTTCTATGAAAACTTATGATCTTTTGTTGGGATAAATACTTTTATTCCATGGGTATATTTTGGATAGGGAACACTTGAAAATATTTTTGAACCTTTGCTACTTTGGAGCATTTATGGTGATAGCCTTTTGTTGGATTTCTTTGCTAAGGCATTATTCTTTTCTTACTTAATTGTTCATTAAATGCTTTGGTAAAATCCCTTTTGAAATGGAACCCTAGCCTATGACCTTTGATGCTTTTAAGTCCGCCTAGTTAACGAACGCTGCATTTATTATACCCTAAATGGGCGGGTCGTTACAAGTAATGTTTTTCCTATCTCTCAGACCCAGTAGTTTTAAGTTCTCGACCCATAAAATTGCGTGGCAGCAGCCAACCCCTTTTCCCAAAACATCCTCAAATGCAGTTTCGTAACACCTTCGTCCTCGTGGGATCGATCCTTTACTTCCCTGTGCTAAGTTGTAGTATAGTGGGTTGAGGTTTAGAAGAAATAGAGTGCATCCAACGACCCCTGTCTGATAGTTTCATGATCTTCTAGCCTCTGAAGTCTAGTCGAATCCTCTGGTCCTGTTAGATTGAGTGATATCACAAACCGCACGCATTACTCCATAGACTCTTCAATTAGTAAAACAAAAGTTCAAATAGACTTTATCTAAAATTATAGCAGAGAGAGAGGTAATAAAGAGGTAAACATGATACATAACAGATAGTAGAAAGATGAAATGGTAGATATTTGAGACAGATGGTACATTTTATTATTGCACAATAAAATTTGTCCAACTAAACCATATCTTTTTTTATGATTTATCAATGACCATCCAACCACGCTATTATATTATTTTTTTTAATTATTTTTTATAATAATATTATTACATGAAATATTTATTATTGCATAATAAAGGTTATAAAAAATGCACAATAAATGAATAACTAAAAATTATAAAATAAATAACATAACATAATTAAAATCAAAATTGAAAATATATAATTGGTGCTCAAAACATAAGATCAGAAATAGAAATTTTGAGAATCGGAGAATATATTACCCTCATCACGAATACTACAAAATAAAAACTTATACCAAAGAAGAAGGATTATATGAAAGAAAAGATGATATTTTTTTTGATCAAAACTATAGCAAATGTGGTCTTTATTTGTAGAGGATGAAAATTTATGAATATTGGTATAATTTTTATAATTTATTAATATAATATATAAAAGATATATAATTTTTAAAAAAAATATTTATCAACCAATGAGATTGTGTCATTTGGTACATTGATTTGTGTATTGACCATTAGTGTATGGAGTAATTGATTCACTTGGATTTTACATGATTTTAGAGGGTAGTTTTACTTGGTTTTGATCATATATTGTTTACTTTGAGAAATGGTTATAGCTACTTCTCTATTATGTTGGTATTTTGATCATTTTGTGAAGAATGTGTAGAAAAATGTACAAAATATGTGGATGTGCAGCCGCTTTGGTTCGAGACAGCTTTTCTGGAGATTTTGAAGTCTGATTCGCACGTAATGCATATCATTCTCTTTGTGTTTGAAAGAGCTTCGCGTGGATATCTTAAATGTCTCAATCGGAGTTCGGTAGAAGAAGTTATGGCCGTTTTACCAAGACTGCGCAAAGTAGTGACATAGCTGGCGACCCGCCAGGTTCGCATGCAAACGAACCTGGCGACCCGCCAGCTAAACACGAGGAAAACGCCGTAGGCAGCTGGCGACTTGCCAGCTTGGACGCACACCCAACCTGGCGACTCCGACAGTTTATTTTGGGCCCAAAGTCAACCCTAGGTATATATATGCCTAGGAAACGCTTCCAAACACTACTTACACGCCTCCTACCCAAAAATACCACTTTTTCACCTAGAAAGAAGAGAAGAACGAGCAGATGACGAGTATTCATTGCAAGATTGAAGAAGAGGCCTCCAATCCGCCGAATCCGATTCTAGGAGTTCATCTTTTAGTTTTATTCTTGTTCAAACAATGTTTTTGAATATTTCTTTTACTGTTGTGTTGAACATGAGTAGCTAAATCCTTCGTAGAGTTCTACGGGGGAGATACAATGATTCTTATGTTTAATTGATTTCTTCTGTGATTATACATTTATTTGACTGATCACCTTATAAATGCATGTGGATTTTACTACAAGAACTGAGAAGTGAGTAGTTTAATTTGGAAGAGAAGGAATTGATGTCTTTGTCAATATAATCGAGAGATTTGAGCCTTTGAATAAAGCTAAGTATCTTAGGAGCTATTAGGAGTTGTTGTCTTAGTTCTAGGAAGGAGACTTCGGTTCTAGATAGCAATCTACAAATTATATGCTTCGAGAGAAGATATAGTTTTACCTTAGTGATAGCTTAATAACCCTTGAGACCCTTTGTTGGCATAGTTTGGAAGTTAATTGAGCATAGGATTGTTGTTATCGATCATGTAGGATTCTACCCTTCTCATCCTTGATCTACATCCATTTTCTCTTATTTGCTTTTAGTTCTCTATTTATTTTTTAATTGCTTTTACCTTGACTAATGAGATTGTAACAAATGGCATAATCTCATTGATCAATAAAATAACTTGAGATAAAGACCACTTGATCTTACTTTACCCAATAGTCAAAAAGAGTGTGATTTAACTAATTGTCATTCTTCATTCTCTATATTAAATCAGTCATACATTAATACTATATATTATATACTAATACAATTTTATAATATAGTTATCAATATTTTCTTGCCATGTACTCTGGCTTTATATATTTATAGATTATAGATACGACGATGCCTTTTAGACTGGCAGGAAATTTCGTTGTCGAAATGCAAATATTTTTAATTTTCGCCATGAGTAATAAATGTATGATGGGCCGGGCTGGCCAACAAATCGCAGCCTCACATAAAATGGGCTTTTCAGTTGAAATAAAGAAGTAGGAAGCCCAAATTCATATTGCATTTTAATTTTATCGATATTCGATACAACTTGAAAAACAAAATCTGAGATCTTATCTTTAGCTGTAAAACATCAGGATTTGACAAAAACAGACTCAGCAGTACATTCAAACATGAACAATACCTGAATGTAACACACAGTTGACATAGTAAACTATAAACAAACCCTGGAAAATTACTTGGCAAAATGAAGATTTATAATTTCTGGAATAGTATATTGATGTTTATCACGGTTATTACAAATAATTTTAAGGTTTAGGGATGCATATATTCTCGCTATTTTGTCGAATAGAGTAAAATAATCTATTTTAATTAGGTATTGGGTCTTTATAAAATTTAAAATAATAAGCATGTTAGATTGAGTTTTAATTAGAATAATTAAATACTATAGTCCTTACAAATTTAAATGTGCATGTGAGTGCGTCTTTGCTATTCCAACTTGCAGAAATTCTTATCCACATGATATCATGAAAACATCATAAACCAATGAGCAAGAAACAAAAAGATAGCAAGGAAATAAATATTAAGGGACAGTTACAAACATATAGTTACATTTTGAATATCCACTGTGTTTCTTACACAACAGCATCCAAAAACAAATTCTGAAAGACAATAGAAAGGTTTATACACTTTGATTATTCTCCCCATTACTACGAGTTATTTCTTGTATTTCTACCTCACCATTTTGAGGGGGAGGATGAATGACCACATTATCTTGCACTGCTTCATTCTCAACCTCTGCCACACCATCTGGTTCATTATCAACCTCTGCCACACCTTCGGTTGATTCTCCGGCAACACTAGTAGAATCCACAACAGGATTAAGTCTTGATGAACTCCTAAAATTGATGCACTTGTGTACGATAAAATCGATGCAGTTATGTACAAACTGGCTGACATTGGTGGTCAGTTTTCGTCCAATTGGTGTTTCCGAGCAAACCAGAGCTAATCCAGTTACTGATCCTATTATTATGAACAGCCCTGCAAACTCAAAGAAAGTAAGACTGGAGGTTCCTTGTGAGATCCTTGAGGAAAGCGGATCTTGGGAAGAGTATCCGGGGCCGAAATTCTTTTGCTCTATCGCTGTCATGTTTGAGCCTTGAGTAACATCCAAAATGGCCTTTGAGAAATGAGCAGCCAAAGAAGAGCCCTTGGGAAATGCCTGCATAAATATATTGATGAGTTTAGAGAAGCAAACTTATAGAGTTGATAAATGAAAAACTTACAAAGCCAAAGCCACCCATCCGGTATGTTGGTCCGGCCATTGTGTATTTGTTGTCGTATTTGTTGAGAAAAAGTTTCATGTAAGGGATTTCATCAAATATGGCGTCTATGCCTCCATTTTCGCTTCCCAATTTCATCGCTTCATGGTATTCTTCGGCTGACGCATAAGCCTTCAGCCTTGAAGCACTAATATGTAGATGATCAATCAGATATTTTTTCATGAAGGATCCATCCTGGCATCCCACGTGGTAATTATCTGAAAATGCAAACTTCAATTGATCGATTGTCAGAATAGCTGACAAGTTTGCCGTGTAGCTCTGCATTAGTATGAACCCCATGAACAGCCAAAATACTAACACAAAAGAAGACCAGCCATTTGACACCATATTTCCTAACCAAAGTTCAAAACAAGAAATTTAGGGTTACTCTTGAAAACATTTAGATATATTTCAGGTTTTGAAATCTTATAGAGTCGAGCTAAAGAAGAATAGATTACTTTCAGGGAAAGCAAGAACTGCTATTGGAAAAAAACAAACCACTCCAGACTTCTCCTTTGGCGCCATCGCGGAATCTACTTCACTACTAGTAACACGGTGTTCCAATACGAGAAGAACTATTCCCATCACAATGCACGACACGATGATCGCCAACCAGAGATCCCAATTTAAGGGCTTAACGAAAATCCACATGTCGAATGGCTTCCTGTTTTTGACCACTAGCACAACTCCTGATTCAGAATATGGGAGTGAGAAATCAACATATTCTGCCCTTGGAGCCCAATTCGTCGTGTCTCCCACCACCATATCGAATTCCTACTTTGAGAATAGAAATGGAAACACAATGTAAAAGGAAGCCTTGTTCTAGCACAATGCATGTTTTGAGAAAACGAAATTACCTCAGGTATCTTTCTTAGCATGTCGTTGTAGCTCCAATTGACATCTCGGGTATCATTGTAGATACGGAACTCATAATTGAGGTGAAAGGGTAGCACCTCTCGGGCAGCCAAGAAAATATCTATTGAAAATCCAGATGCTTTTACATGGCCATCTCCAAGATCTATTGCATCAACAAACTCTCCGAAACCATGCTTCCAAGGAATTCCAACTCTGAGTTTCCCGGACGAAGGAATAGCCCAACCGATTGGTCGTGTAAGAGAATCTCCAGGCCACACAATACTTTTGAGTTCATCTGCTGATGCTGAGTAATGTGTGCTAATATCTCTTACTATTCCTCTGTTTGGTATCCAAAATCCTACAGTTTTCTCTCCACTTCCAATCACATTGAATATCTCAAACTCGGACGCCTTAAGCTTTCCATCAACCAGTTCAAATTCCCCACTCAAGCCTCTAAATTTGATGTTTGACAGTTTCTTAACAAGTTCAGGCCCAAATGTTGAGACACTCAAATTTTTATGTGTTCCATTTGTGGTTGCACTAATATTTATTATGGAAGAATTTATCTTTTCCACTGCAAATGCTAATGCAGTGACCGCATCGTAAGCCCACAGACCATAAGCATTTAGTTCCATAACTGAACCGGTAGTGCTGCGCAAAGGTAGATTTCTTTTCCATCTTCTTCGGAAACTATCAAGGTCTTTTGAGCGCGACAAGTAAGGTCTAATGCCAATAACACCTTCCATAGAATCATGGGTAGCGAAATCCATGGAATCCATGAAAATTGATAGACTATTCGAGATGATCCATGCATACCCTTCACTCATGACCCCTGCTTTTTTAGCAAGAGGGAATAACCGGTTTCCAAGATAGACGTTCATGATCACCAAGAAGACACGTCTCTGCCTTGTTGCTAACTTGTTGAGTTCTTTCAAGATATCTCTATCATCAGCAGAATTCGGGATAGCCACCATGTATGAAAGTTCAATATCAGCCTTTTGGAATTCCTTGTTTAAAAGAGACACAAACTGACTGCCATAATCTGTGTCTTCATACAAAACAGCCAATTCCGACCACTGGAACTCCTTGCAAATGGCTGTCAGAGCTTGCGCTTGCACGGTGTCGTCAGGGGTAGTCCTGACCAAGTAGTGGTTGTTTGTATAGGAAGTAGCCTTACTACTTGAAGTGAATGAGATAACAGGAACGCGAACATTTTTGCCGAGTTCAGCAAAGAATGCATCTTCTGTTGAACTTTCTGGTCCTATGACTCCTTGCACGACCTCTTGCTTCAGTAGCTCTACAACTGCATGACATGACAATTCATATTATTGATGCATAAATCATTGACTATATGAATCATTCATAGAAATACACAATTATCTTGAAACTCCTACAGAATTGATAAAATATCAAGATGCATGTATTAGTACATTACTCCATTCCTAAAGGTAATATTAGTAATGAAAATAATTTGAGATGTTAAGGTCTACATTTTTGAGATACTGTTTATAAATGGAAATATATCATAGACATTTCAATATGGAAAAAAAATTACTACTTTGCTTAAGGGATAGAGATAGTATCTCATTGTTATGTTCAATGAGACAATTTCTCGAACATAAACCACGCATTCATGCACCACATCGGCAGTCGGGCATTAGTATTACAAGCAGTGATGCAGAAACAACTCTCTGTTTTCCTAAGTACACTTCGTATTTACGCAGTTCCAGTTTGTTTGTAATCGATTTTCTTCCCCCAATTATCGATATCTCAAAGCCCTACTCTATTTTTTTTTGTCAAATGTTTCTTTGGTGTTGTGTGATCATTTTTTTTATGGCGCAATTGCTCTTTAAATTTAATTTCTTGTCACATTAAAGGTTTAGTTAAGAAAGAACACTTTGAAGTCTTCCTGAGGAGAAAACATCCTACATACTTCTATAATAAAAAAATGATACACATGCAAATAGAAAAACTAAAGTTCAATTTTAGTCATTTATATTTGCCCTAAAAAAATTTTTTAGTTCATATATTAAGTTTATGACTTTTTTTGTCTTTAACATATTATTTTGATACATTTTACTTCCAAACAATGTCACAAACTTAATGTATGGGACCCTAAACGAATTTATGGAAAATGTACGGGGCCAAAATTGAACGTTAGTCCTAAATTATAATGAAGTTACTCCCTCCGTCCCTGAAAGTTTGTCCCACTTTTTTTATTTCCGTCTATCCCACAAAATTTATCATATTTCGCTTTTTACCTCTTTTGGTAGTAGATCTCATATTCCACTAAATCATTCATACTCACATTTTATTATAAAACTAATTTACATTTCTTAAAATTCATGTCAGGTCAAAGTGGGACAATATTTGGGTGACAGAGGGATACTTATTAAATTGATTAAATATTTTGATTATTAATTTTAACAAAAAAAAAATGATTATTTTGAACTATAACAATATGTTTTGAACCAAAAGGTATCAAAACAATATGTTATGGATCAAAAATTACAAACTTAATGTATGAAACTAAAAAAAAATTGAAACAGAGGAAAGTGACTAAAATTGAACTTTTAGTCAAATAGAAATAGAAAAAGAAAAAAAATGATAATGTGTGGATATAATATTGATGAGAGTACACCGTGTGGGTATCAAATTATTAATTATGTACACTACTCCCTCTGGGAACAAAAGGATTGATAAATATTACTCCCTTCTTCCGCTTCTTTTTAAAATTTTGGTATAAAATTTTTGGGCATGAAGATTAGGAAATTGTATTAAATAGATTAAATAAAAATAGAATAAAATTAAAAAGATAATAAATAATAGAGAATAAAGTAAATGACGAAATAAAATAAAAGTGATAGGATGTTTTGTTTTTTGTCAAAAAGGAAAATGACTCAACTTTGTTAGAACGTCCCTAAAAGAAATACGACACAACGTAGCTGAAACGGAGAGTGTAATACATTTTTTATTAATATAAAAGATTTTACATTTTTTCCTTAAAAAACACTAAATTACTATTAACACATCCATTACACACTTTTTATCTCTAAAATATTGTTTCAATTAACCTTTTCTCTCTTAAATCAATGGTATATTCAAATATATTATTTTTATTCACTAAATAAAAAAATAAACAATAAAATTATTTGTCATTCCAAGTATAACATATAATAATATTTTCTCAATCTTTTAAAAATAAAATATTTTTTCTTTTTTCTTTTTAGTCAGATCCCTAAAAATAGAAACTTTCTATTTAAGAATTTTTTTTCTCTCTAATAAGGTGTGATTCATTTTTCACTAACAACTTTCTTTCTATCTTTCTCCTACTTTTAAAATTTTTCATTAAAACTCATATTATTTCAAAAGTTTCTATTTTTAAGTCCCTACTATACACTAAAAATAAATAAATAAAAACTTTAAATTGCCCCGGACAAAATTCGTGTATTTTCTTCACAAAATACGTGGGTGGATCATATCACAATTAAAAGTGTAAAACCAACAAGAATTATTGAATAAATATGTTTTGTTCTACAAAATCCAAAAAGCGAACATGTCCTCAAACTACAAAAACTCTATGTAATTAGCTTTATTTATTTGATTTCATTCCAGATTTTATTTTGCCACGAATTAAATTAAAAAATACAATTAGAATAATTTTCTATAAGATTTAATCTCTTGTATGACTGAGACTTTCATTTTTTTTATTAAATTTATGAAAAAAAAGAAAAAAAAAAATCCAATTTCTCACATCCATTATCCATTACGTTGGAGATAAAATGATACTTCCATCCATCCCTCTTTAAGAGTTCACATTTTATTTAACACGAATTTTAAGAAATATAAGTGAAAATATATTGAAGAAAGTAAAATATATATCTCACTTTTATAGTATTTCATATGTCCACCATTCAAAGAGTCATTTCGTCATTTTGAATTGTCCACGGTTTATAAAATCAATTACTACTTTATTCTAAATTTTAGTTTGTGCACCTCATGTTCCACTAACTCGTTATTGAACTTTCAAAAGGTTGGGTTTTTGCCACGAACTTTCAACTTGACAAATAATATCACAAACTTTACCCGAGTTCGTTATTCCAACAGTGAAAAAATTTCGGCTATATTAATCGATTGAAAAAAACAAAATTGGTGAAACTATCCTCAAAGTTTGAAGAACTTGAAGCTCTCGAAGTTGTTATCAAGAAATTACAAGAAAAAAATTTGTATCATAATATTATTTGCAGGATTTTTTTTGCCGATGGAAGATAACATACTCGAGCAAAGTTCGTGATATTATTCGTGATGTTGAAAGTTTGTGGGAAAAAACACAACTTTATGAAAGTTCCTTGATATTAGGGGCCAATATCCCTATAAACTAATTATTAAAAGTGAGTGTCATATTCTACTCACTTTCTCCCTTTACTTTTCCGTCAAAGAATTTTTTAAAACCTTCGTCGAATCAAAACGACTTTTTAAATAGTGGATTGAATGAGTATCAGTTTTATAATAAAATGTGAGTGTAATGAGTTAGTGAATTGTTAAATCCATTAATTTATTTTAATAAAAAAATAAAAATAAACTCTCATAATGGAACAAACTAAAATGAGAAAAGTTAACTTGTATTGTATTATATATATAAAAAGCAATATACGAATGGTTAGTTAGTACTATATGAGATAAAATTGTTTAGAGTACTGCTCCTCCATTTAGCACACAATTTAAAAAAAATTATAATAATAAGTGAGTTAAAGTAAAACGATAATAAAATAAGAAATAAAAAAAATAGATAAAAGAAAATTTAGTAAGAAAGAAAAAAAATAAGTAAGAAGAAATTATTTCTAATGTGGAAGTATTAAAATAGCAAAATAACTTAAGTAAAGTAAATTAAATTCACCCCATATCTCGATTAACTCGGAGGGTGTATTAATGAATACAATTCTCACTTGATTAAATGAGAGAAACTTATCAATAAATTAAATTCACCCCGTATGGCCGTATCTTGATTAATTTAGAATTTCGTTTTTTTACTTTACTTTACTTTACTTCAACATCACGCATTCACGTTTTACTTTGAAAATAATACTGGTATCTTTTGTAGTTGACTTTTGACTCTTTCTTAATAATTTTGAAATGCTTCAAGAGAATCATTTACGTTTTACATTGAAAATACTTAATAATTTTAGTAGTTAACTATTGACTCTTTCTTAATGCTTCCTTCATCCTTATGTACTTAATAATTTTAGTAGTTAACTATTGACTCTTTCTTAATACTCCCTTCATCCATTTAAAAAAGATTATGTTAAATAAGTTAAGTAAGAAAATTAAAAATAAGATATAGAATAAAGTAAGAGATATGAGATGTGTTAAATTTTGCTAAAAATAAAATGATTCTATTAATACAATTTAAAAAATTGAATACGACTCAATTAAAGGGCATGGAGAAGGAATACTAATTTTGGTAGTTGACTTCTAACTCTTTCTTAATTAGTAATATCTTCCATCATATTCTAAATGGAATATTTTTATCTAGCACGAGATTTTATATAGTGTTGTTTTATGAGTTGAATGAATAGAGTATAAAGTACACAACTTAATATTTTCAAAAAAATAAAATTTGCACTTAAAAAGGGAGGGATAGAGTAATAAATTTGATAGTTGACTTTTGACTCTTTCATAGTCATTTATATTTTTCTACTTTATAGTTGGTTAACTTTTAAACATAATTTTCTTAAATTTATTAGTAAGAAGAGACACCTCACTAAGATACCTCATTAAGATAATTTTGGTAGTTGACTTTTGACTCTTTCTTAGCTCATCAAGAAAGATCGTTTTTGCTAACATAAATTAAACAGATTCTCTAGCACAAGTTCAATCAAAGCAAATAATTGAATAAATAGCTCCAAAAGACAAGAAATAAATTGTTTCTTTTTTGGTTACAACGACATACCTGCAAAGTTAGCATCAAGTATAGTGTCTGCATGTCTAGTGTGCAGTTGCAACCTCGTTGCATAATTTGGATGTTTTTCGTAAAAATCTTCAACCGCCATTTTAATGCACGGATCCACCATGGATCCCATAGGCGAGTTCATGTCGAGAACTACACCGATGGGGATGGTCGAAGTCCGTGCCCCTTCGGAAGTTCCATTTTCCGCAGCAGAGGTGGTGTTGGTGTAGATATCGAATAACAAGAAAAATAGTACTATAAAAATATGGGTTGTGAAGAGATGAATGTAGGCCATTGGTTTGCACAGTTCTCATCGTTATTTCACCTACATGATATGTTATAAATAGAGAGAGAATGTGACATTCTACCCAATACACTAGAAAGAAGTAACGCAGGGCGGTCTATTCAACATAGTATATATCTATAGAAAAAAAATAGAAAATTGATTTATGTAGTTATCGTCAACGATATGGAGTGTAAAATTAAGAAATGAAAAAAAAAACACAAAACTTATAGAAATAAAGAAGGGAAGAGAAATACATATAATGGTATAAAAAATGGAGAAGAGTTTTATAAGGAATCTGGAATAAATTTTAAATAAAGAAAGAGGAGCTGAAGAAATTTGCGGAATGGTGAAGGTTTGTGAGAGCTGGAAGCTGTGAACCGTTCAACAGCTGAGTGGGTGCCAAGTCAGCTCATTGATGAGATGATCAAGTTAAGTAGTTGTAGTTAATCATGAAATAAGTGTGTGATTAGTTAGCTAATTTTAGCAGGGGCTTTAGGTTTTGTGTTCATCAGGGTTGGTTTGGATCCCCTAGCTCCACGCATAACAGGGTGTTACATACATCCATTAATAAATTATAATATTAAAATAATATATAAATTATTAAATTTTTTTATTTTAAATAATTTGCTATGCGTAATAGCAGCTTCTGCTGTACTTGGAGCCACAGTGGGAAATCCAAACCCATGTTTATCATCATATGCTCCCTTTAGAGTTTTGTTCTTTGTTTCATTGATATGGATACGATGATTATCGTGGATTGTACTATATTCTAATTTTCTAGTAACATCTAAATTTCTTCTCCTGCATCTTGAATTCCTAGCCAAAATTTTCTTGTTTGTCACGCATTAAAATTTAATACTTCCATCGCGAGTTAATTGAGTTTTATAGGAGTAGTATATTTATAAACCCTAAGCTGATTAAGTTATTTTTCAAGAAAAAAAAACTCATACATTATAACACGAAATAGTGTTTTTTAATGATGAAAAGTAAAAAATCATAAATTTTATCAAAATTTGTATGGGACAATTGATAAATGCACATAAGTCATAATTTAATTAGCTAATTTTATAAGTTATTGTATGAGATAAATCATAATTTAATCAAATATATTTATAATTTTAATTGTAATATTCTTTTTATAATGTAAATATTTATCAGGGTTATTTGTCTATAAATGCATGAACTTTCATCATTTTTTGATTTTTTCCCTAAACTTTATTTTTTTGAATGTAAATACATAAACTTTAAATTTTTCTTAATTTTTTCCTAAACCAAAAATTAAAATTGATGTGGCAAAATATAATTAAACAAAATAAAATACCACCTCACCTCTTCCTCTCTCCTGTATATCTGTGTATCTTCTTTCATCTTCCCAAACTTCCATTTCTTTCGTCTTTTCTCTTTCAATCACAGAAAATATTTGACAAAATACAATTGTCATTCTTGGATTTTCTTGGTGCCCGCAGTTTTTCTTTATATGTTTAGGCTTAATTGTTGCTGTCGTTGTTTGCTAGATTAGTGAATACTCACACTGCATTCATTAATGTTATAAACATTGATTTAAACTTGAATGCTTTAGAACATGATAGCAATTTTATAGTGGAAGAGATTATTTATTGGGCTAATTACCCGTAAAGTCATGAAATTACAACATAGTTTGGTTTTTCCATGTGAACTTTAAATGTTACATAAAAAGTCATCTATTTTATTCGATTGTAAAAATTTCCCATCCGACTCGACCCGATAGATTTCCGACACAAATTTATCCTACGTGGCGCGCCAGATGCGTGACTTGGCAAATGACAAATTTATGGTTCAATTCGAATTGTAGAATTAATGCTACTTTTATATATGCTAAATTCGATTTGTATGTTTATGTTGATTTGTATGCTGAATTCGATCGTATGTTTTCATTTGTGCTACTTGTATGTTTGTGATAAGTCCAAGGTCAAAGATTGCAAAGATAGAAGAGAAACAATCAGAATTAGTAGAGTTTTGCCAAGTCATGCCTCCGGCGCGCCACGTATGATAAGTAGTTGTGTCGTAAATATATCGGATCGGGTCGGATGGGAAATTTACACAATCCGGTAAAGTTCATGACTTTTCATGCAACATTTAAAGTTCATGGGAAAAATCAAACTATATTGAAGTTCATGACTTTACAGACAATTTGGCCTTATTTATTCTTAATCTATGATCCAATTGATATAAATAGCTTTTGCTTACAGTGTAAAATAACAGTGTGCTTTGTTGTATATTGGGTACGATAAGATCTGCCTTTAAATTGTGAGTGTGTAAGACCTAAATCCAAAGATGAGAGTCATGTTTTCATGGTATGTTTTGAGCAATTGAAAAAGGAGATTGAAAAAAAATGGAGATTTGGGAAATGGAACGAAGGCAATAAGGAAGAAATTGATGAGAATAATGAGATTAGTAGGTGGAATTTCATTTTCTAAAAATTTTAAATTATAAAATCAAAACTACATTGTTTTGATTGCCAAGTAAGTTTTAGTTTGCCACGTTAGTTTAATTTTTGCTTGGGGAAAAATTAGAAAAATGCAAAGTTTACATATTTACGTTCAAAAAATAAAGTTTAGGAGAAAAAACGTAAAATAATGAAAGTTCATGTATTTACAAGTTAATAATCCTAAATATTCATTGTATTGAATCCCAGCAATGGCAGAGCTAGTGTAGAACAAGGCAGTACAAATGTACCCCCAAACATTGACTCCTTAAGCATATATCGATACAAAAATATAAATGTGGACATTGTGGCGCATCAGATGAGTACTAGTTATATTATTATTATAGGGTCTCAAGTTTGTTACTCAGTAGATGCGGTTTATTTTCTCTTTTTGTTACTTCTTCTGTATTCATTGAAAATAAAATCTTTAGCAAATAATTTATGTTAGTTGTATTATAGTATCTGTATTCATATAGAACTTCTAAATATTTATCACTTCCAAATATTGTATCTTTTGTATTATATTTTTCCTTTTTCGTTTTTTTTAATATTGAAACTTTGTCCAAATATTCTTCTTCTCTTTCAAAAAATTTATTTATTGTGTATTTCTATATTTATATTTACATTAGGTATTTACAACTAACAACTAAGATATTCACAATTCATAAGCTATCTATATAAAATATTCACAATTAATAAAAATAGCAGATTTTAAGCTCTAAACCTCTGTAAATATCGTACTCCTGAATCAAAATTTTTGGATCCGCCACTGAATCCCAGGTCTATATCCTGGATTCATTGTTAGTTATGAATTGTGAATATTTTAAAACCCGTCAAAAACGTTAGAAACCAATTATCAAGAAACAAAAAGAGTAACAAGGAATTAAATAGTAAGGTACAGTTACAAACATGTTGTTACAATTTGATTTTCCACTGTTTTTGTTATGCTACAACATCTAAAATACAAATTAATATAACGACGATGGAAATGTTTATACACTTAGATTATTCTCCCCATTACGATTAGTTATTTCACCAGAATTTTGAGCAGCATGAACATTGTCAATGAGGGCAATTTCATGAATTTTTACCTCACCACGTTGAGGTGAAGGATGACTAGTCATATTATCTTGCACCGGTTCATGAGCATCCTCCGCCACGCCTTCTGTCGATTCTCCGGCAATACTAGTAGAATCCACAACAGGATTTAGTCTTGATGAGCTCCTAAAATTGATGCAGTTATGCACAAACTGTCTAGCATTTGTGGTCAGTTTTCGTCCAATCGGTGTTTCCGAGCAAAACAGAGCTAATACCGTCACTGATCCTATCACAAGGAACAGCCCAGCAAACTCGTAGAAAGTAAGACTCGAGGTTCCTTGTGAGATCGTTGCGGAAAGCGGATCCTGGGAAGAGTATCCAGGGCCGAAATTCGTTTGCTCTATCTCTGTCATGTTTGAGCCTTGTGTAACATCCAAGATGGCCCTTGAGAAATGAGCAGCCAAAGGAGAGCCCTTGGGAAATGCCTGTATAATATATTGATGAGATTTAAGAAGCAAACTTAGTGATTTCAAAAATGAAAAACTTACAAAGCCAAAGCCACCAGTCCGGTATGTTGGTCCGGCCATTTTGTATTGGTCGTCGTATTTGTTGAGAAGAATTTTCATGTAGGGGATTTCATCGAATATGGCGTCCACGCCTCCATTCTTGCTTCCCAACGTCATCGCTTGATGGTACTCTTCCGCTGAGGCGTAACTCCTCAGCCTTGAAGCACTGATGTGTAGTTGATCTACCAGGAATTTTTTCATGAAGGATCCATCTTGGCATCCAACGTAGTAATTGTCTGAAAACGCGAACTTCAGTTGATCGACGGTCAGGATGGCTGATAAGTTCGCCGTGTAGCTCTGCATTAGTATGAACGCCATGAACAACCAAAATACTAAAACCAGAGCAGACCAGCCATTTGACACCATGTTTCCTGTCCAAATTCAACACAAGAAATTTAATACTATTGATGAGATTTTGATATATTTCAGGTGAAATGAAGGAAGAGCTTATTACTTTCAGGGAAAGCAAGGACTGCAACGGGAGACCAGTAAACCATTCCAGACTTCTCCTTGGGCGCCATCGTGGAATCTACTTCACTACTAGCAACACGGTGTTCCAATACGAGAAGAACTATTCCCATCACAACGCACGACACGATGATAGCCAACCAAAGATCCCAGTTCAGGGGCTTAACAAAAATCCACATGTCGAATGGCTTCCTGTTTTTGACCACTAGCACAACTCCTGATTCAGAATATGGGAGTGAGAAATCAACATATTCTGCCCTTGGAGCCCAATTCGTCGTGTCTCCCACCACCATATCGAATTCCTACTTTGAGAATAGAAATCGAAACACAATGTTAAAGGAAGCCTTGTTCTAGCACAATGCATGCAATGAGAAAACGAAATTACCTCAGGTATCTTTTGTAGCATGTCGTCGTAGCTCCAATTGATATCTCGGGTATCATTGTAGATACGGAACTCATAATTGAGGCGGAAAGGTAGCGCCTCTAAGGTAGCCAAGAATATATCTATAGAAAATCCAGATGCTTTTACAATGCCATCTCCAAGATCTGTTGCATGAACAAATTCTTCAAATCCATGCTTCCAAGGAATTCCAACTCTGAGTTTCTCAGACGAAGGGATAGCCCAACCGACTGGTTGTGTAAGAGAATCTCCCGGCCATACAATACTTTTGAGTCCGTCCGAGTAACGTGTGCTAATATCTCTTACTATTCCTCTGTTTGGTATCCAAAATCCTACAGTTTTCTCACCACTTCCAATCACATTGAATATCTCAAACTCGGACGCTTTACGCTTCCCATCAACCAGTTCAAACTCCCCACTCAAGCCTCTAAATTTGATGTTTGACAGTTTCTTGACAAGTTCAGGACCAAATGTTGAGACACTTAAACTTTTCTGTGTTCGATTTGTGGTTGCACTGATATTCAACATGGAAGAGTTTATCTTTTCCGCTGCATATGCTAATGCAGTGACCGCGTCGTAAGCCCACAGACCATAGGCATTTAGTTCCATAACTGAACCACTGCTCAAAGTTATATTTCTTTTCCATCTTCCTCGGAAACTATCAAGGTCTTTTGAGCGCGACATGTAAGGTCTAATGCCAATAACACCTTCCATAGAATCATGGGTAGCGAAATCCATGGAATCCATGAAAACTGATAGACTATTCGAGACGATCCATGCATAACCTTCACTCATGACCCCTGCTCTTTTAGCAAGAGGGAACAGCCGGTTTCCTAGGTAGGCGTTCATGATCACCAAGAATACACGTGTCTGCCTCGTTGCTAACTTGTTGAGTTCTTGCAAGATATCGCTATCATCAGCTGAATTCGAGATAGCCACCATATATGATAGTCCAATATCAGCCTTTTGGAATTCCTTGTTTAAAAGAGACACAAACTGACTGCCATAGTCTGTGTCTTCATACAAAACAGCCAATTCCGACCACTGGAACTTCTTGCAAATAGCTGCAAGAGCTTGCGCTTGCACAGCGTCGTCAGGGGTAGACCTGACCAAGTAGTGGTTGTCTGTATAGGAAGTGGCCTTGCTACTTGAAGTGAAGGAGATAACCGGAACGCGGACATTTTGACCGAGTTCTGCAAAGAAGGCATCTTCTGTTGATCTTCCTGGTGCTATGAATCCTTGCACGGCATCCTGCTTCAGTAGCTCTACAACTGCATGACAACTCTAATCATTCATGGAAATGCACAATTGTCTTGTAACTATTAAGAATTGATAAATATATCAAGATCCATGTATTAGTCAAATCCTAAAAGTTACTAATATTAGTAGTGAAAATATGTTGAGATAATGAGGGTAATATCTATATTGTAGACATTTCAAAAGGAAAAAATATGATTATTTTTATTCTTTAAGGAGTAGAGATAGTGTCTTATTGTTAGTTTTTGAAAGTCTTTTTATGATTTAAATCAAGAATATATAATTGTATGACAAAGAAAGAAGAAAAAGAAACGACAATGCATGGATATTGACTGGAGACCATATACACATCATGTTGATATCAAATTATGTCACGAAAAAAAAAAGAATTGAAAACTTTAAATTGCGCGCTCAAGACAAAATTCGTGTGTTTTTTCACAAAATACGTGGGTGGATCATATCACAAATAAAACCAACAAGAATTATTGAATAAATAAATTTTGTTCTACAGAAACCAAAACCGAACATGTCCTCAAACTACAAAAACTCTATATATGTAAGTAGCTCCATTTATTTGATCTAACATTCCACAGCATATTTTGCCACGAATTAAAGCCAAAAACATGATTAGAATAATTTTCTATTAAATTTAATCTCCTAAAAAAATGAGACTTTGAAAATTTTTATTAAATAATGAAAAAAGGAGAAAAGTCTCTTTCACACATCCATTATTCATTACATCAGACCTAATAAAAATATCAAATAACAAAGCAACATAGAAATAGTTAGTGTGAGAAAAAATTGATTGGAGTACTATTAATAAATAACGAAGATCACTTGATTAAAAAGGAGAAACTTACCAATATAATTTATTTCTATAAATAATTAATACAACAATGAACTAATAAGAGTATAAATTTTATAAAAAAGATACCCTAGTCAAGTTAGTCTCATATCTCGACTAATTATGAAAGTCAAAATCACTTTGCTTAAATCAATGATCCTATACGTTTTACTTTGAATATTAAATATTTTGGTAGTTGACTTTGGACTTCTTACAAAGATCGTTTGCTAACATAAACTAAACAGGCTCTCTTGCACAAGTTTAATTAAAGAAAATAAATTAGCAACAAGAGACAAGAAATAATTTGTTTCTTTTTTTGGTTACAACGACATACCTGCAAAGTTAGCATCAAGTATAGTGTTTGCATTTCTAGTGTGAAGCTTCAACCTCGTTGCATAATTTGGATGTTTTTTGTAAAAATCTTCAACCGCCATTTTCATACACAAATCCACCATGGATCCCATAGGCGAGTTCGTGTCTAGAACCACACCGATGGGGATGGTCGAAGGCCCTTCGGAACTTCCATTTTCTGCAGCAGAGGTGGTGTAGCTACCGAACAACAAGAATAATATCAGAATATGGATTGTGAAGAGATGAGAATGATTAATGATAGTATTGTTTAGCATGGCCATTGGTTTTCCTTTTTTCATCTTTATTTCACATACGTGATATATTATATAAATGGAGAAGTATGTTACAGATTCTACGCAATAAATAGAAACGCGTTGAATAATTCAACATACTCACATAGAAGAAAATTGATTCACGTAGTTATGGTCGACGATGCAATGAAAATCTGAGAAATGAGTTAACATATTTTTTGACAATCCATTTTAATTTATGTTCACACTTTTTTATATTATTTAAAAATTTGATGACATAGAAATTCAATTTATTTCCTATCACTCAGTAGTCGTCAAAAAAATATTCAACATGATACTAAATACCAATTTTATTACATATTATTAAACTTTTTCCTTCCTTTTCTTTTAATGAGACATGTCATTTTAGTCTTTTGCTATGGATTGTTATCACGATAGTATCGCATAATTTTATAAGTTTATTCTTTCCTTATGATTATAATTTTTAAAAATTTAGTAATAGATTAAAAATAAATGCACCTATATTTTCATACCATTATTTATTACTAATATTTATAGAAAATAAAAAATAAATTACTACAGTGTTATAAGTGTAGGTAAATTACCTAACATATGACATATCACAAAATAATAAAATAGTGAACATATTTTTGTACTGTGATTATGTATCGGTATCAAATTAGCTACTAAAACTTTAGAAATATGACTAGAGGTCCTTCGACTCTTATTTAATATCGTTTGAACTGCTTTTTTATTTTTTAAATATTTTTTATGTGAAACTATTTTCAAGCATTATTTGATACAATATATATTGTTGCATTTTTAATATAACTTTCCATCATGTACTACTTCCGTCCTTGAAATTGAAAACTTTTGAAATATTATGAACTTTAATGAACAATTGGTAAAGTAAGAGAGAAAAATTAGTAAAATAAAATAGAGGAAAAGAAAAACGGATAAAGTTAGAGAGATGAAAAGAAAAGTATTACATGTGTTCCTTCTTAGTTGAGTCATTTTTCCATTTTGGAAAGTTCTTTCTTATTTTACTCTCTTTTACTTTATTTACCTTCTATTTTATTGTCTCTGCTTATTCCTCTCTCTTATTTTTAATTTATGTACGTAATACATTAAACATATTTTTCTTAAACTTCGTGCCGAAAAGTGATGCCTTAACATGAGAGAATGGAGGAAGTAGTGTTAGTAGATTATGGGATCTACGTCCTAAAATAGAAAGTTTAGAAAATTTTTATTTTTAAGGGATGACCCAAAATAGAAATAATATCTATTTTTAAGGGGTGGAGGTAGTATCTCTTTCTCTCTTCCTCTCTTCCTCTCTTCCTCCTCTATGCTTCAAACAAACTTTCACATAGTTGTGTTTTTAAAAAAATTAAAAACAAAAAAAGAAAAAAAGAAAAAAGAAAGAAGAAGAGGAAGTCCGGGGCATATTCCGAAAAATGAAGAAAGTTGGAGACGCATTTACATTTTCATATTTCAATAAATTCATTACTAACACGCGTAAGCACTGCTTACATTTTCTATTTTCATTTTATTTTATCCTAACACAGTGTTAACTGTTAAATCATTAAATTATACTTTAGAACATGGATATTTATAGGAATCAACTATCGTGCATACTAAAAGATTATGTTATTTAAATTGTAGTATTTTTTTCAAAATTTTTATTCAAATATAATATATTTTTAATAATAACTATTTAAATATTATATCTATATTAAGTAGTATTAATTTTTCAGTGTGTTCTGCCCTTCAAATTCTATATCCCAGACCCGCCGCTACTATTTATCATATCAGTATTAAACGTGTTTTTCGAAGTGGATTATACTTTGATATGGTGGTTGACTTCTTAAATTTAAAAAAAATATATAATATAAATTGTAACGAGTTTAGTTTAACAGAATAAAATGAAATTTTGGGATATGAAGTTGGAATAGAAAAATTCTTCACCGATAAATAGGACCGTGTGTGAAATTGACATGTAAAGGATATAACTCAAGATTGACTTTTCAATGCAAAATTAACGAACTTTTTAAAAATTAAACTATTTATACTGATCGTAATAGAAAAATATATTAAAATCAAACTTTTGTGTCTGATTATTTACATACTAGATTATAAGTTATTTTTCGAATTATCTTATATTTTTCAGAAGTTATCATATGACATTCTCGAAATTATGGAATATTTAATAAATTTGTTGTAAATTCATCGTCGATCGAATCATTACTAAGACTGTTTGATTGGTTTCTTTTTATTGACTATGCCAAAATATTGGAGAGTATAAGGTGTAAACAATTGATATTGAATTTCCACGGTTAATAACTAGTTCAAAATTCTTTCCTGAGTATGTATGCCTTCACAAAATCGTGTTAAAATTCTAATATATTGTCCCACATCGGTTTGATGATGATCTTATCTCTTCTATATAAGGATGGATAATTCTCCTCTTATGAGGTCTTTTAAGGGATGAGTGGCTCATTTTCTAATATGGTATCAGAGCGGGCTCAAGTCGATGACGAATTTATTCTCTTTATCTCTTCTCTTGCCTACCCACGTGATGGAAGTCCGATGTATCATTCCAGCCTACACGTGAGGAGGCGTGTTAAAATTCTAATATCTTGTCTCACATCGGCTTGGTGATGATCCAATCTCTTCTATATAAGGATAGATAACCCTCCCCCTTATAAGGACTTTTAAGGGGTGAGTGACTCATTTCTAATATTAACAATTGATAGTTTTACCATAAAGCATTTCCAACATACTATTAGATGTTGGGTTAGGGGGTATGATATATTGTTAATTCATCCCTAAATCGTCAACTACAACTAAATGGAGTAGTACTAACTATCAATTACTAGAAGATTGGATTAATATATTAAGGTACAAGATCATTCAACTACTAGTATCAATATAGTTGGTATTTGATTTCCTAGATAAAATAATACCAAGATACAATCTATGATTGAGTTGTGAGATTATTTTAGTCATGGGGGTTAGCTATGACTAATTATCCCATGATTATTCATCTAGGATTGAATTGTGGAATTGAATCTCGTGAACCAAACACACTATATATTTAATCCGAAGATACAATCGTGTAAACCGAACCCCCTTATAGTGTATAAAAAATGTCAATTAAGGGTATTAACGTCAATTAACAAAAAGTTAGTTATAACTAACTTTTAAAAAATATCTCTAAAATTTAAATTATTTTTTCACACAACATATATCAAATTAAAGATAATTTTATAAGGATTTCAACGAGATCTCAGTTGCATATGTTTCGATGTCAAAATTTTTAAAAAAATTAAGAATTTTCGTATTTTTTGACTAGCAAATAATGTCAACATGACAATCATAATATATCAATATAATGCATATAAATACAATGCCAATGTTAAATCGTGTTGACATATTCAAGGAATTGTATTGTTATTTTTTATACACTATATTGACAGTTTTTTCAAAATCCTAAATTTGGTGATTCTTCTTATCTTTATAAGTTTAAATAATAGTAATAAAACAAAATTACACATGTCAATTTGTAGACCACTAGATCTCTACAAATCTAATAATTTTAAATTAGTTGTAGTTACCAATTAAAGAGCAAGTTAGCAATTGATCACACCACTCGGTTAGTACATTAAATTCTTGTGTTTTGTTTTCCAAGTTAAAGTTATAAATTGATCCCAACGGAATAATTGACTTCGATACATAAACTTGATTTGAATATTCATTAGGAGTATGGGACTTTTATTACGTTTGAGCTAAAATGGATTTGACCATTTTAGGAAAATCCAACAACCCATAGGAGTAAATTTTCATAAAATTCATATAACCTCATTCACCCATTTTAATCATGATTTCATACTGAAATCAACTGGAGAAATTCAGAGTCTCCTTTAACCCTTTTTCTATGATATAGGGGTTATACTTAGTAATAATAACTACTAAAGTATGTTTTGTATTTCTTAAAAATTTAAATATTTAGTGTATGAATAAATTAATCATACCGTTTGTTATTTTGGTTAGTATTGGATATTTCCATTAAAATAAATTGACTTAACAAACTCATGTTGAGATGATTGTCAATATTATTTTTGCTTTGATTTTTTATTATGTTACAATTTTGAAGTCTTGTTTGTACGTGAAAAATTGAAAGTACATACTAGAAATTTGAATTTCCGAGAAAAAGTGAGTATGTATATAAATACAAGTATAGAAGCGTGGGAATACATTCCTAATTAATTAGCAATCTCAAACTAAGACTAAATCTTAGTCATTAGATTAGAAGATCTAGTGGTTGAAATAATGTTATATAGATTATATTTTTAATTAAAAAAATTAATAAATAAAATTAGAGGGTACTAATGTCAATTCTCTCTCATTAAAATCATCTTAAAACTTTAAATTTACGTAACTCTTTCGATTTAAATTATTTTTTCGTAAAAATTATATCAAATTAAAGATAATTTTATAAGGATTCCAACGAGATCTCAATTGCATATGTTCCGACGATGTTCGGATGATGAAATTTGATATTTTTTATTTTAGTTTTCGTAAATGTTGATAACCAGATTTTTATCAACAAATACATCAAAAAATCTCAATAAAACTATGTAAAAATCTCAATAAATATGTGTTGATATTTTCTTGTACTAGTGTTGATATTCTTATGTCATATTGTTGATATTTGTAATACACTATGTTGATATAAAAAAACATTCACGAAAATTATCATATGATAACATAATGACGATATTACCCTTTTGATGATATTTTGTCTACTATTTATTGAGATTCGTAAGATTTAATCTCATCCATTTATTTTAAAATCTAAGGATAGAGATTTAGTCTTGATTTTAGATTAAAGTGTTATAAGCATTAGAATATGACCCATAAAAGCGTAACTAAATATATCATATAAAAATAATTTATAGTACTATATTAGAGGGATTCAAATACTAAGAAAAAAAAAATTAAAAACCGCTTAAAGCAAACTCCACATGTAGAGAATTCACGGTGGTGGCCTATCTCCGGAGCCCATCTCAGAGTCTATCTCAATTTTTTTCTGCCACGTCAACAGGCTCATCACATAGCCTATCTTATCTCTCTTCAATAAGAGCTCATTCCAGAACCTATCTCAGAGCTCATCTAAATTCCACATCATCATTATTTTTAATATTTACTTTTAATTATTTGTGTAATTAAAAGACAACGTAAATATATACGGCAAAAAAAATTCATTTAAAAACATAATAAAATATCATACATTAAAGAAACCAAAATAAAAAGAGATAAAGATAGAAAACATAATAAAAAACAACAGAAGCACACCCTCAGAAGTACTAGGGTTCCGGCTCATCCCCCCCGATACAACCCATTAACCCTATAAATTTTGGCAATCCTTCAGTTGCAGATATATTTCTCAGTACTTGAACCCTCTCGCATTGCCATCGTAGAACTCGTGAAATTTAGCACATTCATACACCAGGTGTTTCCAATGCTTCCGTAGATCATCGGGCTAGTGTGTCGGGGGCCCTGCGGGCTTTACTTGTTCCTATCTTTTCGCGATACGCCCTCAGAAACCGCCCTAGCACTTGTTGGCTAAAATCGGGTCCTTAGATATCTGTGTCCAACAATGAGCAAGAGCAATCGACTCTTCTATGGAGTAGGTACTCATCGTCCGTCCAGCTTTAGACGCCTCCCCGACTGTCTTGTCTTCCCCTTCATGTCGGGCACCTTGTTGCTGAAGTTCATATCACTATGGAGAGAGTAATAAGATTAAAATTGAGATTGGAAAGTGATGAATGTGAATTGATGTATAGGGTATATATAATGGATTAACAATTGAATTAAATTAAAAATAAATATATAAATAAAGGAAATATCGGCTCGATCATCGGCCGGAGCCTCCGCAATGGAGGCCCATCGCAGACCGATGCGAAAACGATATTGCCATCGGCTGAGGCTTGCAATCGGCGCAAGGGCGGGGGCGTTGGGGTGTGGAGATGGCCTCCCTCCCCACAATAGTAGGCTTTGAGAGGCAATACGGGGGCAAAACGCAAAATGCCCTTATATACAAAATGCCCTTATATACTCCTATTGGCTATTACCGAATCATATTTTTTTTATTTAGATTAATTGTCCTTATGCAAGTGAGTAATGCTAATGGTATTAAGTGCGTGAATCAATATAAAATGAGATATACTCGATCCGTTCTATTTTAGGAGTTCCAGTTGAGTTCAGCACGAGTATTAAGAAATATAAAGGAAAGTTGGTCAAAAACGATGGTGGAATGTGGGTCCTACTTTTTTATATTAGTTTTATAATAAAATGTGAGTGGAAAAATGTTAGTGGAATGTGGGGCCTAATAACATTTATGGAATATTTCAACCGGGACTCCTAAAGTGGGACGGAGGGAGTATACAAGAGACACTATTTTAGAGCATCCACATCCGTGCTCTTTGGCAAGAGCACGGAGGTGGGTCCGGATCCACTTTTACTCCCTGCTCTTAGGCAAGAGCACAACACCCACATTCATGCTCTTCCGCAAGGACAAGCTCAAGGGTCTCACCATTTTATTATTCAATTTAAATAAAAACATTTTCCCACAATATTAAAATGCATTAAAAATACCCGGAATACTATTACAAATTACAAAAAAAATTAAAAATTACATAATTAAAATCCTAAAAATTAAAAATTACATAATTATATTCATAAAATTAAAAAAGCCCACTACTCGTTGCCGAATTTCGCCCAAATGTGTTTGATTAGGTCTTCGTGTAGCTCATTCTGGATTCTGTTATCGCGCATTGTGTGTCTTGTTTCGATCCTCTCGCTCACTGTCGTATGCACACATCGGCATGGGGGAGACCTCGCGGTTGAGCTTCCGGCTTCATGATCGTCGTTAAAGTTAGCCGCTCTCGGACCTTCGTCAGCTATAATCATATTGTGCAAGATAATACACGTGTACATGATGTTGGCAATATTCTTAACGTACTACAGCCGAGATGGGGCTTTTACAATGTTGAATCGGGCTTGAAGGAACCCAAAAGCTCTTTCGACGTCTTTCCGAGCAGACTCTTGACGCTGCACAAAAAGAATCCGTCTCGGGTCTTGCGGATTGTTGAACGTCTTCACGAAAGTCGACCACCGTGGGTAGATACCATCGGCTAGATAGTAACTCATGTGGTATGCATTTCCGTTGAAGAATAAAGCACGTCCAAGTCGTTGTTGAATCTGGCAACACCGAAATATGCATGTCAAATTCATGGGCGGTAGTCGGTGACCGCTTCAAGGATAAGCGTTGGCCCGCCGCCTTTGTGGCTGCTTAAGTATTGCCCCCTCCAAGCAGTCGGGCAATTCTTCCACTTCCAATGCATGCAGTTAATGCTGCCTAGCATACCGGGAAAACTGTGGACTATTTTGTGAAGATGAAGCAACCGTTGATAATCTTCGATGGTGGGTGCCCGAAGGAATTCCTCGTCGAAAGCAGAACGAACACCGTCGCAAAAATTTTTGAGGCATAGGATTCCAGTTGACCCACCCACATGCAAATACTCGTCGAATAGGTCAGCCGTTTGCCCAGTAGCAAGTTGTCAGATGGCACAAGTACACTTTTGCAACACCGAGAGACTTTGCCGACAGGTTGCGTCTATACCTGATTGAAAGTATTCAACACGGACGAACAATGTGTTGACAATACGCATAAACAACCGTTTTGACATGCGAAAACGGCGCCGAAAGTAATCTTCTGGAAACCGCGGCTGGTCGGAAAAATAGTCGGCAATGAGCCTTTCGTTGGCTCCCTCCCGATCACGAGGGATGTAGCGGCGAGTTGATCTAGTTGGTCGAGGAGGAGGGGCCGGGGTATTGGCAGCAACATAGGCTTCATAGGCGGCACGATATTGTTCACAATATTCTTGTTCTTCGCGCTCCGCTTCCGCAATGATATCGGTGAAATCCATTTTTGAATTTAGAGAGGGTTTGAGTGAGTGAGGAAGATATAGATGAGTTTTATGAAATGGATGATGAATGTGTTGTATGCAAAAATGGATGATGAATGTGTGTATTTATAGATGTTATTGGGATAAAAAAAAATTCAAAAAAAATAAAAAATGGTAATAAACAGCTATATTTTTTTGAGAATCCAATTTTTTTTTTTTTTTTTTTTTTTTATTATTTTTTTTTTTTTTTTTTTAAAAAAAGAAAAATTCAACGGATATACCGTTGACGAATAGAATTGCGTCACGTCAGTGTGCTCGCTGGCACGGACGGCGTCTGTGCCAACGAGCACCGCTGCGGATGCTCTTATCCTCCGTATATTGTTTTTTACTATAACAAACGAATTCTATTACTTACTACTACTGCTACTCCGTACTTATTTATCAAGTGTACTTTTCTACTAATTCGTAGGTCTGTAAATATCGATGACTATATATGATGTACACCTATAAACTTTGAAAATGTTGTGTAAATAATTACAATGATCTTCATATTATGTTTGACAAATATAGTTTCAGTTTGGCAATATGATCATTGTAGCGAATACGAGTATATATAATGGGCAATATGATCATGGTAGCGAATACGAATATATAGTACATGATACCATACTCGTGAAATTCAAATAATAGTTAAATTAGCGATTTCTCCAAAGTACATTAGTTTGAATAAATAAATATCTCTATTTGCTAGTACTACTACTTAACAATAGCTCAGGTCGGCTCTATATAAGAGCATTCACAATGGATGCCTTAGTGGAAGCCCTAGTGAGAGCCCTAGTGATTGCCACATCAGCATACCCTATCTTTCTACAATGGTGGAACCCTAGTGGATGCCCTATCTCTTATCTATTTCCCATTTCAATTTTAATATTATTTTTTTTATATTTTCACATATTATAAATAAAAAAAATTAAATATTAAATTAAATGAAAATCATGCCTTACTTAATTTTAAAATAAGAATTTGTAAATTTCATATTTAATTTTAATCAAATAGAAAATAGCAAAGTATAAATACACTATTATAGAACACAATAAATTTAAATAAAATACTTACATTAATCAAATAAAATGAGAAAAGTATAATAAAAAAAATATGTTGAGTTTGGGGCTTGAACACACAAACTCTATAATTTAACAGGATACATTTACCATTGGGCTAACCCAGATTATGTAATGAAATCAAACAAATTTTTACATAAAGCAAAAAAAAACTCTCTTTTAAGTGTAAAACTAATGTCCCACATCGAAATTACAAAGAAATTTGGAGTTGAAAACCTATCTATAAAACTACCATTTGTCCCTCATCAAGTCACAATGAAAGTTAGAGTTGAAAACCTATCTATGAAAGGTTTACTCAAGTAATGCAAAACTTGCTCACTAATTCACAGATCCGTCTTTTAGTACGGAACGGTTTTTATAATTAAAAATTAATTTTTTTTATAAATTTTTTCTAGATCGGGCTCGGGCGTTGTGCCGCAATGGGCGCCCAATCTCACGCCTGATCGATCGAGCGGGCGATCGGTCGCGACCGAACTCTCGGTCGCGCTCGGGCGTGACCGACGCCTGCAATGGATGCCCGACCACACTCGAGCCCGATCTCGGCCGATCAGGCGCGCGATCGGGCATCCATTGTGGATGCTCTGATAGTGTTTCTAAGTATCTCATACAGTATCCTTCTATGTTGCTAGTATCTCATCTCTCTTAGATGAATTTCTATTTTTCTCATATGTGTGACTAACATATATACATAATAATTAAATGAGCAACATATATTAATACATCTTTGTTTGATTAAACTGAAATGGGTGTTTGTAATTAAGGATGCATGTATGCATTGATATATACGTTTAGTAGTAGTATATTATAAAGTGTTGTTTAGATGGAATTTCGGAACGAAGAAAACAAAGTGCGAAAGGAGTAAAGAAAGAAAGTGAGGAAGGAAAGTCGTTTTGTTCTGTGCCATTCTACAGAGATCAACCCCCCAAGCACACAACTTTATAAAATTGAAAGATTTACTTTTTTATGAACATTTAATATCACTTTATAAATATACATTATGTTACTCTTGCAAATTGCACTTAGATGCTGTGTTGTTTAAATTGTGGTCACGTGAAATGATAGTCAAAATAATACCAATACTAATACTAATACTAATAATAATAATAATAATCATAATAATAATAATAATAATGTGCGATTCGCATAAAATAATAATTGTAATTATAATATTGGGCGTGATTATATAGATAATGATTTAACGTGGATTTTCGTCTAGAATAAATCGAATAAAATTAAACGTCTAGAGAAATACGAATTTATTTTCTTAATTTCAGCTAAAAATCTTAGGGTTCCAACAAGATAATGTAAATCACTTATACTGCTATTATTAATTAAACTTATATTTATTGCAGAAAAGAAATATAGTGTGATGCTTACTGAAGTAACAGTATAATGTTATTTCTGTCGCATATACTTGTAAATAGCATGAATATATTAATTTGGAATCGAACCGACCGAATACCCACCCTTAGTCGTAAATAGCATGAATATGTTAATTTAGTTTTAAAAGTACCAAATGCACCGACTTCGCACTTCGGTACTCAGTGGTCACCCACTTAGCTTAGGCTCAAAACCCCTCAAATTTCCAATTTCTATATACGCGAAAATATTTTATCACAGTGTTTATTCTTTAAACCCTATGTAGAATATGCAGATCTTGCTTTATCTAATTTTTATATGCCGTTTATCATATATTAATTGCTTAAATAATGAATTATATCTCATAGTACTCCAAACGTAAAATAATAAATTCCGAACAATGAGTTAAGAGATCTTAAATATTTTCCTTTACTTAAAGAAATACTAATACCTCATTAAATTATAATGATAAGTTAATAATGATTTATTGGTGAGAGTTGCGTTGCGGCATCTACGATATTTGTCTGACAACAAAATTTCATTTAATTCTACAACCGAAAAATAAAAAAAATTCAGAAATCTCTCCACAAACAATGACCACCAAAGTCTCCAATTTCTCCGATCTGATCCAGCGCGTCACCGCCTCCTGCCTCCTCCACCCCCTCGCCGGCATCTCCCGCGCCGACGACCTCTCCGACGCCGCGGATGACGACGACGACGACTACTACAACGCCATCGCGGAGGAGGAAGACTTGGAGGATGAAGAAGACCTAAAAATCAATTCCGATTGGGGCGGCGGCGAGAATCCGCCGCCGAGGACAGCGGAGGTGGAAATGCTGATGAGCCAGGTGTTCGACGCGGTGTCGGTGATGAAGCGGGCGTACGTTAGCCTCCAGGAGGCGCACTGCCCTTGGGATCCGGATAAGATGCGCATCGCTGACGTGGCGGTGGTGGCGGAGCTGCGGAGGGTGGGGCTTCTGAGAGAGAGGTTCAGGCGGAGCGTGAGCGGCGGCGGAGGCGGCAGGGGAGGGCGGTGGGGAGTGGGAGCGGCGACGCTGAGGGAGGTGGTTGCGCCGTATGAGGCGGCGGTGGAGGAATTGAAGAAGGAGGTGAAGGTGAAGCAGGCGGAGATTGATAATCTGAGGGAAAAGCTCAAAACGGCGACGTCTTTCGACCGTGTGAGCAGCAAGTCAAAGGGAAAGTCCAAGAGGCGAGTCAGCTGCACCACTCAAGGTCACTTCATCACTCACTCTCTCTATTTACGAATATGCCCTTTGTATATAAAAATTGGATCCTTATTTATACTCTTAGTGGGAGCATTTCTTTTGTGTCAACTGGTTTAAGTAAAGAAGAATAAAGTAGAAAGAAAAAAGGTAGAGAGACGAAGAGAATAAAGTAAGAGAGGGTAAAGTAAGTGAGAAGAAATGTGTTGTCTTTTACCGAAAATATAGAACGAAGAGAGTACTTTGCCACTAATTAATTTAGCACATTTGACGTGAAAATTGTTAAATGAAGTTCATGACTAGCAATGCTCTTAGCTGCCACATTTATTATTCTATTAAAATTAATCAAAGATTTGAAGAGGGAAATGAATTAAATGTATGTAATCTGTTCTGACCAATATATATCATCTCTAACAGTGGCAGCAGCTCCAGCAGTAGAGTTATTTGAATCAACAATGGGCTTAGTAAAAGAAGCTTCAAAAGCCTTCACATCACTGCTCCTCTCCCTCATGCGTTCAGCGCACTGGGACATTGCGGCAGCAGTTCGTTCCATCGAGGCTGCGTCTTCCACCAACGCCACCATGAACAACCCCACCGCCACCACCACCTTCACCGACTCCATAGCCGGTGCCAGCCACGCAAAGTACGCCCTAGAGTCGTACGTGAACCGCAAGATCTTCCAAGGGTTCGACCACGAGACGTTCTACATGGACGGAAGCCTCTCCTCGATACTCAACCCGGATCAGCACCGCAGGGACTGCTTCACCCAGTACAGAGACATGAAGGCGATGGACCCGGTCGAGCTCCTCAGCATTTTGCCTACTTGCAGCTTTGGCAACTTCTGCTTCAAGAAATACCTCTCCATCGTGCACCCGAAGATGGAGGAGTCGTTGTTCGGGGATCTGGAGCAGCGGCGCCAGGTGCTGGACGGCCACCACCCGAGGAGTCAGTTCTATGGAGAGTTCCTCGGGCTGGCTAAGGCAGTCTGGTTGCTGCATCTGCTGGCATTCTCCCTCGACCCACCTCCGAGTCATTTTGAGGCGAGTAGAGGGGCCGAGTTTCAATCGCAGTACATGGAGAGTGTGGTTAGGGTTTCCAGTAGCAACGGAGGATCCAAGGTGGGTATGGCGATGGCAGTTGGGTTTCCAGTGAGCCCCGGTTTCAAGGTCGGTAATGGCTCGATAATCAAGGCTAGGGTGTACCTGGTGCCTAAGAATTGAAGACAACACTGTGGTTTGTGTTTTAGAATAATTTAGCTATCTATTGTTGTAGAACTCTTCCTTTTTTTTTTTTGCTTCGGATTGTGGTAATATTTTGGGTTGCTAGATTATATATCACGATTATGATCAAGACTTAAGTACCATGTGATTCAAGAATCAACTTGGTGTACAATTGATATGAATAAAGAGAGCATTAACATAATTTAATAATACAAATGTTGTATTGTTACAATCTTACATGGCTCTTACTAGAGTATATATTAACACAAACAATTACTCCATAAGCTCTGGAGATGTGTTCTCTGGCTTCAGAATTTGTCAGCAAAGTTCGCCATCGAAGTCAATGCCGATTCCACAGACCAAAAATATCATTTTATTCGCATGTATATTTTGATACTCCTGTGTTACTGGAAAAGGGAAGCTTCTAGAAGAGCTTGTGTTACCAGTATATAGATATGGGGAATCTGACTCTCCTCGTTGCCACAAACAATAGGTGGTGATCATACATACATACTCTAACTTATCAATAGTAGAATAATCTTTTCACCTGCAAAAGAGATGGAAGATGGCATTTATAATTGGAAACAAATACTGAATCTGCTCTCTTTCTAAACAATTATTGAAGTATCTAGTTTAATACTTATTTCACTTTTTTTCTCTCACGAGGAAATTGTGTGTCCAAAAGATGTATTGTCTTACTTGTTCAAGAGTCAAAAACATGATGACATTCGCCGATCCAAGCCGGCCAAAGTTTGGTAAGAACCCCTTGTAGAAGGCAAATAACCCCTGCTAAGGAGAATGCATTGTCATCGTTACCAGTAACAAGGTTACAAAATGCAGTATGTTAGTTCAACTACCTAATTTTGAGTAGTTACTTATGCAAAAAATGTCACTGGAAAAAACAAAGATGACCCTGATAACACATACCTCAGTTTTTAATGTTTTGAAGAAGCAATCGACAGTGCCTTTATAAATTGAATCTCCCATCATTCTAGATTTAACCTGAAACAGAACAAGCAATAAAATTCTTTTAACAAATTTTGCAGCACCTCTACTCATAGGTAATTGATAAGAAATGTACAGCTACAGTTTACCAAATGAAACATAGCAAAAAATACTACATTAATTTTTATTACTTTAAAAACAAAATAAAAATCTAATATACAACCTATAAGCCCATCATCAGGGAGATGTTGAGGGGTCATGCGCATTATTATCGTCCAATACCTAAATTTGACTTCACAAACAAAGAATCACATTAAGAAAGTGAACTTTTAAGAACTGAAGCCAACTAATGATTAGAAACCAAGGTGCTTATTGTGCATGCCCACAATTAAGAACGTTTCAGGAAATAGATTCTGAATGCATTTGGAGAAAGAGGGAAACAAATAATGAAACTAATATGTTGTTTTTGTCTTATAGTGGATTTTATTAGAAAGTTCAAATCCACCGGCATCTAATCAAGTGTAAAGAATGCATGCATATATATATATATATAGAATTCCATGTAGTTAGAACTTCTTAGATCTGCTTTTGTGATTTAACAGGAAATTTTGAAATGCTTATCACTTCCAAGAGAACACTGATAAGATATCAGTAACTCACGAGAGTTGGCGTGTTGCACTAAGACTGCTGTTGATGGCTACCAAACAAAAAGAAAAACATTATGCAATTGAACTGAAAAAAAGTTACCACATCGATGGGGGAGCCAATACAGACAGCAAAGAATCCTGCACCTAAACCAGCTAAGATATGTGTGAGAACATTGTCTGTGAACCCTGGAATTTTCAAAATTGTCTGCATATAGAATAGAAAAAATTAGAGAAGTAGAAGATGACATGATTAGCATAGAATTCGAAAAAGGGACATAGTGAGTTCCATGGAAAGAAAAGAGAGTTTCACCTCTTTGACTTGATCATAACTAGCTAATTCGGCAGCATTTACAATCGCATTTCTTGCAATGTTTGGTCCAAGCCCTGTCCACAAAGCTGCCACTCCTTCCTGTTAACTTCTGGCGCTTGATGAGTGGGTAAGCATATTGAACACCCACTAATTACTGTTACAAAAATCACCTGCTTGACTATAGCATAATATGCCTGCAAAGCACCAGCATAACGCCTCGCCACTCCAACCGGCAATTTACCCTCCGCTTGAAGCCGAACTTTGACGAGGTCAGTAGGATTTGCCACGGTTATTGCTATAGCACCTTTTGATTTGGACAAAATAGCTGTTATTACTGGTTCAGATACAACTAGCACTCTCGTTTTCATAAAATAATGACATGAAAAGATTGATGGTTTGTTCACCAGTAAGAAGAGCAGCTAATATTTTAAAGAATAAGGGAACATCTGCCGAATGAGTTCCAGAAATGAATGCCTTCACCTGCGAGAAGAATCTTCCTTAGATCCTAAGATTACACCCATGACTAGAGCATGAAGAATGACAAAAGGGGAAGAATTAATGATACATACAGGCTGATACAGTCCGACTCTTAAGCCTCCATAAAGGCATTGCCGATGTAAACCAGGTACCACCCCATTCCAAAGTGCAAAAAACCCTTCTTCTTTTGCTATGGTAGTAATTGTACCCAACAAGCCCTTGTATTTTGGGACAGCTATTGAATCTCCTAGAGGAACTCTCTTTTGGAGTTGAAGCCTCACTTTAGCAATATCTAAAGGAATGGTACAAATCTGCACATGAGCAATAGGTGAAGATTCAACCCGAGCCATTGAAAATTAGTTTAGACATCAAAGTTAGTAATTGAGTAGAATTGTGAGAAAAGGAACAGAAGTTGAAAAGAGATCGTTTGTAGAATCTTTATTAACTGTGCGATATATATTATTCAAATAGTTCAATTATCATGTTCATTCTATCCTTACACATTATCCTTACAGATAGTAACCAGCCACTTGGTAGCACAGATACAGTTCAATACATAGCCAGTCAGTTTTAAACATTACTCTAAGCTGCAGTTTTCCCTATGTATCCAAACTACTAAATGAATCCCTTTCTAATTCTGGGACACGAAATTTACAATTGTCCGGATTAGAACTTGCCTGTGGGTTAAGGTTGATTAATTCAAAACTAGAATGTACAAGACTCTGGGAAGCAGCAAGTCACAAGTCAGAGTTTGTTTTTTCTAAAAACAAGTTGTTTTTGAATCTATCTACTACTCAAGGACTGAAGAATTGTATATTATCAAATATAAGGTGCATGTTACTTTGAACTAATCAGAATCTGTTCCAAAAAATTTCTAGTCAACTATTCAGTAACTGAACTACTCTTTCTCTACAGATAGAATCATAAGAGGGGAATACTATTTATCACCACAATACTACAAATGTGATCTCGACTTATTCTCTGTTTATAACGAAATCACAATTGCAACTCAACTTAAATATCCTATCCTTACCTAGTTCAAAAACACAAAACTATCTCAACACTATTTATATAGCATTAAACATCAAAACAACTTCGGAAACCTAAAATTCAAATGATTTATGGATTAAACTAACTCATAATCGGAAAAATATCCTAGAGCACTAACTAAACCAAGATAACATTAAAGAAAAAAAAATGCTCATAAAACAGCATCAGCTGAAAACATATAATCGAGCTAACAGAACGAGAAAAGTAAACACAGTAAAATCCAAATAAACGGAGAAAGACGATACCTCTGCCAAACAGGCGGCGAAAGCGCTGCAGGCGAATATTCCGGCGAAAGAGATCTGCAACGGATCTGCCATTGGAGATCAAAAAATAGATTTTGTAGTCTCAACAGAAAATAGGATTTTTTAGCAGTAAATCGGTAGAGTGACATATAATATGATATCATATCCCCTACAGTGTGGAAAACACCGTATAGTTAGCGTTAAATACTAAAATACAATAATGGAGTACTTTCCTACTAAAATATTTTCAAGATTGATAACGTTCTTATTTTGATATCTTTATGCAAAAAATTTTAACACCTTTTTATTCTTTAAAATAGTGGAGTAGTACTAGAATACTAAATTGCATAATTATAATTTTTTTTATAGGTTATCTTTAATAATTACTTTGTCATTAATCATTTTCTAAAATTGATGATTTCATATAAAAAAGGATATGTCAATCTGGAAAGTTTTCTAACACCAATTATAAAAATAATTAATAATCACTTTTAAATACTCAAGAATTCTTATATAATCCTTTTGTTTCTCAGGTATCATTAATAATAATAATAATAATCATAATAATAATAATAATAATAATAATAATAATAATAATAATAATAAAAGTAACTAGCTAATCAACAATCTAAAAAATTTTGATGACGGCACGAATTTTAGTTACAATTAGTAAATATTGAGTGAAAAAAAAATAGTTAAAGTGATATTAGTGGATATTGTGATCAATACATATTGTAACGTAATTTATGGTACTATGATGAAAAAGTTTCTAAAAATAAAAATAAACTACTAGTAGTAGTAATTTTCAGATTCACACACATGCCTCTTTTATACTATCTCGAACACTATGCACTCATACTATTATGCAACTAAAAAAGAAAAACATGTAGTAGTAGTTTTTTACTAAGCATAAACTTTGTTGATACAAAATGGCAAATGAAAGTATCATCACGCCACCACAAAGGCGCTAGAAGTACCCTTGAAATGCTTGATTGTTCCCAGCAAACTCTTCGAAGCACCAAAATGCCTAATTCTGTACACACCTGCAGCAGCTGTTTGCGGCACAATCCACTGTATGGTTGCGTAGCTTCGAGTGCTGAGTTTCGAAGGCCTTGACCATATGAACCGGAGGCAGAAGTCATCGTCGTCATAGGCGGGCTCCCATGTACCCTTCCCCCTCAGGATCTCTACCAATGCGAACGTCCCTTCGGTCATGAGATCGTTTCTTGGGCACGCGGACCAGAAAGTGACGGTCACATTGTCTCCTCTCCTGAAGGTTGTGTTTTTGGGCACGTCCACCTTCATGTCCCCAAACTGTGTGCCGAATGGGGTTGCATCCATGACAACTGGTGTAAGTAGGCTTATCTGCTTGTCAAGCAGATCTGGGGGTTGTGGGCCAGGCTCGACTGGCTTTCCGGTGATGAGGGCTGTGGCGAGCTTCTGGAATACTTGAATGTAGGCACTGAGTGTGTGTGGGCCGTACAATGTTGATGCGCCCTGAACACGGGGAGGAGAGCCACTTTTTTAAAAAACGATCCCTGCCTATGTTTTCAAACTCAACATACAACATTGAGAAAGCAGAGTATTAATAATTCATGTGAATCTTCCAATCAGGATGAGCTTACTCATTTGGCTGAAGGTTATTAATATATGAGCTAACTTAGTATATACATCTATGTTTGAGTAGAAATTCTCTCACTATTGCGTGAAGTTCAAATCGTCAGTAGCAGGCTCTCAACAGGTCTAAAATATTCTTGCAAAATAAACGTTTTTTTTTTTAAATAATCAAAAGAAACTTTTGAGGATTCATGAAAAACAAAAGCAACTTACCTCATATCTCTGCATCTGGTATTCCTCATATGTAGTGACGTACTGAGAATATGTATTTGTCAAGCCAGCTATCACTACATGCGTATTGTTACCGAACTCTTTGCTACTTCCACTTGTGAGAGCCTTTTTCACAGCATCTCGAAGGCGTCTTCCAGCCATTGTGGTGAACTCTGGTATGTGAAACCAAGAATTTAATATAGTTCAGAACTAGAGAGAAAACAGACATATTTTCTTTTCCTACAGCATGACAAGATAATTTTAGTTCCATAAAAGATAAAGCTGTCAATACACATGCCAAATCTCATTAGAGCTGACATGCATCCATTAAATAGCATGTCTCATATTTAGATGTAAACATAAAAACTAATTTTCCTTTTCTCTGAAGAGAGCACCGATCAATAAATAATTTCGAGCATTATAGGAATGACAGAAAAATCTATAAATTCCACAACAAGAAAGAACTACAAATGAAATTACTTCTGATGCATCTGGATAAGAAAGTCACCCCCAGCATATTTGCTAAAAGTATTAAGGAAAAGTAAGTCAAGCTCTTACCTCCAGGCACACTAAGAATGACCATCTGCCCTATCCTCAGAATCTGAACTGGAAGTATTGAAGGCTGCATCGAGATAAAATTATAATCAATATGAGGTTGTAACATGCATTACAAGTGGAAAGCAAGCTGGACACAGAGCAGTTTCTATCCGAAAACCAAACCAAGCTGGACAGAGAGTAGTTTCTTCGAAAGTAAAGTTACAGGTCATTACAAGAGAGACTAATTAACAATTTAGCAGGACTTTTACTGACCGCCCAATCGTAAGGCTGTTTCATTTCACCAGTATCCAGTAAAATGGGCTTTGGTTGCTGACAATCCGCTTGTTCCTTGGTAGGAGTTTTCAGTAAATTGCGGACGAGTCTCCAAAATGCATTACCCTGAGAGAGAGAGAAAGAGAGAGAGAGAGAGAGAGATTACTAAGTGCAACACAAGAACAGAGACGCATTTAGCAAACCAAATATACACCTGGTCATCTCCTTGCTTAAAATCAAAAGCCCCAGGCCCATCGGTTGTACCAGCAGCAAACGCAAACCCCATTGCTGCCGGACATGTTTTGACAGTGGTGGTACCTCCACCTTCTTTTGGAATTGTGACATCGAGATTAGAGAAATCAACATAAGTATGGATATAATCAATCTTCCCGTTTAATTTTTCTGATGCTGCGCTGAATAGCTCAACTGCTTTCTTGAATTGTCTTTGTCCGATAATTCGAGTACTTTCAAATTCATCTGGATATCTGACAAGCAAGTGATAGCACGTCGGGATTTATTTACACTACATAATTCTAGAATATGGAAGTTGACATACCCAGGTCCTCTGCCATAGCATAACTCGTTCTTTCCATCACAGGTGCTATGATTGAAATCACAAGGTATGCCTGTATCAATACAGAATGCACCGAGCACATTCGGACTAACATCTCCACAGTTGGTCTGACAGAATGCTGATACAAACTTAGGCCTATCAGCCTGCCTCAGAACACTCCGCACACGTCTTGAAAGGCTCAAAAACCTGGTGGTTGATTTACCCGGCAAAGACTCAAAAGAAGCAGCAAGTTCTAGTAATTCATGATCTGCATTAATATAATCCACCAAAAAACTGATCATTAACATGTGGTAATTCTTTTCTTATACGAGCAAACACGGATGCTTTTAATGTAATGCTTTTAATTCAACTGAAAATTATTTGAATACTTACGATTGTCATTAACAATTGGAATAATGTTTGAGACTCTTCTGGGGATTCTGTTAGGCTCAGATAGATCAGATGATATGCTCCCACCATTCTTCTGATCAAACCAGTCTTCCATAAATCGTGCTGCAGCCCCTTTATTGTCCCCACTGATCAATGCATTTGTACGGCTCATTGAAGTTCCATGGGTTGCAAACCAGTTGAAGCTGCCAACTGGTCCCCATTCATTATCAACAAACTTTAAGAGTGTCATCTCTTTGTCAACATCATACTTATATTTACTGCGTTCTGCAGCTGGATTATTAAGGTAAGCACTTGGACTTCTATTGATACCAGCATCTAAGAGTTCCCCTGTAATTGAGGAGAAATTGATCAGAATGATGTTGATTGGCTACCTGGTTTTTTATATCACAACTCATGAGCAAAATTTCCCATAGAAACACAAGAAAACAGAGAAAATAAAAGAAGATATAAACCATGTTTAATGAAACCAACCCAACAGGATAAAATAACAGAACAGACTTGTAAGATCAGTTAGACAGCAGCAGATGGGGGACATGCTAACACACATTAACATAAAACAGAAGTCCTTTTTCAGCTAATTAGCTTTTTTTTTTGTATTTGCAGGTGGCAACAAAATCCAGTACCAGATAGAATTTCATTACCTGTATTCACATATACTGATCCAGGTCTAATATTATTATGAGCTTGTATGATGGTCTGCTCAATGCCATCAACAAGGGCATCAAATGACTGGCGCACAAAACCAAGGGATGTTATGATGTACACTATATACTGGAGATACCCTCCTGGGCCAGCATGGGTATGAATGCCACTAATAGCAACATTCTTTTCTGTGTAGAGATCTCCATACCTTCATTAGCATAACAAGATCACCTCTTAAATCAAACCAAATACGCCATGCTATTACATCAAGCAAAGCTGCTGCTAATTACATTAAGATTAATTAAAACAAAAGGGTTTGCAAACGTTCCAGAGTTACCATAAGAATATCCAGTCTCAATAGCATAATGAAGACTTAATATTTTGAAGGCTAGTAAGTTAGCCAATATCTACCTTACTTTCAATCTCTCGAGAACTTTTATAGTCACCAGTTGTGATGCCATACAAGCATCTAGATTGACAAATAGAACTCGTTTCCCTTCTGGCTCTGCAACAATGAAGGCCCGAGCGCGCAATCTGAAGTGAACACCTGATGCCACCTGATCCATGTTCGCATATCCCATCATATTGACATCAGCAGCCGGACCCGTGATGTCATAGCTTCCGAGCCCAATTAGGTTGTTGGAAGCCCTCCCACTCTCCAACAAGAGCAATAACAATATCGGCAACCAAATCATCCCGACTGATCTCCCCATCTTTCCTCTACCGTAAGCCAGTTCTCTTCAAGCCCCTAATCACTCCTACACATATTTCTTCAGCATATATGAAAATTTAGTATTCTTACTATGAGCTGTTAAATACATAATACCAGTTAACAGCATAACCGCCAAAATTTAAGTAACAAACATCCAAAAGAAGCATCAAACGGAAAGAAGATTTAAAAGGGGGCAAACCAAATTGCTACCGCAACAGACAACTAATTCAGCTGCGCCGCAACTGCAACGCAAATACTTATGAAATAATGCATGAAGTAAACTAGAAAAACAAAATTTGTGATCAAATACAATACCTAAATTAGCAGCCAGAAAATGATAACACGAAAGTTACCAAAAGACGCCAACTAATACGTCAATTCAAACACAATAAAAGCATGAACCAAATTAGCAGTAGAGATTGATCAATCGAACACTCACATGTATAACCAGCAATCGTGATGAGGTGCGAGAAGATTTGACTGAAGTGGAAATTGAGTGAAACCAACCAAAATGTGAAAAAGGGAATTAAAAAAGGATGGCTTGGCGTCGAAGTGATGTTCAAGGGTGGGTTGCTTCGTTCAATTAAGTAATCCCTACACGTATAAGTAATCAGCCGCTGCTGCACTATTTTTCACACCTTATGCTTCAGGTAGTCGAGCGGCGGTGGTTGGAGGTGCGGCGCGGCGTTAGTTCGGGGATTTGTAGGATCAAAATCATTATAAAAATATTACTATTAAAATTAAAAAATAAATTATCTTTATAGAATAAAATAAATTAAAAAATTGTTTATCATTTGGAGGAAACATATGCGGGTATATAAAATTACCCCCTCCATCTAACAAGACACTTTTGTCGTTAGTCTATTTTATAAATTTTTATAGTAAAAAAGGATATTGGCATCTAATATCACGAAACTTTTAAAAAGTTGAGTTTTCTCACAAACTTTATAATTGACAAATAATATCACGAACTTTACCTCTTGTTTGTTTTTTCCCACAAATGAAAAAATTCATGTTATTTTAATAGATTGAAAAACAGTTTTGGAGGATGTGCTTCAAGAAAAACTATCTACAAAGATTGAAAAACTTGAAGCTCTCAAAATTGTTGTTGAGAACTTACGAAAAAAAATCCGTTTATTTGAAGAATTTTTTCATTCGTGGGAAAAAACAAACAAGAGGTAAAGTTCGTGATATTATTTGCCAATTTTAAAATTCATGGGAAAAACTCAATTTTTTGAAAATTTCATGATATTAGATGCCAATATCCCTCATAAAAATTATTATATAAATATAAGTCTCATATTTGACTTACTTTTTCAATTTAATTATTTTAAAATGTGACTGACTTACTTTTTCAATTTAGTTATTTTAAGATGTGACTCGGAATGGAGCGAGGATGTAGTGAGTAATGTGATACATATTCGGAGCATGTTATTGACTAGCTTTCAAGAACAGTAAATTGATGAATTTATTTTGAAAATTAAGATAGTTGGTATCTCTGGTTATGATATTTTTGGTGGATATTCAATATCGTCCATCATTTTAATGTTCACAACACTGAAAATTAATGAAGAATAAACGGAAGTACAGTAATTTAAGATAATTTAACGCTCACATGTTTTAATTGCAGCAAAAAATTAAGTGAAAAAACTAAAACATTTGCTACGTCTACATATATCCTAAAATTAAGATATTATTTTAAAATATTAAAATGATGGAACAAAATAAAATATTTATTGAGTTGTGTCAATTAAAAAGTCAAAAAATCAAACTACTTTTTTGGATAGAATCCTATCAAACAAACTGGACTATTGGTTACATTAGAAAACTTCAACAAATACTTTGGAATGTTAACCAGACTCCAAAGATCTGTATTGCTGGCTTACGACATTTAGATTTTAGACTACCAAATTTCTTTAAAAAAAATTTGGACTTTGGACAAAAATAATAAAATTAATTAAAATCCAACATAAATAGTTTATACATTTACAAGTAACTTAACCTATTTTTATTACACAAGGCAAACATATAAGTTTATAAGAATTATTCTTGTTAGGATTATATCCATGAAAATAACTAGCTTTTGGAGGAGTTAGTTGCAAATACCACAGCTGATTCAGTTGAGCAGCACAGTTAGCAAAAATTGACCGTTGGAGCTTGAGCAGTTACACACAAGAGTTGAATTCTTGTCACAACCGCACTTTGCTAAGAATAGTGAAAGCGGGTAAACCGCGACTAATGAGAGGGATTTAAAAAAACGGGGAAAGAAAATGGGAAAGAACTTGAGAGTTTGCACAAGGCCAGTCAATAATTATCATAGAGAAGAAGTCAAGCATACCATTACATGGTTTTAGAAACTAAATAAACATTAAATCAATAAATCAGAGTTCGATGGTGAGATTCTAAGATGTCTCACTTCACAAAAGAGCAGTGGAATAAGTCCATACTAGACGACTTCGTGTATGAAGACACGAATCGTGAAAAGATCCACTGGATTATTTAGTAGCATCGACTCCGATCATTTCTCCATTCTCTCGACGTTCAACCTGCACATTTATAAATACATGCAGGGCTGAGTACAGGAGTACTCAGTGGACACATGCCAAAAACAAAACATACAATATATAGTTGTCATCCATCTACAGTATCGCATGGGGGTTTTTCTAAAAAGGCCCGAGCATACTAAATTCTTTGTGATCTTAAAAGTCCGACTACAGTCTAAATTCTTTCGAAACACTCGCCAAATCTGTGCATCGTGTACCGTGAAGGTGACCACCTTCAGCGGACACATCGCCGGCCAACATCTGATGGCTCACGGCCCTCGTGCACATTATTCCAAACAGGATTTGCGGTCCTATTGGAAACCAAATTCGTTAAACTAGGTTTGGCATCGCCAAAACCCCGCAGGCTATAACCCCAACAGCTAGGCCTCAAAACAACATTTTATGGCATGACAACAACTTGAAAATAATCACTGCTCCATTTTGAGAAAAAATGATTTTTCATAACTTCAAAAGTATTTGCTTTATATCCACACTATAGTGCTGGATATTAAAAAAAAGCCCACCTGATATGCTTATGTCTCAACTCAAATACTCGCTTTAGCCTCACTCGCCCTTGAGCAATTTATCCCTTGAAAATAAATAGCGTAGCACGCTAATTAATACTTGAACTATTTTTCTTTAGAGAGAATGCATGCAACCTATTGGATAGCACCTATATATTTTTGGTCTCGTCCTATAGGATTTCCTTAATCCTACCTCGGTTTCACTACTCTGCAGAGTTCATTTATTCTCTTTACTAATTTGGAGAAATTCTATTTTCTCTAAATAAATATTAGGGCCCTTATTTAATAGAATAAGAATTCCTGGAAAGTCTCTTCTTAATCTTTTTCTTCGGATTTTTCTTAAGGCCGCCCATGGCGTTGCCGGTCGGCTTTCGCGTCTCCCACTTTAATACTTTCCTTCTTCGGAATCTAAATAAATTATCCAGAAATTAATTCATCAACTTTCGAGCTCCAACTCGATATTTTCTATCTTCGGAAACTTAGTAATTTATTCGGGAATTAATTAATCAAGCTCCAACTCGATATTTAAATTAATTCCAACTTCTCTTAATTAAGTCTTGACCCAACAAATAAGAGTTCTTGATCTAAACAATAAATCTCTTGGGCCACTAATTAAATAGTAATATCTCATCACTTCATTTAACTCGTTTAGGCCCAAGCTAAACTAAAATAATTCTTGGCTCAAATCCTTGATTAGCTTACTGGCCCACTACTCATTAGATTACTTGGCCCAACTTAAAGTCCTTAGAAATCTCTCGGCCCAATCTGAATTAAGTAAACTAGCCTCTTTTACATTCTTTTAATTTCCAAGGCCCAAATCTCTCTTTTATTTAATTACTTCCGGCCCAAACTAATTAAATAGGGACCCAACAACAAGGACCCAATTTATACTCCTTCATCCATCGGGGTCTTTCTCTCTTTCCCCAAATTCCTACATAGATCAAATCTCTAGCTCCAAATGAACATAGCGGCGCCTCTCTTCTTCTCTTCGCGACCTCTCCGGCGAATCGCCATCTCCGGCTCCGCCAGAGTTTCCTACTCCCCATGCGGAAATCGTCGCTACCTCGACAGGAATTTCAGAGTTCCGTCAGCACTGGCTCTCGCACCGACCTCTACTTCGCTACGCGAGCGGCAGCTCCTCTCGCCGCCGTCCCTTGTCGTTCGCCGCCGCATCCTTCGTGAGGTAGCCACGACGCTCACCAGAAGGTCACGCCGGCCTCCTCTGTCTCGCGCCCTCCGTCCAACACCGACATCCTCGACGAATCCGGCAGTAGAGAGGAGTCATCGCCTCCTTCTCCCTCTCTCATCCGCGGCCTGCAGCTGCTCCGCGAAAGTTTTTGGACTCCGTCAACGCTTGCTCGTCGCCCGGCAGCCCCTCTGCCTAAGCTAAGTCCTCTTTCCCCTACCCCTTCCTCAATTTATTTTGAGTTATGGCAGATTGGTGACAGTTGGTATTTTGTATGATTCTTGCCGATGTATTTAAATCTCATGATCTAAATTTTAGAGTGCTCATTGGAATTGATCTTTGGCTATGGTACTAAAGTTCTGATTTTTCATTTGGGGCTTTTAGCTTATTGTGTAAAGACTTGATGGTTTTTGCTACTGATCCATACTTGATTGTGAGGATCCTATGGAAATTCTAAGTTCTTGTTCTATCATGGTTGTGGTTATTCTACATGATGCAAAGGGTGTTGTTGGGATTACCTAGCTTGATGAATCCTCTCGGATGGGACTGATGTCCTGCCTCAAAACTCCTCCTTGCTCCTCCTCCACTCCATGCTACACTCTTGAATTATTTGGTAAAACTTATGGTATCGAAAATGAAAAGAGGAGAAGGGAGATGGGGCTACTTATATAGTGCTCTTTCTTTGCCTGTTTGTGGTTGAAACTTGGAGACAAATGCTCCCTCTTTGGGTTGTATCTCAGTTCCCTTTTGGGTTTTGTTAGAAGGTTTTTCATACTAAATTTGTGTAAGTTATGGGGGTTGCCTTCTCGGCTAATCCTCTGCCTCCTTGATCTTGATGGAGGACAAAACAATTTCCCTAATTGTGTTTGTGATTATGTCATGAGACCTTGTCTAGAATGATTCTATTCCCATTTGTGAGATTCTTGGTAGCCCCAAATCATCCTTATGGTCAGCCTTGAGCCGTCTCCTTTCAAGATTCTTACCCCTTTTATTTTACAATATTTTTCTATGAATTGTTGGACTTGTACTTATCCTCTTTTTGTGATACTTTGGCATATTGATGTGGAGGCTCCTCTTGGCAACTTGTGGTCTCTTCAAGACCGAGAAAGATAGAAGAGGGGGAAAGAAGATTTGCTTACAATACCATTTGTCTCATTTTCCCATACTTGCCAAAATTAGCTTAGTCTCCAAGTGCTTAGGGTTAGAATCTTTAAAGTGGAAATGTTGCATTCTAGAATTGCCTTTTTCTAATAAAAGTATTTCCTTTACTTTTATTCCTTGAACACACACTAATTTCCTTGTACTTTATTTCTTCCAATGAAAATACTTAAATTACTTCAAAGTCGAAATACAACGAGGAATGTACGATTACACATCTTCTAAAGGAAATTAAATTAAGCTAATAAATTCGATTTATCCCCAAGGAAAGGAACAAAATTCTGGGGCATCACAGTTCTTGAGTTTCTGCTGCTCATGCGAGTAGATACACTTGAGTGAGTGATATATATGTGTAAGGTGAGGAAACACACACACATACACACAGAAGAAATTAGCTACACATCACACACAATTCGTGTTTATTGTGAGGAAAGATACTGAGTGATTTCTTGAGTGATCTTGATTTTAATTCTCCATAGTGATAATCTTGTTTCGATTTCTTCTTCCGTGGATGTAGATCATTTGATCGAACCACGTTAAAATCTGTTGTGTTCATTTTACTTCATCGTTGCCCGATTATTTTCAATCTATCGCAATCTCTTCAACGTGACGCCGTCTGTGGGAAATCGACAGAGCGATCAATCGATTTTGATTCTTGAGGAAATGTCGATGGCACGTTTTGAGGCTAAGAAATTCACGGGGAAAAACGATTTTGGTTTATGGCGCATAAAGATGAAGGCGCTGCTGGTCCAGCAAGGGCTTGCTGATGCTCTGAAATCGGAGAATGATTTAGAGAAGGAGGTCGTGCCTGATGAGAAGACTGTGATGAGAAATAGGAAATCAGTGATCGAACTCACAGCGCCATTGTGCTATCCCTAGCCGACAAAGTGCTCAGGGAGGTATCGAGAGAGACAATCGCGGCCGGCGTTTGGGCGAAGCTAGAGTCACTATATATGACTAAGTCTCTCGCAAACCGGCTGTATATGAAACAAAGGCTCTACTCATACCGATTCAGAGAGGATAAGAACCTATTGGAGTAGCTGGATGAAATTCAACAAGTCCATCGATGACTTGGAGAACATCGATGTGAGTCTTGGAGTTGAAGACGAGGCGATCATACTGTTGAATGCTCTGCCAAAGTCATATGAGCAACTTAAAGACGCGATGATGTATGGAAGAGAAAGAACTATAATTCTTGAGGAGTTTCAATCCGCTCTCAAGACGAAGGACCTCTAGAAAACGAGCTTCGGGCGGCAAGAACCAAAGGCAGAGGCGTTGAACATCAAGAAGCTCAAGGGTGCTAAAGGAAAGAAGTCCAAGCAGCATGGGAAGAAGCAGAAAGACCGTGGTGAGAAGGAGACTACGTCTTGCCACTATTGCAAGAAGCCCGGACATTTGAAGAAAAATTATTTTTCTTGGAAGAAAAAGATGGTTGATGAAGAGGCTGGCCAAAATACAGCAGATCTGGCCAAAGGTTTGTAACAACCTGAGATTCTGAACATCATGGATACCATAGCAGAAGCTATGTGGATTGTTGATTCGGGCTGTAGTTTTCACATGACATCTCAAAAAGCATAGCTGGAGGATTTTATACCTGCAAGTGGATCTGTACTCCTAGGAAACAATCAAGTATGTAATGTTCTTAGTATAGGAAATATCATATAAAAGTTGCATGACAATTCTATGAAAATCTTGACTGGTGTGAGATACATACCTGAAGTAAAGAGGAACCTTATATCTCTTGGAATGCTTGAGTCTAAAGGTTCTTTCAATTCTGAGGCTGGATACATGAGTATAAATTAAGGTCAGAGAGTGGTCATGAAGGCCATGAGGAAAGGAAGCTTGTATTTATTTACATACTGTTGGTCATAGTGGTGACATGTATCTGGCAGAAGAGGATAAGTTTAGAATATGGCATGAGAGATTGGGTAATGTAGGTGAGAGGGAGTCAAGGAGCTTGCCAAGAGGGGAATAATAGATGTTGATACATCACAGAAACTCCAAGCTTGTGAAAAATGCATCTTGGGAAAAAGCAAAAAAACTTCCATATGGAGTGGGAGTGCACAGTTCTACGTCACCATTGGATTATGCCCACAGTGGTTTGTGGGGGATATGTTCATCAGAGAGTATTGGCGGGGGAAAATACTTCATGTCAATAATCGATGACTATTCAAGGAAGTGTTGGATGTTCATTTTGAAGGAAAAATCCCAAGCCTTAAGCAAATTCAGAGACTGGTGCAATGCAGTAGAATTGAAGAAGGGGACTTCTTTGAAGTATCTCAGCACCGATCATGGGCCGGAGTTTCTTTCCAAGGAGTTTGAAGATTTTTGCAAGGAAATGGGGATTAAGATGCACAAGATTGTGCCAAGAAACCCCCAGCAAAATGGGGTGGCCGAGAGATTAAGTAGAACTTTGCTCAAGAGAGTTAGATGCATGCTTCTAAGGTCTGGAGTTCCCAAGAAGTTCTGGGCCGAAGCAGTAACTACAGTTGCTAAGCTTTTGAACAAATGCCCTTCATCAGCTATAAAGCATGAGACCCCAAACTCGAGATGGTATGGCAGGGTGGAAGACTACTCAAATCTGAGAATTTTTTGTTGTTGTGCTTATGCATATATTAGGCAGTGAAAATTGGATCCCATAGCCTCTAAATGTATTATGCTTGGGTATCCACAAGGAGTGAAGGGGTACAAGCTATGGTGCATTGAGGATGAGAATCAGAAATTGATAGTCAGTAAAGATGTTATTTTTCAAGAAGAGATCATGCCATACCTGCAGAATCAGAAAGATCAGAATGGAGATCATCAAGTTTCAGAAAGTATGGATACAAGGTTTGAGGTGGAGTCTGGGGGGATTACAAATACTGAGCAAGATGACTCTGATGATTGTAGTGATCATGACATCAATAACCAAGGGAACCAGCAGAATAAAGAAAATGCACCAGGCTCAGAGACCAACCTTGATAGCTACCTCCTAGCCAGAGATAGAGTAAGGAGATAGGGAAGAGTCCCATCCAGATTTAGTGATTATGAACTTTTTTCATTTGCTTTTGTGCATTGCTGAGAGCCTTGAGTATTCAGAGTCATCATCACACAAAGAAGCAATGAAGAGTCCTGAGAGGAGTAAGTGGATTGCAACTATGAATGAGGAAATACAATCCTTACTCAAGAACAATACTTGGATACTTGTAGATAATCTGGGATTGCAGAAGTTCATAAGTTGTAAATGGATATTCAAAAAGAAGATAGAGTTTGATGGCATAAACAAAGTCAGATTTAAAGCAAGGTTGGTGGCAAAAGGTTTCACTCAGCAAGAGGGCATTGATTTTAATGAGATTTTCTCTCTTGTTGTCAAGCATACTTCAATAAGAATGCTACTGGCTATAGTGGTATACAACAACTGGGAACTTCAACAGTTGGATGTAAAACCAGCTTTCCTACATGGTGAGCTCGAAGAGACCATATTGATGTCACAGCTTGAAGGGTTCACTGTTCTAGGAAGTGAGGAAAAGGTATCCCGATTGAAGAAGAGCCTCTACGGTCTCAAACAGAGCAGCCGTCAGTGGTATAAAAGGTTTGATCATATGATCAAATCTGGTTTTAGGAGATCCTTGTATGATAGCTGCATTTATATTAAAGAGAGAGATGGGAAAACAACAACTTATCTGCCACTTTATGTCGACGACATGCTCATAGCTGATGTAGACAAGGGAGTGATAGCTGACATCAAAGCTGATCTCAGAAGGGATTTTGAGATGAAAGAACTTGGAGATGCTATGCGGATCATGGGTATGGATATCACTAGGGACAGAGTAAAAGGAGAGTTGAGGTTGCAGCAAACTGAGTATGTGAATAGGCTGCTTAAAAAGTTCCAGATTGAAAATGCTAAGGATGTGAATGTTCCTTTTGCTCAGCACTTTAAGCTATCTATGGAGCAGTGCCCAGAAAATGATGATGAGAGAACTGAGATGAGCATGATACCATACTCTAATATTGTTGGGAGTATCATGTATAGCATGATATGCTTGAGACCTGATGTTGCACATTCAGTTAGTGTTGCTAGCAGAGATATGTCCAATTATGGAAGACAACACTAGATAGCCTTCAAGTGGATACTCAAATACATAAAGGGTTCGACTAGTTGGGGAATTCTTTACAAGAAGTCTGACTTCGACTAGGAGAATTTTTTGATAGGGTATTTCAACTCCGACTATGCAGCAAACAGAGACAACAAGAAGTCTCAATCAGGTTATCTGTTCACCTTGTTTGGCTCGGCCATAAGCTGGAAGTCAAATCTCCAATCGGTTGCAGCTCTCTCAACAACCGAGGCAGAATATATTGCGTTGGCTGAGGCAGTGAAGGAAAGTATGTGGCTCAGGGGGATACTAACTGATTTTGGGTTCGAACAGAGATGTGTGACTGTCCTTTGCTACAGCAATAGCGCCATATGTCTGGCAAAACACCAAATGTATCATGAGAGAAGCAAGCACATTGACGTGCGACTTCACTTCGTGAGAGATGAAATTGAGAAGGGTGTTGTGAAAGTCTCAAAAGTTTCGACTGAGGAGAATGCAGCCGATATGTTGACCAAGGCTTTGCCAGCTTCATAGTTCAAGCATTGCTTGGAGCTGGTAAACATGGTGGAGTTCTTGTCAGACAAAGACAGTCAAGCATTGCTTGGTACTGGTAAACATGGTGGAGTTCTTGTCAGACAAAGACAGGGGATGAAGAGGAGATCTATGACAAGGTTTGTCATGGATAAGATGGAGAACTTTTAAATGTTTAAAAATAATTGTGGGTTTATGCCCAACTTCGTGGCTAGATCAACGCCCGTGTATCATGAAATTCATAATATATCTTTAAGAGCATATGCAGGAGTGGAGAAGAGGTAGGACTAGCGGTTAGTCCGTGGGGGTGTCCGCGCACAATAGCGGACAAGAGGTAGGACGAGCTCTTGTCCATGCCCGAAATCGGACGTGTTATCTCGTGTCTACTATTGCGCAGATAAGAGTAGAGATGTCAATCGGGTTGGCCCATCAGGTTCCGGGCCAACCCGCTCAGGTTGCGGGTCAATCTGGTGCGGGCTAATCGGTTTATGATTTTTTCGGGTTATAAAAGTTCAACCCTAACCCTAAAATCTCGGGTTTCGGGCTAGCCCACCGGGTTAATGGTTGCTACCGGTAATATTAACATGCGATCATTCTAATAAATAATGGTGAAAAATAGTAATCCTTATAAAATTTAAAATATCTAATTATGATAAATTTGAGATATATGCTTAAACATAATCATAAACATGATCAAATACTAATATTTGAGATATTTTTAAAAATTTTAATGCATGTTTTAGAACTTTAAATATTTTTTTAGTGAATTTGAAAATTTTAATTTATTTATCAATTTTTATATTAATAAAAGTTCAATATATGATTTGTATATTTAATATAAAATTGAAAGTTATTTTTTAGATATCTATATTATAAAATTAATCAATGAAGTGTCGAATTAGGAGTAAAAATATTGAATAATAGATATTTTATCGGGTTTTCGGGTCTGACCCTAAAGGATTGCGGGTTAATCGGGTGTGGGCTAATCGGGTTTTAATTTTTTCGGGGCTAGAAATTTCCGACCCTAACCCTATGAATTTTGTGGGCTATTCGGACCAGCCCACGGGTTGCGGGCTACACTGACATACCTAGATAAGAGCACGACCGTCCCGATTTTTTTATTTTTTTATTATTTATGCTCAATATTTATAACTTTGCATTTCATTTTTCAATTTTTTTTATTTGCTAGGACGTCGGCCAGTCTTAGTGCTAGACTACTATTGTGCACTGGGATATCCTAGTAATGTGGCAGTGTAGTGAAATGTCCTAATGACGTAACACGAGGTATTTTTGGAATAACCTAGTGTTAGGCTATTGGGAGGTGCACACTACTGTGGATGATGCTCTAACTCCAAAAAATGTCGCTTTAGTAAAGTTGAATTAAAGCACCACAGTTAGGAGTATATAAATATATGATCTCAATCAACGATGTATTATTTTCCATACCTAGTATCTTATTATCCCTGCTTCCAAATATCTTGGGATGACACGTACGAATATGCCTCAATCAACTTTGGAAAAGTTGCATATGAATTATTATGATGATAATAAATTACTAATAAAATAGAAACGCATGCAAAAGTAAAAATTAAAACGGCATTACCTAAATGGACTCGTATTTTAGACCGTTTCACAGTTTAGAGTCATTGCCCACTTTTTCAGTTTTACTGATTCTTCGCCTTTTTTTTGTTACCCAATTCATCACTCTGTTGCCAAATCTTCGATCACTAAATCATCTATACTCAATTCAGTTCAAACAATTACCTAACCGAACAAAAAAAAATGGGAAACTCATTGCCAAAATCCCCCCAAATCGAACCACCTCAAAATCAACATGAACAGCAAGAGCTAGGAGGAGAAGAATCCGAAGACGAGAGCAGCGAATTCACCTGTGAAATCTGCGTGGAGCCGGCGCCGAAATCCGAGAAAAAGTTCCGCAACGGCGACAAGTGCCACCACCCATTCTGCACCGACTGCGTGGCCAAGTACATCCGCGTGGAGGTGGAGGACCACAACTCCGGGCGCGTGAGATGCCCCGCCGTCGGCTGCCGCCACGAGCTGTTGCCGCTGGAGTGCGCGGAGGTGGTCGGGGCGGCGCTGCTCGTGCGGTGGTGCGACGTGCTGTGCGAGTCGGCGATCGCAGGGGTGGAGAGGTGCTATTGCCCTAATGTGAGGTGCAACGAGCTGATCGTGAACGAGTGCGGCGAGGTGGCGGGAAAATCGAAGTGCCCTAACTGCAAGGAGATGTTCTGCTTCGAGTGCAAGGGGAGTTGGCACGCGGGATTCACGTGCGAGGAGAGCGTGGAGGACAGGGATGGGGGTGACGTGGCGTTTGGGATTCTGGTGGAGCAGAATAAGTGGAGGAGGTGCCCGCGCTGCAGGCATTTCGTCGAGCTCATGGAGGGCTGCCCTATTATTAGATGCAGGTTACTTCTCTCTCTTTCAATTCATAAACACACACACATAGGCAAACTAGTATTGAATTCACTGATACAGATGTGGGAGCGATTTTTGCTACCGGTGTCAAGTGCTGGTTGACAAGCCGTGGTGCCGTTGCATGACCGCTTCTCTGCGGCATTGCCGTGTTTGGTGCTACAGAATCTGTATACTCATCCTCTTCCTCAATGTTGCGCTTCTTTTCTCGTTGTGGGGAATCAAGAAACACAAACGAATCAACAAATAAATCTTCAAATATAGACATGGACCTGACGCTTTATTGCTAGCTATGTATGAACATGAGTTCATCCCCCCTCTTCTCTTATAGTTACTGAATGTTGAATACAGCTTGCTACTTTAGTATAGTAGTAGTAGTAACATTCAACAACGGGTATTCATTATTTGTCCTTTGTTGAGTTCATCGGTTTAGTTGATGATACGATAATGTTAAACCGTTTTGGAGGCAGCCCTTACTTTTGATGCCTACTAAGGATATTTTTTTATACTAACATTCAGAAACAAATGATTACAAACCGAACTCCTCAAACTCTGTACTTACATACCAACATTCTAAATTCTCTTAACAGAGTCACCTTGAACAACGAGCAAGCCTTCAGCTGAAAGAGTCGACAATGCAGTTCGAAGCTGCCAAAACACACAAAATGTTAATTGCTTTGCTTTCATACAAGCCATGAATGAATGCATAACATATAGAGAGGGATGAGGGAACGGGACTCACATCACTAAGGTGCACCTCAGCACCACTCTGATTCTGCTTCTTCAACTCTTCCAGTAACTGCACATTACAATTCTCAACAAATCAGCCAAGACCATCTAACCTTAACTTGAAGTATTTAATATGAATCTGAAATTTCACAAACCTCCATCAAGCGAGCAGACGACCCTCCGATTGTCAACTTGTCCAGAATGAGGCTGCGCGTGGACGACACCAGATTCTCCCGCCTCATTCTTTCACTTGCGGATACTCCAGTCGTTATCAGGTCCATATCAATGGTTCCTGTTCTCATGATAATCAATGCTTCAATACTGGTGAAAAGAGCCAAGATAGTGAATCTGAATTTAACATCCAACTACTGTGGTGTTACTTTCTTGAAATTAATATAAGTCGGCCTTTGACTGAATAACCTTATGTGATGGGGAAGAAGGCAAAACCAAAATGAAGAATCAGAAATGGGAATACAACTATTACCGGTCGAATGGTCTGTTGCAGACTGTTGCATTGCCACTTCGAGAAGCCTAAAAGCCTCGATTACATCCGACTTCTCAACCTGCATGTTCAAGTGCATAATCTTGGTAAATCATCAAGCACTTGAAGTTCGAACCAGGATTACTAAAGAGAGCTTGACCAACCAATTCTGACAAACGAATCCGGGCCAAGCCCTCACTGAGGCGTATCAAACTTTCAATTTGCCTTGGGGTTGCAGTTATGACCTGTATTCATAAAACAATTAAAAACCTAAAATCATTGATTCCTTAAACCCTGAATTATATTCTCATTATCTCCTAACACCAGGAAACAGACTAAATATCCAAATCAGCTAAGGATCTTAAAAAATGTTAATACAGTATATGACCTTTTTGCTGCTTCCTGGGAAATTTCCTCTTTTTCTCATCTCAACATACCCTCTTGTCAACTCCTCTGCAGCTTCATCTGATAATTGTGGGTGTATATGTTTTCGTGCATAGTTTACATAAGCAGTCAAAGTTGGCAAGTCAATGACATCATGCTGGGAACTCTGATTGAAAGGCAAAACTAGGACGAATAAATACAAGTCTCCAAAAAAATATTCAGAAAAATATGAAAGAGAAAAAGGTTCAAACATTAGGATTTTCGAAGTGTAATGCCACAATGTGCTTCGCCAGACGCCTATCTGTCTCCTCATCAGCCTTGTCAAGAATCAAATAGATCAAATCAAACCTGGAAAACAAATGCAAGTCAAATGTACATAGTTTTTATATCAATATGGCAAGTTATTAAATTAATTCAATGGAAAGCTAAGATCCTTCCACATATCCCCATAAATCCTATGAATTCTGAAAATGAAAGTAACCACTGAAAAGAGAGGACAATATCTTGTCTTGTATAAATGAGTCATAAACAATCAACTGTGCTACTGAAATTGTTAGGATTTGTTTCCAGGAGTTCATAAATAATAATCTTGAAATAGTAACTGCGAATAACATGTAGAAAGCCCTTACCTAGACAATAAAGTAGGAGGAAGGTGGATATTTTCAATCACTGACAAGCGAGGGTTATAGCGTGAACCAATTGGGTTGGCACAAGCCAGCACTGAAGTTCTTGCATTTAGGGAAGCAATTATTCCAGCCTTCGCAATTGAAACAGTTTGCTGCTCCATCACCTGATGGTAAAAGCTTTAGTGAGTTCAGAAATCCTCCAAGCCTACCTAAAGCAAAATTCATCTACACCTAATACATGTTACCCCTTTCTCATTATTGCATCAGTAGTTGGGGAACGTGGTCTAAATGATTTTTGCTAAAATATTAGGAGGAAGGTCATGCAAATTTTGCTTACATTGGAAAACAGCAGTAACATTGTTGAATAATGCCCGGGTGAAATCCCGATTTTTGGTTTATACAGAGTATTATTGCTGTAGGATAAGTTTATGAGCATGAACACAATAAAAGAAAATGTACTTGATTCAGACCTCGTGTAACATGCTCCTTACATTGTCAGACATTTTGTCGAATTCATCGATGCAACATATGCCTCTATCACTCAAAACCAAGGCTCCACTCTCTAGGACCTACACAATCATATTTGTGTGAAGTTCAAATCTTCCAGAGTTAATGAATATGGGATCATTGTTCATGAAATTTACTCACGGTTTCACCAGTCTCAGGATCCTTGGCCACATAAGCAGTTAGCCCCACAGCAGAGCTTCCTCTCCCACTAGTGTAAATACCACGAGGAGAGAGCTTATGAATGTACTGGAGAAGCTGCGATTTACTGGTTCCAGGATCTCCAACAAGGAGAATATTTATATCACCTCTGAAGCTAGCACCAGATGGCAACTTCAATGCATTCCCTCCAAAAAGCTGAGGACCAAACATAATGAGAAATAATATACTGATAAACACATTTATCACCAAACTTATGTTGTTGTATAAGGCACCTGGCAAAGAAGGCCTCTCTTTACGTCATCCAACTCCCATATGTTTGGCGCCAAAGACCTAGTCAATTTTTCATATATATCAGGCTGTTTCGATAGTTCTTTTAATTGCTCCACCTGCAATATTCCAGAAAATATTATCCTCAAGAGAACAATATTAACACTTCATTGCAAGTAAGGAATTTAAAGTACATTGATTTCAGATTTCTGAGTTGAATCATCGTCCCCAGTGCTTGCTTCATTTTCAGTTTCCATTGGATCCTGTACATCCATTCTTGACTTATCCGTCGTCTTTAGATGAAGACAATCAATGTAAGTCTGAAACAAAAGAACTCATTATTCACGTAAATACTTTATGCACAAAAGTGATGACATTCAAAACAATGGCTTACATGACAAAAATAAAAGTGCATACCTTGAAAATTGACTTCACTGTCCTCTGTGTCTGACCAACTCTAACACTCATAGCCCTGTATATTCCGGTAACCTAACAGAAACAATAGCACCCCATACCATGTTACAATATGATGCTATACTATAATATCAACATTGAGAATATAATTGCATGTGACCTCACCTCTACCCTGTCACCGGGCTTGCCAGCATCAACCAACTTGTCATGCATTAACAATGTTACAGTGTGTGGCGTTCCTCCATCCGGGATGTCATCTGGAGTCTCTTGGACTCTCACTACTTGCTTATCAGCAAATCTTTGTTCCATACGTACAAGCAAAAAAGAAGTCAGTTAGCAAAGAAAGATTAAGAACAAGTAAGAAAAAATGTTGAGCTTCAACCATTTTAACTGCTGGTGATTTCAATAGTATTTTGTCATGCAAAAACTACCCAACCAGTTACAAACAAGTTTGATACTCACCTGCACCTATTATGAACGAGGGTCATGGAGTTCCTGGAGAGACATTCTTGCTTTGCACACACTGTCGGCTCATTGATTCTTCCTGGTAGATCCAAAAGTTAGAAACTGGGAATCCAATGAATCTACAGGATCAGAAATTACATGCATCGTATGAATAATGGAAAGGCCTTAGCAAGCAATTACCTCTTTCAACAACAATTGGGTCAGAGTAATAACCACAGACCAGGCATCTAAATATGGCTTCTCTAATCTCAGGTATAACAGAGCTACAACGAATGATCATCCCTTTCAAAGAAATCATCTTTTCAACATCTGGCAAACAGAGTAAATAACAAAACACTAATTGATCATCCATAATGAAAGGGAAAGATAAAGTAACTTTAAGAGACACTACAGATGTCAACACTAACCAGAGGGGTTCAGATTTCTCATTGAAATTGAACTCTTAAGATTAAATATCCTGGCTTGTATGTGCTTCTCAAATAAAGGATTGATCCTCCCCACCATGTCCATCAATACCATATCAAATATAGCTAACACCTCAAGAGGATACCTAACCATCTTCGTATACAGGTCACTATCATAATCATACACATCGTGTGCATCGACATCAAGCGAATCACCCTCCATTTCAATCACATGATTAATCATTCTCATATATTTCCCCTCAATTTGCTGAGGATCTTCCCTAAAATGCCTCAAGAACCTCAAAATTGCCGCATTAACATCTTGCACACTGATATTCGTGCCCCAAACGTACACTGCCGGAGCCTCGTCCTCATTCCCCTCACCAACATCTGAAGACGGCGGCACATCATCACTCCAGCTTGGCGTGGCAGAAGCAGTCGGGGTGGCCGACGGTCGCCTACCTCTGCCACGGCGTCTAGCATTACTAGCCGGCGTTGGAGTTGCCACGGGTGTTCTGGCACGTGAGCCTGATGGCAGCGGCGAAGGCGTAGCATAGCTGGAATCACGACCGCGTTTCCGGCGCGAGCGGCCACCGGGAGATGATACTGTGTTACTGACTGGGCTATTCGGCCACGCATCTGAAGACGATTAAAGAAATTACCGCCCAAATTCAAGAAATTAGTATTCCAGTAGACATAACGTCACGAATGCAAGGGCGAACCCTAACTCCGTTATTAGTGAAATTAAGCTTAATAATTCGTGAATCAAAGTAAAACAAACATCTAAAGAGATTTATGACCTCGGAATTCAACACACTGCAGATAGAATATGGAAAAGTTATAAATTAGCGATTGTAACCATACCGTCAGGCGTGTTGACAGGAGAAGCCATGATCTAGGTATACTGAAATGATAGTGAGAGAAAGAGATGAGAGAGAGAGAGCGGTTAGGGCGAGGGAAATGGCATAGTTGTTTGCAGAAAATTGGCGGGAAAATTGATGGTGAGAAGGGGGCACGTTTGGGCTTTATACTTCACTATTGGGCCTATTTTTTAATTTGGACCAGAGCTATATTTGTATCACTCCTATATTCTTCTTTGAAATCAAAATTTGTATAAGGAGAGTCTGGAAGAGTCTTAGGAAGATAAGCACTTGACCATGAAACCAGAATTATTTGATGAAAATTAGTTCATGCACTTGGAATGAAATCATTATTATGCTTAATACTCACTTTATCTTATTTCAAGATGGTCACATTCCGTTTTTTTCTTTGTCTCAACTCAACTCAGATAGACACTCTAGAATTTATTCTCTTTCTTTATTCTCCTTATCAAAATATTTAATTATATTTTTCTATCATTTTATTTTTATCAATAATTTTACTAAATAAGTACTCCTATCTTGTACTCCATTCAAAAGGTGGGATTGGGATGCATATATATTGAATTATATTCCGATAGCATATTTTGAGCCCCACCACATGATTAGGCTGGCCAGTTGACTTAACGTCTCATTGGACTAAACGAAATTTGCCTACTGTAATCATTAGCAAAATCATGATCAACGAATCATATACTTCTACACAATTAGACATGTTATTCGAGTTATTACATCGAATTTCAGGTCGATTTAGTTAGGTTGGGCAATATTTAAACTAGATCGAATTGTCCAAAGTTTTGCATACCGATGATTGAGACACTGCTAGTAAAACTGACATTATTGGTGATTAAAGGTGTTTTGGCCGCCTAATTTCTCATTGTGTGTCATAAAAATTAAATAAGTGAAACACCATTACCACTAGCAAGTAACAATAAAAGAATTACAAGTAATCACACAATCATAAAGTTACCATTGTCTGCGATCCAACTAGGAATAATTTTACAAGTTCAGATCATCCCTCGATACAATTTTCACGCTTCAATTGATACATTTTCTTTTTCAATCCCACACTTAAAGTCACATGTTTAAAAATTAAAATATCATTCTATCTACCGAAGACGATAAACAATATTGTATTAAATCACAAAAATATATTAGTACTTGGACGAATAATATCATACTCCCCCCGTCCCATAAAAATATGTACATATAAAATATCACGGAATTTAATGCACAATTGATAAGTAAGAGAGCAAAAGAAGAATAGTTAAAATAGTGAAAGTGAATAGTGAAACTCATTATTATTAATGTTTATTAAGTTATAATGATGAGTTATAAAGGTATAAATTGTAAATAAAATTATATATGGGTAATGAGTTAGAGACAACTTTTCATAATTGAAAATGCTCAAATATTTATGAGACGGACAAATATTGAAAGTGCACATATTTTTATTGGACGGATAAAATATGAATCTATAAAAGTTAGTTATTTGTATTTTTTTGACTTTGAGGCTTAGACTTAGTTAATGACATTTTTACGAATGAAAAATATATCAGTTGATTTGACAACGACCGTAGAGTTGTCTAGAGAAGCAGGTCGTGTTGGTCTACCTAGACTATTGGGCTTTTAAAATTTTACCAGTCTACACCGGCCATCCAAATGAGGTTATATACGCCATTGGTCCCATAAAAACAAAAATTTTTGAGATGACATACATGTTTTAATGCACAATTCATAAAGTAAGATAGATAGAAATAAAAAATAATTAGAATGTTGTTAATAAAGAATGAGATAATATATTAGAGAGAAAGAAAATAAAAAAAAACAAACTACTTTTATGATGCAGACAAAATTAGAAAATCTATTTTTATGGAACGAATGAATTTTACATGTCTAACTTATTCGCATCTAGCCCACCGGGCTATATATTAGACCAAATTTGTCGGAAAAAAAATGTACTGCTAGTAAAATTGATGATTTTTTTACGAGCAATATAAGCTTCATGACATAGAAATGTCAGTTGAACTAATTCGATTTTTGGGTTGGCATGTTAATTGGTACTTGCGTTGAAATTTATTAAATTACTACCTCCGTCCCATAATTGTCACATTTTGCCATTTCTACTCGTTCCATAATAAGAGTCATATTTCACTTTTACCATTTATAAGTGGATCCCACGTTCCACTAACCAATTTTACTAACATTTTATTATAAAATTAATATATATATAAGAGCATCTTCAAGAAAAATGGTAAACGGAAAGGTAAAGAAAAATAACTACCATATTTACCTCTTCTTCATAAAATTTCATACTCCAATGGAAATGGCATTTGGGGAGGTATTATACTACCTTCTTTCATTTTGAGAAGATATCTTTACCTCTTATCGATAGAAAAGGTAAAAAGTTAGTTATTTTTGTTTCCCTTTTTTAATTTACCTTCATTCCTTGGAGGCATTTACTCTTGAGTGAACTGCGTAAATGGTACATGATCTTTCACTTTCGCACATAAATGGTATTTGATCTTTATTTTATATTATTGTCGGTACCTATAAATCACATTTTTGGTACCTGATGCAATTTTTACCCCAAAATAACCTCTAAACAAATTCATTTTTCCATTTATGTCATAAAGGATATTCTGGATATTGACAAAACTAGTATCAAAAGTGATATTATAATATCTTCTCTTATTCTCCTCACTCTTTATACTATTACTATTAATCAATATTAATATCATTATTTTGATGTTATAATTAATAATTAATTTATTTTTTAATATTATTTAAATATACTTAATTATAATTATAGTTATAATTATATTTAATTATTATGGAGTGATAATATTATTGCTATAATAGTAAAAATTAGTAGTAATTAATAAACAATAATAATTATTTTATATTAAATTACTCCCTCCGTCCGTGAATAGGAGTCTCATTCCTATCTGGCACGGGTTTTAAGAAATGTTAAGAAAAGTGGGTGAAAGAAAGTTAATGGAATAAGAGTCTCACTTGTATATATTAGTTTTAAATGATATGTGAGTAGAGTGAGTTGGTAGAATGTGAGATCTCTTTACTATTTATAGTAATTATCAACCGGGACTCATATTCGCAGACGGACCAAAATGGAAAAACGGGACTCCTATTAGCGGACAAAGGGAGTAATAACTAATCAATATAGTCTTAATCAAAATTTAAAATTGTGAATTATATTCATAATGATAAAGAGTTGAATATTTTTAGTTAGGTGTTTCAACCCTAAAATGAGAATAAATAATTCAATTTAAAATATTCAATTGATTTAATTATTTTAAATAATTAATTTAATTAGTTGTTTTGTTATTGATTTATATTATGAGTGTAATTAGATGTATGTATAAAACACTAAAAAGAAAGAAGAAAAAGAAGAGAAAGGAAAAAAGAGGAAACATAAACTAAGGGGAAAAAAGAAAGAAGAAAGGAAGATAAAATACTAAAATGAAAGAAGAAAATAAAGAATAAGAAATAAAAAAATGAAGAAAGTCACATATTTGGTTCTATTTAACTGAGATTTCCAAAAATATCCTTCATAACAAAAAAATCACATGTTTGGTACCTATGGTTATTTTTGTCATGGGGTACCAGAAACGATATAAAATAAAGATCAGATTTCATTTATGTGCGAAAGTGAAAGATCAGGTACCATTTATATAGTTCACTCTAATTTTTAATAAGATATAATAACCTTTTTGAGAATGTAAATGAGAAATATACCTTCTCAATATATATTTTCCCTTTGGAGATGCTCTAAGTGAGACCTATAATTTACTAATTTATTCAACCTACTTTTATTTATATTTCTTAAAACTCGTGTCCATGGACCATACTAAACGTGAGATTTAATGTGGCACGGAGGTAGTATAAAATTTCTAGTTAACTTTTTAAAATTAACAAGTTATTCTAGCTAGTTTGCATAGTTCTAGGTTCTAGCTGATTGATCTCTGTACAACTATATTTATTTTGGATTTAAATAGATGCAATATGAAAAAATTATTTTATTATTACACTTTATGTTTTGGAATGCATTTTATATTATTATTTTATTTTAAAAAATCATTTACTTTTAACACGTACTTACTTTTATTTTCCTCTGCAATATGTTACTTTTTGAAAAAATATATTTCACCTTTTAAAAAACTAAATAGATAACATACTCTTCCATTATTTATATCACACACAATTCATGTACCCTTTTCACTTGCATACTTTTTCTGTCTAATCTATTTTTATTAATTAAAACTAATTTTCATTTCTCATACCTTGAAACAAATATGCTAGTACCAAACAAAAAATATTTCATTTTTGTTATTTAGATTAAAAATTACTACTCCCTCCGTCCCAAGATAAGTGACTCGTATTTCTTTCTGGGGTGTCCCACTATAAGTGACCTATTTCTATTTTTAGCAAAAAGTCATCTCTCTTACTTTATTCTCCACCTACTTTATTCTCTCTTCTCTCCTCTACTTTTCCCTCTCTCATACTTTACTCTCTCCACTTTAACTTATATAAATATCATTCCTTAAATCTCGTGCCCAAAAGAAGTAGGTCACTTATCTTGGGACGGAGGGAGTACTTTTTAAACAAATAACCGTACTGCATGGGTATTCCATTTCCGGGTCTTATATTCCTCGCTGCCAATTTGGTTTTTACCCTTTTATTTTCCATTTTCACCTTGTCTTACTTTGTATCACAATTTTATCCTGCTTCAGTCAAATTTTAAAAGTTTAGCTTTTTATTTATTCTGAAAGAGGGCAGAGGGGAACTTTTTTAACCGGGTGAAAAACTTGCTTTTTTCAGTGAAGATCTAACTTGCTTTTTTCTTTTCCTTCATAAAAGAAATAGTTCAAATTTGATTCCGATCTCTATTTTCTGGGTTACTTGTCATATTCATTTTTGCAACACTTTTCAGATGCTGCAATTATATCACTCTTTTAGTTTACCGAAAACTGAAATTTTCAATTTTCAATTTTCAATCATTAGAAAATTACAAAGTACTGATAAATCATGTATTAATTGACAAATAATCATTAATCTTTATTTTATTTTATCTCCACTGAATGTATTTTATCTCCACTGTATTTTATTTTCAGACTCTTTTTCACTATTTTGAGTCTTTTATACCCTTTTCTCCCACTTTTAACCTAAATGTAATTTCAAGGTTATTTTAGTCTTTTTCATTTTTATTATTATGTATTATGTTTATTTTATATTAAAATATAATTTTCATTTATTCCATAAATATTATAAATTTAATTAGATTGATAAATTAAAATAATTTATGTTATTTTATTTTAGTTAAACTAAATAGAAGATGGATTGTCTTAATATTAGGATTTATGTTTGATATTTTAGTTAAACATCTTCTATTTAATTTTAATATTAACCTAATTGAGAAATTAGGATTTATTTTAGTTTAACTAAAATATTTTACTTCTTTTTAATAGTTATCATAAGAATGATTTATGTTTCTATTTTAGTTTGATAAGTATTTTAACTTATCAATTTAATTAAATTTACAATATTTGTGGATTAAATGAAAGTAATATTTAATTAAAAATAAACATAGTACATAGTAATAAAAATGAAAATGACTAAAACATCCTCGGAATTACATTTAGGTTAAAAGTGAGGGGAAAAGGGTATAAAAGACTCAAAATAGTGAAAAAGGATCTGAAATGATATTATACTATACGTAGAGGCTTACAATGCATTTTTTTAAATATGAGTACCTCTAGCGTTCGACTTATCCTACGTAGAGATCAATTTTGTAGTTCACTCTACTATTAACTTGTGAATTGAGATAATTAAATCGAGTGAAAGTTTATGCATAGAACATAGAAGTGACATTTTGTGTGAATAACACGATGAATATTTAGTACGCTTGACAATAAAAAAATAAGTATAGGAGGTGAGATTACAATTAGGGAAATAAGGACAAATAAACTTCAATCGACCATAGCCTGCAGGTGTCACCCAGCCGTTGCGGTGAGCTCTTATACCGCACCTCCAACACGTGCCAACATCTTCCTTCGCCTCCTTCAAAATTTGAATTAGTTCAAATACAAGTGAATGCAAATAACAATTAGGTGATCTGCAATATTTAATACATAAACCTGCAATATCTAATACATATAGAAGACTAGGTTCAGAAACAGAGTATTGACATAAAATCATAAGAATCACATATAAGAATACATCATAAATTCAACGAGTACTCAATTTCTAAACACCATCAGAGTCAATATAACTAAGTTTCAAAATCAAAACTAATTTCAGATGAAAAAATAATCACTAAATTCATGTAAAAGTAAAAACTAAACCGATGGTTTGCAACATGTAATTTCGTAATAGATCTAAGAAATAATCATCCAAAATCAAAACAATTTGTTGTCTACAACAAGTAATTGCTCACCTTCTTGAAAAACATCCAAATCAAAACTGAGAATCGAATCGCATGTCATATCGTCTATAACAAATAAAAATTGAAGAACAAATTGCAAGCGAATTGATTTGGTAGAAGCAAAATGCAAAATCGTGAACCAGATTCGTTGGAACTAAGAATGGATGTGAGATTGAATAATTGAACGACTAATTAGAGAGAGATTGAATGAGATGAGTGAATTCAATATTTATCTTCATCATCACGATGAATATCATATGAGATTTGATGGAAGAAAAAAAGGAAAAAGATCGTGAATGAAAGATGGAAAATAAAGCCAGAATTGTTAATTCCGTAACTGCCCTTTTTAATTTTTTTTAAATATAATTTCGCCTGCCATGTGGCAGACTATGAACCGTCTGATTTCCACATCCTAGGGCTGATATTGGTGGTATGGTGACATATTAAGGTGTTGTCATTTTAATACAATATATATATATATATATATATACATATATATATATATATGTGTATATATATATATAAAATATATAGGGATGTATTTGAAGGGGTTGACAGTGGAAGCGCATGCATAAATCAATTACATAATAATTCAGATCTATTTAGCGGATTATTTAGACAAATTCTATTCGCGTAATTATCACATGTATCATGCTCATAACTCAAAAAATAACATGCTTTAAATTAATTGAAACCTAAAACATGCTGTTCTAAGGTTTAGCCATTATACCTTGATGATTCTCCAAAGAATCGAAGATAGCTAGCGCCTTCTCCTCGTGAAGATCTTTAGTACAAAACCACGGATCTTCTGACTGTTCCCGGACTGTGAACTGATATCAGGGTGGGCTGATCTCACCAGCACACTAGGACTTAAATAGAGAAGACAGAAATCCTTTCCCTCGGAGAAGAAGAATAGGGGGGGCGAAAATTTTAGAGAAAAATAAGTATGTTTTCTGTCTCCTTTATTCTCCTATTTATAATAAGTCACATATTGGGCCCTAACAGGGATCTATGGAAGGCTTTGGATATGAGCTCCTCCACTACAGAAGTAATACTGCACTCCCCATCCAAATTCGAAATTATAAGTACTTCGGGTTTCCAATACTTTATATTTATTTCCCGCGCTTAAGATGAAAACATCCATTAATTAATTATTATCTGCTATGGACTTAATTAATTAATATCTTATTTATTCCAAGAGAGGACTCAACAAGAAAATCTTATTTATTATTCATGGAGTGATTAAACTCCAACTAGCTAGGTTCCGAATAATAAAACCTTATTTCAACCTTCTCTTGAGGATGTTATCAAACGAGACTCACCTCGCGCACGATTCAACATAATAGCAATCCTAGCATCGCTAGATATTAATCACCACTACCCAATATACCAGGCTTATTGGGTTGCGAAAAACCCGCATCATTTGGTAAGTCAAAGTAGTGCATAATCAATACCGTATGCTCAATGCCAACGTACATTGATTGAGAAATAATTTACGAGACCTTGTCTTTCAGTAGATAGCATAAAGACTGTCTCGCTGTTAGATCCATTCAGTGCTATACCACACCAACGTCATCTTATTTCAGTAAGGCTTAGAAATAATCGGACTGACATTGCAACCTTTCACGATAGGTAGTCTAAGCCTATCTAGGTTGTGAAATTATTCTTTTTCTTTGTTTAGAACTGACCGTGTTACCTTAAAGTGAACGACGCCCACAACCGGTCTACTAAAACAAAGACTTAGACTTTGTTAAGTTACTTATACATTTAAATATGCAATAAACATCCATTAAATGTAAAACATAACAACATTATGACAAAAATAATCTGTTTATTCATTTGGAAAATAAAATAAGAGTTTTAACAGTATTCAATCACTCGAAAGGTGATTTCTAGTATACAAACTCTAACAGTATTCATATCCTTTTTTGCTTTAATGTTCTATTATCCTTTTTAATCTTGACCATTCAATTTAAAGATCTAATGGCCCAAAATAGAGCCTGATTAATTAAATTATATTCATTAAAATAATCGAAAAGGGTCCTATTGTCTTTCACATTTGATTTAGTTATGGTAAGTAGCTTGATTTTCTCCATCAAAAGATTTCAGACTTTATTTTCTACGATACAATCAATCTGTCTTCTCTTCCATCTTTTATTCTTCTAATATTCTCCATTGAAGCTCCATCGGTTTTCTTCTTCTTTTAATTCCGAATTCTTATCGTGCAGTTCATCGCTCCCTCGGCGTTATTCTTCTTCTTAATTTCGAATTGTTATCGTGCAGTTCATCATCTTACAATTTCGGTTTTATTGGAGAAGTCGTGTTTCCTTGACATTTTCTTCAACAATGGAAGAAGGTAATTTACGTACTTGAATCTGATGTTTTCTTCAACAATGGAAGCCATTCTTTTGTTTTCGTTTCGTTGACGTTTTGTTCATTACTAATTCGTTCCATGAATTTGACGTTTGAATGTACGTCGCTAGTGTAATTTAATCCACTAGGGTTAAGTACTCTTTGGTGGTTAGGGTTTATTATGTTGCTTAGGCGACAAGTCTCATGTATTATGGTTTAGGGTTTTATTATTTTGAGTCATTACTGTGTGGTATTTCGCGATATATTTAATGTTCGAATATTAGTGTATAATGCATTTTTCTTATCTGTAATGTACGATGTATAGCATATAATGAACATAATTTCTGATATGATTCTTGTTTTGAATGTACTTCATAAGCATAATTTAATCCAATAGGGTTTAAAATGGCATTGGTGGCTAGGGTTTATTATGTTGATTAGGCGAAAAGTCTCATGCGTTATGGTTTAGGGTTTTGTTATTTTGCGCCGCTGCTGTGTTGTATTTCGCAATTTATGTAATGTACGAATATCAGTGTATAATGCATTCATTCTTTTCCGTAATGTACGATTTATGGCATATAATGACTATAAATTCTGATATGCATGTTGTTTTGTTTTTATGTGTAGTGTTCGTTATACCAGAATGTTCTCCACAATTGAAGCCCGTGGTTGGTCAGAAGTTCCAATCACTAGATTTTGCTTTCACATTTTACGATGTATATGCCCGCGCTGTTGGTTTTGATACGCGCAAACAAGGAATGAGGAGGTCGGACGGTGTTACTACTTGGTATTCTGTCGTATGCAATAGAGAGGGCAGCAAGAGGTCTAATGAGGAAGACGAAGTGAATGCACGATCTGGTTTTACTATAAGAGCACTATTGATCCCATTACATATAATAAAGTGCGAGTAGTACTGTAATGTGCATCATTCATAAAATTATATACATTATTATTTACATTTCATACATTATTAGTTCATTTATAGACATTATGTTGGTTATTAGTCGGTCAAATTATATTGATTACTTTAAACACTAGATAAAATTTTATACATTATTTTATTCGTAGACTACATTATTAATGTCAGACTTTACATTATACAATATCTTTTATCCATTATATGGTGTAAGATAATTTTGTGATCAGCTAATACGAAATTGAAGCTTAATTTGCACAAGTTCATAAAACTTGAAATTGTTCAAAACTTGCAAACCAACAAGTATGATATTATCACTTCCAACATTAAGCTATCAAAACAAAAAAAAAAAGAAAAAAAAAACAGTGTTCCAATCCCAAAAAAACATCATATCCATAAAGTATCCATACAATCACTCCTCATACTTCTCCACCCCATACATCCTATCCACTCTTTACGGGATGTACTGGTCTCTGCTTTGTCCTCCGATAATCTATGCCGAAGCTTCTGGGCTAATACAATTAGAATTACATCATCTACTGCTTCATCAAAATCAACGCGACGCTGCTTACTTGCTGACCAAAAAAAAGAAAGAGACATGTATTCCATGAGTTTTCTGTAATGCACAAAATCTTGCACATTAATGTTAACAAATGAGTAAATAATGCATAAAATCAATTTATCCGATGCATAGATAGACACCTTTTCTCAATAATGTAAAATGTCTACTGTGTAATGCATAATATCAGCATAATAATGCATAATATGAACTTAATAATGCAAATATTTACTGTTACAAATTGGGTAACTAATACAAAGATTCAAACTTAGAAATAGTACAGTTTAGCTTATACTTAAAAACGTACACACCGTTACTTAATAATGTACATTTTCAACTAAATAATGCATATTATTAACCAAATAATGCACATATTTGAAACTGTTCCAATGTAACCAATGTACATATTATTATCCGTAAACACAATGAACAAATAATGTTCATTTTCAACCAAATAATGCATCAATTCAATTGAAACAATTGCTTTAGATTACACGAACATGACCACATACATCAAAACATAACCAACAGTCAATAATGTCACACAACCAACAAATAAAGCTTCATCTAATTTTGAACCAATCGTTTCATATTCAAACCAAATCATGAAACACACAACAGTCACAATAATGCATAATTTATCTATGAATACGGAGTATAAATGCAAGACAATGTTCAATAATGGTACAACCAAGGAATAATGCATCAACACAGGGGAAACAATTACGTAACCTTCAGTCTGTGTTGGTTGAGTCTTGAAGGGTCTGCGTCTCTTCATCATTGATGTTTTGCAATACACACCAACGTAATCAATTGAATTCCTTCATCCAAATCGACAAAAAATATTGATATAACTCAATAATCAACCAAATCGTCAATAATGGACATAATCGACAACACACTGAACACAAAATCGACAATTTTCAGAAACATCTACAAAATCCGTATGGTTTCACTCGCAATAATCGAACATATACCAAATACAACTCAGCAATAAACTAAAAAATTAAATAATAGACAAAACCCTAGTTCAATAGATTACAATTTCATTTTTTATAGAAAAATTGACCCAAAACCGACGCTTACAAGTGTTTATTACCCAAAATCGAATCTTCAGAAACCAAATTCGGAACTTCAGAAACTTAATCGCGTGCGGGAAACTAAAAATGGGTCCTTTAGAGCATCCGCAATGGTCGGCTAGCGACCGGCTAGCCGATTCGTCGCGCTAGCCGATCGGCTAGCCGAACCATTGGAATCGGCGAGGACGAAATCGGTGAGCGGATCGGCATGGGCTGGCCGATCGCTCATCACTAGCCGATGCGCTGGCCGATCGGCTAGCCGCCATTGTAGCGGCCCGATCGGCCAGCGGCATTTTTTGATTTTTTTGATTTTTTTAAACCTATATAAACGCGATTTTTGTTTCATTTTCATTTGCACCACTTGTTTTAACGAGTTTTCTCTCTATCTAACTTTCTGTACTAGAGCATCATCGAGCGATGGATCATAACAATGAGTCCAGTCCGATGACGAGTGGATCTCGACTCTCACGGTATTCCGTGGGATCTGGATGGGGGCAGATGGGCCCGGGGTTTAACATCCCTTGGAATCAGATGATGGGGATGATGGACGGTGCGCCGGGGGGTATGCCTGGTGGGATGCCGGGGGTATGCCTGGTGGGATGCCGGGGGTATGCCTGGTGGGATGCCGTGGGGATGACGGCGGGCGGGGACCCACGGGCGGTCAGCGCCGGGTGGGGTATGCCCCCGGATCACGCGAGATGATGGGGATGGTGTGATAGGGCGTGGGGCGGGGGGGTGCAGCACGGTATGCATCCCGGGATGCGGGGGGGGGTTGAGGGGTCACCGGGAGGGGACGCGGTATATCGGCCCTCTCTTGATTTTTTGACGGCTTCGTCTCACACGTCGACCCCGGTGGAGACGCAGTTCACTGGCGATGACCTTCTGTCATTGCATGATATGGGGATCGATCTCGATGATCCGGATACTCCCGTTCCGGCGAGGCGGGCCGCGCCGAAGAAGAAGACGAGGGGGAAGGCCAAGGCGGTCGGCGAGTCATCGCAGCCCGCTGTTGACCACACCCCGGGCCGGAGGAAGTGGACGGAGGATGAGTACGTCGGGGTTGCCAGGGGGTGGTTGGAGGTGTGCGACGATCCGCTGGTTGCGAACCGGCCACGGGTCGTCAACATGTGGGCGAAGATCGAGCTACCTATAGGAGGCACCGCCCGCACGGGAAGGACTTCAGCAATGAGGAGGTCCGGAAGGGGTGGGAGCGCACCAGGGGCCGCGTTGAGCCGTTTTGCGAATTTGTGCACGCCAACGCGGAGGATAGCCGCGAGTCGGTTCCCCTTGGAGGGGAAGTATAAGGAGTTCACCTTCTGGGAGTGCTTCTTGTTGGCTGAAGGACTCCGAGAAGTTCCGGGCGGGTGCGACGCCGGGTGGCCGAAGAAGTAGCGACTGAACTATAGCGGCGACTACAGCGGCAAAGCAGCGGCGGATCCCACGACCTCCCCTCGGATGCTGAGGAGTTTCTATCCCCTCCTTCATTTACTGGTCGCCCCCGCCCGATTGGACAGAAGCGGGCGCAACGAGCTGCGAGGGGCGGATCCCCCCTATCGCCCCGCGAGGTCCAGTCCTCCGCCCTCCCACCCACCCCACTCGAGTACACTCTCCATTCGCGTAACCATACGCGGGATCAGATGTACGCGGGCCGCCACTGACCCCACGGAGAAGATGTTTCTTCAGGAGATGCTCGAGAGCATGCGTGCCGATTTAGCCGCCGCGAGGGCACGGCTAGCGGGTTCCGACGTGGGCTCAGATACCACGGGTGGCGGCAGCGGCAACGGTGGCGGTGACGGCGATGGCGACAAGGAGTAGAGAGCGGCGGAGCCCGTGTGTGGAAGCCCTTTTTTTTTAGAAAAGAATCATGTATTTTTTTTAAAAAATATTTGTACTTTTTTTTAATGGAATGGATTATTTTTCCCGCATATGTGTCGTAAATTTAATTCCGTATTTTAATCGTAATTTTAATTCCGTAAATGTAGTATATTTTGAATTATTTTTATTGTGGCTGGCCTATGGCTGGCCTAAATCTGATGTGGCAGGTGGATTTTTTAGTGTTGCCGACGTGGCAGGGGAGAGAATGGCTGGCCTATGGCTGGCCTATTGTACCATTGCGGATGCTCTTAGGCTTGTGAATTGGCGACCGACATTGATTTTTGCAGCGAGAATCGACTATGTAGTTGCTTTGTCTTCGAATGGAGAGGCGGCTAGGGTTTCGGCGGTTTTGAAATGGTAGAGAATGGTGTTGATCGTGGGTTGATGGGATGGAACGAGAGAGAGAGTGAGTAGATGGAAGGTTTATGAAAATCCTACTTAATTTTCGGACCTTCCGTTTTGAAACGTGTTCCAGCCATCATGTTTTTACTCTTATACCCTCATAATGCACAAAATAGTACAAATAATGCAACACGGGATCCGATTTCCCCTTTTAATCTAGTCCATCCATCCATCAATCTAATGGACGATATTAGGAAGGAAATAGACACTTAGGGGATAATAAGACCTTAATGCTTCCCTATAATATATAATACAATATATATATATATATATATATATATAAATATATATAGGGGCATGTTAGGGTGTCACCACCCCTTAATATAACACCATACCACCATTTCTTGTCAATCATTTGTACACGTGGACGAATAATAAGCTGCCACGTGGCAAAAAAAAAATCTGGAAAAAGACGGGCAGCAATGTGCTGGTCTTTATACAACAATTTTTCTTGAACAACAATATCCGACACACTATACAAAAATCTATAGATTACTTTGTAGTGTTTGTAATATTGTTGTGTAGCGTTTATAATATTGTTGTATAAGCGTGTCACGGTGTCATTTTAAGAGGGGTTGTCATTTTAACACAAACCTATATATATATATATATATATATATATATATATATATATATATATATATATATATATATATATATATATATATATATATATATATATAGGGGTGCACTATGGTGCCACCATAGATAGGATAACACCATACCACCAATATAGTCCGTTAGATCTCATCTATGGACGCCTAGGATTATGTTTCGTGAAAAAACACGGGTTTGCAGTCTACTGTATTAGATATTGCAGTTCTACTGTATTAGATATCGCAGTCGTGGTAAACTGCAATATTGTTGTGGTAAGACTGCAATATTCAATGAACAACACTGCAATCTGGTAATGTAAAATTAGAAATTTCCTATTTTACCCCTCCGTGTTTTTACACGTGGCAGCATGACAAGCACACGATTTTCAGATCCAATGGCCTAAAATGGTGGTATGATGTTACAATAAAGAGTGTTGTCATCTTAGTACATCCCTACATATATATATATATATATATATATATATAGGGTTGTGATCAATTGAGATTATTTAGGCTAATTGAGAAATGAGATGCAATATCAGCCACTCATTTTTATTAAATGAGTGGTCCAAAATTTGCCACTTGGAAAATAGTTTTAGATTAATTAATTATGAAGGGCAGAATGGTAATTTAAAAAATATAACCGCAACTCCCAATCTCCCACGCATAACTCCTTCCACCAAAAATCCAAATTCCTCCCCAATTTTTCCACCATTGCAACGAAGAGAAAGCGCAGTCCATCCTGAATCGTTTCATTACCATGAAAGAGGAGAAGAAGCCGCCTAAGCAGCGCCGCCCTTATCTGGCATCGGAGTGCCGCGATCTGGCGGAGGCCGATAAGTGGCGCCAGCAAATCATGCGCGAAATCGGACAGAGTGCATTCTCCGATCATTCCAGAGTGCATTCTTCGATCATTGCCTGTTAATTTCCCGCGCCGATCTGAGCAATTGAAGGTAAAAATCGTATCAATTGATCAAAATTCAAGCGCTCCTCATTACACAATTCACATTCTCGAATTTCATTGAATTCCGGTGATTAATAGCTTCTGTTTATCGAATCAGTGCTATAATATCTATTTGGATTGGTAGATACCGATGTTGACGGAATGAGTATGGTGTATGATTTTAAGAAACTAGAATCAGCTGGTAGTTTAAAATTTGATCGGATCTCTGGCGACGAATAAAATTTGAGAAATGAGAATCTGTAGTGTTTAGGATTATTTAATTAATTTTAGAATTGAGAATTGTTGTTGAGGATTGCAGGAGATTGATGAGGGGTTAAAGGATGAGTCAAGTATTTGAAGGTTATGAGCGGCAATACTGTGAGATATTCTAACATGGTTGGAGAAGTGGCGGCGAGATAGAATCTGGAGCGAGAAGCGGCGGCGGAGGCTGGAGAATCTTCTCGACGCGGCGGAGCGGCCAGAATCTAATGACTTCATGGAGCTACCGCCTCGATCGGGAGAGAAAGAGGCGAATTTTTTCTGCATACTTACAAATTAGGCTATTCCGACGGCGAGAAGCTGCTGAGGAGTCGGAAGCTGAAGAAGGCAGCGGTGAAGGCGAAATCAGCGGTGGTTTCGGCGTTGGAATTTGTCTGCGGCGGCGCGTTGAGATCCTGCAATTTCAGAGCAGCTATTCAGGCTGCATCTCCTCATCGAGCTGCTAAGTTTGGTGGATGAGGATGGATTTTTGGGGATGAATTGAGAGTTGGATTTTGGATTTGTTTGATAAGTTTCAGGATAGAGAGAACTTCGCGACGAAGACATGGTTGGGATATTTGACAATTCTAGTTAATTCTGGGGCTAATTCTTCGATTGAGTTTGAAATTGAAATTAAGATTGAGATTTGAGTTTATATTTGTGGAAATTGGGATGTGAGCTGGATTGGAGAATCAAGCTTAATCATGATGCACTCTAAGTGTTTGGTGAAATTCTCCAGTTGGAAATTAGTTGCTAATAGTTAGTTACTATTCATGTCAACTACATACATATAATGTCAACTATTATATGTAAAACGTTGTTGTTGACATAAATAATATAGAACGTTAGACATGAAAATATTTGTTGTCGACATTAATTATATGTAAAATGTTATTGTTGACATAATAGTTGGCATAAATAAAGTTTGTTGTTGACATCGTAGTTGACATAAATAAGTTTGTTGTTGACATTTTGATATTCTGACTATTGATGTGTGAATTATAAGTGTTATTTTTTAGTTGTTGACATTTTAATACGAATTGTTGACATTTAATATTTTTTGTAGTGTTGACATTTTAATAAGAGTTGTTGACATTCGATATTCTCGGTATTGATATGAAAATATAAGTGTTATTTTTTAGTTATTGACATTTTAGTACGAATTGTTGACATTTGATATTCTCGGTATTGATATGTGAATTGTAAGTGTTAATTTTTTAGTTGTTGACATTTTAATACGTGTTGTTGACATTGGATTATAAGTAAAACATTGTTGTTGACATGAATTATAAGTAAAACATTGTTGTTGACATAAATAATATACGTCGTTGACATGAAAATATTTGTTGTTGACATAATAGTTGACATAAATAAAGTTGTTGTTGACATCGTAGTTGACATAAATAAAGTTTGTTGTTGACATAAATAATATTTGTTGTTGACATTCGATTTTCTCGCTATTGATATGTGAATTATAAGTGTTATTTGTTAGTTGTTGACATTTTGATACGAGTTGTTGACATTCGATATTCTCGCTATTGATATGTGAATTATAAGTGTTATTTGTTAGTTGTTGACATTTTAATACGAGTTGTTGACATTCGATATTCTCGATATTGACATGTGAATAGTAAGTGTTATTGTTAGTTGTTGACATTTTAGTACGAGTTGTTGACATTTGATATTCTCGGTATTGATATGTGAATTGTAAGTGTTATTTTTTAGTTGTTGACATTGGATATTCTCGGTATTGATATGTCAATTGTAAGTGTTATTTTTAGTTGTTGACATTTTAATACGTGTTGTTGACATTGGATATTCTCGGTATTGATATGTCAATTGTAAGTGTTATTTGTTAGTTGTTGACATTTTAATACGAGTTGTTGACATTCGATATTCTCGGTATTGATATGTGAATAGTAAGTGTTATTTGTTAGTTGTTGACATTTTAATACGAGTTGTTGACATTCGATATTCTCGGTATTGATATGTGAATAATAAGTGTTATTTATTAGTTGTTGACATTTTAATACGAGTTGTTGACATTCGATATTCTCGGTATTGATATGTCAATAGTAAGTGTTATTTGTTAGTTGTTGACATTTTAATACGAGTTGTTGACATTTGATATTCTCGGTATTGATATGTCAATTGTAAGTGTTATTTTTTAGTTGTTGATATTTTAATACGAGTTGTTGACATTTAATAGTCTCGGTATTGATATGTCAATTGTAAGTGTTATTTTTTAGTTGTTGACATTTTAATACGAGTTGTTGACATTCGATATTCTCGGTATTGATATGTGAAGTATAAGTGTTATTTTATTGAATGTTGATTGTTGAAGATTCGAAGATTTGAAGATTTGAATGTTGAAGATTTGAATGTTGAAGATTCGAAGATTTGAAGATTTGAAGATTTGAATGTTGAAGATTTGAAGATTTGAATGTTGAAGATTCGAAGATTTGAATGTTGAAGATTTGAAGATTTGAATGTTGAAGATTTGAGGATTTGAAGATTTGAAGATTTGAAGATTTGAAGATTTGAATGTTGAAGATTTGAAGATTTGAATGTTGAAGATTTGAGGATTTGAAGATTTGAATGTTCAAGATTTGAAGATTTGAAGATTTGAATGTTGAAGAGATTTGAAGATTCAAAGATTTGAACATTTGAATGTTGAAGATTTGAAGATTTGAAGATATGAATGTTGAAGATTTGAAGATTTGAAGATTTGAATGTTGAAGATTTGAAGATTTGAAGATTTGAATGTTGAAGAGATTTGAAGATTCGAAGATTTGAAGATTTGAAGATATGAATGTTCAAGATTTGAAGATATGAATGTTGAAGATTTGAAGATTTGAATGTTGAAGCTAGAGTTTTAGAGAGGATTTTAGAAAATGATTTCAAACACAATTTAATGAAAAGACAATTATACCCCTTGTTGACATAATGTGGTATTTGTTGACATTTTGTTAATCTTGTGGATTAGTGGCCCATATTGCATCTCATTTCTCAATTTAGCTAAATAATCTCAACCTAACAGATAACGCTTATACAACAATATTATAAACTATATACAACAACTATCCAACACGTTATTAAAACAATTTATAGATTGCTATGCTAACGTCTTCGGATATTGCTGTTCAAGAAAAATTGCTGCTTAAATTGACCACCCGTGTTTTTTGGGTTTTTTTTGCCACGTGGCAGCTTATTATTCGTCCACGTGTTCAAATGATTGGCTAGAAATGGTGGTATGGTGTTATTGTAAGGGGTGGTGGCACCCTAACATGCCCCTATATATATATATAGTCTATGTGTATATAAGGCTTATAAATTAATATAATTTTAAAGTAGTAGTATTTGATTTTGTCATATATTTCTTAACGATACAGATGTGTATCAAAATATACACTATATAGGTTAATCGAAAAAAATTAGATAAACTATACAATATGTTAGTAATTGAAAGCATATCAAACAAATTTATATTTGAAGCACATTCTTTTGATATATTTCTAACTCAATTGAATGCAAAAAATGAGGAGATATCAAATGAAAAATATGTACTCCATAGTTGCTGGCTAGGAAGTTAGGAATAGGATTAATTTTATTTAAGTAAAAATATTAAATTTTATTAAAACTAAAATTAAAAATCTGAAATTAATATATTATCCGGTTCCGGGTAAGAACCGGTTGGTTCCGGGTAGAACCGGAACCGAAAAGTTTGAAAAATACTAGAACCGGAACCGGTTCTCCGGTTCCCGGTTCCTCAATTACCCGGTCGGTTTCGGTTCCGGTTCCGGGTACCCGAGAACCGGAGAACCGGTTAAGCAGGCCTACATATTCTTATGGGACTGAGAGAGTATATAGCACTATCAACAAAAAGTAGTCTTATTTGTGGACGGGTCAAGTATAAATGCATATCGGTAAAAATTCGACAAATTTTTGTAAACAGACATAGATTTTTTGTGACAAAAATATATACTAATAAAGATACAGAAAAAAAATGTTTTTGCATAAATAAATTGAAAAAAAGAAA
>NC_062965.1:34178085-34223832 GCF_023119035.1 Salvia hispanica | reverse complement strand
TAGTTGTTGACATTTTAATACGAGTTGTTGACATTCGATATTCTCGATATTGATATGTGAATAGTAAGTGTTATTGTTAGTTGTTGACATTTTAGTACGAGTTGTTGACATTTGATATTCTCGGTATTGATATGTGAATTGTAAGTGTTATTTTTTAGTTGTTGACATTGGATATTCTCGGTATTGATATGTCAATTGTAAGTGTTATTTTTTAGTTGTTGACATTTTAATACGAGTTGTTGACATTGGATATTCTTCGGTATTGATATGTGAATTGTAAGTGTTATTTGTTAGTTGTTGACATTTTAATACGAGTTGTTGACATTAGATATTCTCGGTATTGATATGTGAATAGTAAGTGTTATTTGTTAGTTGTTGACATTTTAATACGAGTTGTTGACATTCGATATTCTCGGTATTGATATGTGAATAATAAGTGTTATTTATTAGTTGTTGACATTTTAATACGAGTTGTTGACATTCGATATTCTCGGTATTGATATGTGAATAGTAAGTGTTATTTGTTAGTTGTTGACATTTTAATACGAGTTGTTGACATTTGATATTCTCGGTATTGATATGTCAATTGTAAGTGTTATTTTTTAGTTGTTGATATTTTAAAACGTGTTGTTGACATTTAATAGTCTCGGTATTGATATGTCAATTGTAAGTGTTATTTTTTAGTTGTTGACATTTTAATACGAGTTGTTGACATTCGATATTCTCGGTATTGATATGTGAAGTATAAGTGTTATTTTATTGAATGTTGATTGTTGAAGATTCGAAGATTTGAAGATTTGAATGTTGAAGATTTGAATGTTGAAGATTTGAAGATTTGAAGATTTGAAGATTTGAATGTTGAAGATTTGAAGATTTGAATGTTGAAGATTTGAAGATTTGAATGTTGAAGATTTGAAGATTTGAATGTTGAAGATTTGAGGATTTGAAGATTTGAAGATTTGAAGATTTGAAGATTTGAATGTTGAAGATTTGAAGATTTGAATGTTGAAGATTTGAGGATTTGAAGATTTGAATGTTCAAGATTTGAAGATTTGAAGATTTGAATGTTGAAGAGATTTGAAGATTCAAAGATTTGAACATTTGAATGTTGAAGATTTGAAGATTTGAAGATATGAATGTTGAAGATTTGAAGATTTGAAGATTTGAATGTTGAAGATTTGAAGATTTGAAGATTTGAATGTTGAAGAGATTTGAAGATTTGAAGATTTGAAGATTTGAAGATATGAATGTTGAAGATTTGAAGATATGAATGTTGAAGATTTGAAGATTTGAATGTTGAAGCTAGAGTTTTAGAGAGGATTTTAGAAAATGATTTCAAACACAATTTAATGAAAAGACAATTATACCCCCTTGTTGACATAATGTGGTATTTGTTGACATTTTGTTAATCTTGTGGATTAGTGGCCCATATTGCATCTCATTTCTCAATTTAGCTAAATAATCTCAACCTAACAAGACCATATATATATATATATATATATATATATATATATATATATATAGGGAGATGATCAAAATAAGAATGCATTTAAATCCAGAAATGCAGCCCAAATCTTGGCCCTAGGATTAGATGATCTAATGGTCAATAATTAACCCAAAACACGGAAGGTCATAATTAAGCAGTTTTAGGTCATATTATAAGATTTGAGTTTATGTCATGTTAAGATCATTTTAGGTCATGCTTTATTAGCATGACCTAAAAATAAACTAACTATGACCTAAAAATGCCTTACGTATGACCGCGTTCTGCATTTCTGTATTTAAATCTGGTCTTCATAGATCAAAACCCTATATATATATATATATATATATATATATATATATATATATATATGGGCATGTTAGGGTGCCACCACCCCTTAAAATAACACCATACCACCATTCCTAGCCAATCATTTGTACACGTGGACGAATAATAAGCTGCCACGTGGCAAATAAAGGACCCCAAAAAAGACGGCCAACAATTTGCTGGTCTTTATACAACAATATTTCTGTTCCTGCAATATCCAACATACTATACAACAATCTATAGGTTGATGTGTAGTGTTTGTAATATTGCTGTGTAGCGTTAATAATATTGCTGTATAAGTGGTGTCACGGTGTTATTTTAAGAGGGATTATCATTTTAACACAAACATATATATATATATATATATATATATATATAGGGATGTGATCAGGTCCATAAGTGAAATTCTGTCAAAAATCAAAGCAAATCTCAGCTATTGGATCATGTGATGTAACCGTTAGATTAATGCCACGTGCCATCTAATAATGTAGATTGTGTAGTCTAATAATGTAGCTCGGCTAATAATGTAACGCGCTTTATTCTAATAATGTAGATTGTGCAGTCTAATAATGTAGCCCAGTTAATAATGTAATGCTTTTAGTGTAATAATGTAGCTCGGATATTATGATCACAACCATCCAATCTAAGGATCCAATGGCTGAGATTTGCTTTGATTTTTAACAGAATTTGCCTTATGGACCATAGTGCGCCCCTATCTATATATATATATATATAGGATTGTGATCAACATAGAACCAATCTTAAATGCAGAACATAGAACTATAAGAAAATAGTTCATTGTAGGAGACCATTAAAGTCATTGTTCTTTCATTATTAGTTCAATATAGTAATCTGCTTCTTAAAATGAACTAGTTCGTTTTTGGATTTTTTTAGTGTATTTTAAAATTCAAATATCCTATAATGAATTACAAATGATCTTATAATAACCTTATGATCTTTTATAATGATCTATTTTATTTGGTTTCGGTGTTCTACATTTAAAAGGGGTTCTGCCTTTAACGCTACCCTATATATATATATATAGGTTATATATATATAGGTGTGTGATCAAATACTAACTAAGTTATAGTTTTAACTAATAACTAATATCAATTTTGTATATTAAAAATATCAACACAAAGACATAAATTTATCAATCTTCGTGTGTTGATAAATTTATGTCTTTGTGTTGATATTTAAAATTTACATGTTGTATTGATATAATTATGTCTTTGTGTTGATAATTTTAATACACTGAATTGAAAGTTATTAGTTATTACTGTAAATTAGTTAGCACACTAGTTATTATGCTAAATAAGTGAAACTCTGTCAAAAATCAAATCAAATCTCAGCCCTTGAATCTTTAGATTTGATGGTTGTGATAAGCTACATTATTAACCCAAGATGCTACATTATTAGCTAAGTTACATTATAAGACTAATAGTCTATATTATTAGATGACACGTGGCATTCATCTGATAGCTACATCACAAGATCCAATGACTGAGATTTGCTTTAATTTTTGACAGAATTTCACTTATTGATCTGATCACATGCCTATATATATATATATGGATGTATTCATATCCTTTTTCCATCTTTTGTTCTTTTTCCTTCTCAATCTTGGCCCTCCATTTTCTAGATCTGATGGCCCAAAATAGAGGTTGATTAATTCAATTTTAATCATTAAAAAAATCAAAAAGGGCCTAAATGGTATTCATATTTGAGTTAGTTATGGTAAGTTGCTTAATTCTCTCCATCAAAAGATTGCAGCGGTTATTTTCTACGATTTCACAAATCTTTCTTCTCTTTCTTCTCTTCTCCATTGAAAAAACCGCTGTTCTTCGATTTCTGTCAAAACTTTCCTCATTTTTTTTATCATCCTACAAATTCACTTTCATTTGAACAATCGTTTATTCCTGTTGTTTTCTTCAACAATGGAAGAAGGTAATTTAAGTAGTTTTTATGTTGATTATTAAACTGATTTGTTCACATGAAAACCGTTTTGATGGAGTTTTTGTGAATTGCAATAAGGTTTTATGCTCATTTTTTGTTTATACGTGTTTGTATGTTTGGCGCAAGTTTCATTTATTCCCCAAGGGTTTAGCATTCCTTGGGGGCTAGAGTGTAGTACGTAGTAAGTACCACATCTTCTCTTCAATGTGAATGACTTTTAGTGAATCCTCTAGGGTTTACAATTCGTCTGGGTAAGAGTACATTTAACCTATAAACATAATGTACATGTAGCATTGTATAATGATTATAATCGACTGTGTAATGGACGATTTCTGATATGTAATGCATATGTTTGCTGAACCGTTTTTCTGTCATTTTATACAGTGGTGGTTGTACCTGAATGTTCTCCACAATTGATGTCCGTCGTTGGCCAGAAGTTCCAATCACTAGATTTTGCTTTTGCATTTTACGATGTATATGCCCGGCATATGGAGACTTATTTCGGCTAGAGGGAGAAGGATTGGGAGTTCGGATTCAGCGCCAAGGGGACAAAAAGCTTGGAAATTTTCTGAATTAAGGTTGCAAATGCGCCGCTCACTTCTCCACATAACTCCAAAGGTGCCAACAACTAAAGGTATGCCACCATGTTTTGGAAAGAGATGCCACCTAGGTTCAACTTCGAGAAGAAGGTCGAAGATTACGGGCTGGATTGATCGCATGAGTAATCATTGGAAATGCTATTTACATTACTTTTAACAATCTGATTTTTTTTGGATAATTCATTTTGGTTGGGAAAAAAGACGACTTGTTGCTTGGCCTGTTTTGAACAATACATAGCTCTTGCTAACTGAAGCATATTGTGGTACTAGTGTGTGATCTCTTAAACACAACATATATAATGTATGTAATGAGCCAAGTAATGGCAATGTACTCATTAATAATGTGAAAAAGGGTAACAAGTTAAAGGGATTAATAACGTGAAAAAGGTTAATTGTTGCTTGGCCTAGAATAATGTAATGAACCAAATAATGGAAGAAATAAATCGAATAATGAACAGAATGTGCTTATTAATGAACTGATCTGGAAAAGCAATAATGTACATATTTGTGAATGATAATGTACGGTATCGGTTTAATAATGCAAGACTCTTATTGGACATGTACGAAATGTTTGTAATAATGAACTGTACTCGAATAAAGTTAACAGCTTGTAAACAATAATGTACAAGTTATTTACTTATAATGCACATTAACGGCCTAAAAATGCAAATTTATTATGCATAAAATGTTGACAGCGGTATGATTAATAACACTAAGACAACAAAATGAATAACAAGACTAAAGCGACAATGAAAACCAATAATATTAGTAGTAGGTAAAAAAACATCAAGCTTTCCTCTTGCCCTTACGAAGCTCTTTCTCCTTCGCCATCTCTTTAAGAATTGGACAGTTTCTAGAGTCGTGATGGCCCAACTCATCGCACGCCTAGAAGCCTCCTTTATGGCCTTTTCTCTCTTTGAAATCAGACGGCTTCACGAGCTGTACTAGTCTCAGGTTTGTCCTCGGGTAATCTTTGCCGAAGCTTCTGGGCTAATGCGATTGGAATAACATCGTCAACCGCTTCGTCAAAATCAACTCGACGCTGCTTAAATGCTGTCCAGAATAGGAAACAAAGATGTATCAGTTGTGTATTATGTAATGCAGAAACCAAAGGTCAGTAATAACATAATGCACAAAACTTCATACAGTAATGTTTACGTTCCATCAAATGATGCACGACATTATATAACATTCACTACACCAATAAACAGTTATGCATACCAATCCATACAATGTACAGAACAAATGATGCACAAACGATGTTAATATAATGCAATAAATCAGACCAATAGTGTAACATACAGTCAATCATGTATCCTTCTCATTATAAAATGCAATAAATTAGACCAATAATGCAATAATGTCTTATGTGTAGTAATGCATAATATCAACTTAATAATGCCTAATATGAAATTAATACTGGTTTCACTCTAGACAGTAAACCAATCATAATGCACATATTAGCAAAAATTATGCATCAAATCTAATGAAACAATCGCTTCAGATTATAAGAACAAGGCTAATACATCAAAATGCAGCCAATAGTTAATAATGTCACAAAACCAACAAGTAATGCTTATTTATTCCCCAAGGGTTTAGCAATCCTTGGGGCTAGGGTGTAGTATGTAGTAAGTACCATAATTGTTGCCAAAGTGAACGAGTTTTTATCATTCCTCAAGGGTTTAGATATCGTCTCGGCTAGGGAGTAGTTTTAACTGATAAGCGTAATGTAAATATAGTACTGTGTAATGGTTATGATTGACTCATTAATGGACGATTATGTTGTATGCAATAGGGAAGGCAACAAGAAATTGTATAATGGATGAAATTAGATGAATAATGTACAGAATGTGCTTATTAATGAACTGCCCCAGAAATGTAACGTACACCAAGTTATTCATTGCGTATAATAATGTACATCTTCATGAATAATAATGTATGTTAACAGTTTAATAATGGAATGATATTATGTGTAATGTACAAAATGTTTCTAATAATGAACTCTACTTCAATAATTGCGTAAAGAAAGTTAAGTGCTTGTAGACAATAATGTACAACTTTGTTACTAATAATGTACATTAACAGACTAAAAATGTAAATTTATTATGCATAAATTGTTGACAGTGGTAGGGTTAATAACATTCGAAACGAAATGATAACTAAGACTAAACCGAAATCCAGAACTAATAATGTTTTTAGGTACAAGATACATCAAGATTTCCTCTTGCCCTTATGAAGCTCTTTCTCCTTCGCCATCTCTTTAAACATTGGACGGTTTCTAGAGTCGTGATGTCCCATCTCATCGCAAGCCTTACACCGTCTAAGAGGCCTAGTAGCCTCCTTTATAACCTTTTCCCTCTTGGAAATCAGACGGGAGGCAATAGGACCTTTGCTGCTCAACCAACCTCTCCCTGAACTTTTGCGCAATCGCAAGTTAAAGAACATCATCCACCGCTTCGTCAATATCTAACCTAGGCTGCTTCGCCGCTGCCCAAAAATCAATAATGTATCGCATTAATGCACAATAATAACTGTATAATGTACAAAAGTAAGCAAATAATGCACCAATGAATATTACATTCTATCAACCATTGACCTTTTATAAAACCGATGCATTTAAAGTAAAACAAAAAACATAATGTACACCACTCCATACAATAATTTACACCACTCCCTACAATAATGTACAAATGGCAACAAATAATGCAAATATGAATACAAATTTCACTCAATTTTCAGGCATTTTATCAAACTCGTCTGATGTAGATTCAAACAAAAAAGTAATACACACCACTACCTACAATAATGTACATGTTGCATCAAATAATGCATGAATGAATATAAAGGCAAATGCAAGACAAACCAAAAATAAACCCAGATACGATTTCATCTACCAAATCGCCCAATACACAATTGGAAACCAGTCATTCACTACAAACCTCAATAATGGACAGAACCCTATCTAAAATGAACACAATTTTACGATTTACGAAAATCTCAACCAAAACAAGTGTGAAAAACGTGATATTGTTTAGGAGAAAACATTAAATCGACGATTAGGTAGTGTGTCGACGGTGAAAATAAGCGATTATCAGTGGGTATTATGAAAAATTGAATCATTAAATGTGTCGACCAAATGTGTGACAAAATCATCACTGTTTTAATGGCGAAAATTGACGATTAGATGTGTCTCTTACAAAAAATCGGAAATTTTGAAACCCGCCTTGTTATCGACTGCAAATCTATCATCGCGCGGCGAAGGAATGACATTAGAACTATGAATCGTCGACCGGCGGTGCTTTTTACGGCGAAAAATCGGCAGGAGTGGTGGTGTCTCTTCAATTTGAGTAGCGGCTAGGGTGTTTCATAGTTTGAAATGGGGGAGATGATTTGAGAATCGTGGGTTGATGGGAAGAGACGTTTGGAGTGAGAGAGAGAGAGTGACCATATGGAAGGATTGCTTAAATCTCGCTCCTGCGTTTTAATTCATGGTTGTTTTACAATTTTACCCATATAATGCACAGAATGAACCTAATAATGCAACACGGGATGATTTTACCCATATATATATATATATATATATATATATAATATATATATAGGGGACATTAAGATCCTATTGCCCCCTTAGTGTCTATTTCATTCTTAATATTAACCATTAGATTAGAGATGTGGACGGTCAAGATCAAGATTAAGTAACTGATCCCGTGTTGCATTATTAGTCCTAATCTGTGCATTATGAGGGTATAAGAGTAAAAAGGCATTGGATGACAATAATTACGGGATTTTTTGGGATAACCAATTGACATACCATTCTCACTCTATCATTCTACTCTCTCTCATCAACCACGTTCCCTCAATTCTTCTCTACACAAAAAACCCTAGCCGCCCCAAATTGATGTCGAGAACAAATTTTTGCCTTCGTCTGTCGCCGTAAAAACGTGGTAGAATCATCGGTCATCTCCAAATCGAGGGCTCCATCAGTTGAAGTAATGCAATCGTCCGTTAAAAATCATCAGTCATCTCCACAAAGAGGGTTTTTGTCCACCAAAGTAAGGTAATCGTCACAGTCGACAACCAGGAGTGTTTCTAAAGTTCCGATTTTTGGTAAGATCCACTTCTGGACCGTCGATTTTCGGCATTAAAACACTACATAGTCGACGATTCACAGTTTTGTAGCAACCGATTTCATGTTTTGCACAAATATTTGTTCGATATTTTCTGTAAATCATGAATTGGTGTTCATTTGCTTTAGGATTTTGATCATTAATGAAGTTTTTAGTTGATTTCTGATTTAGATTTGTGATTTGTTCAATTTTGTTGAGGAAACCTTACTGATATTGGGTTGTGGTTGACTGTGCTAAACGATTTTGCATCGAATTGTGTCCATGATTGATTTTGCATCGAATTGTGTCCATGATTTTCACAATTTTGCACAAACGTTTGTTCGATATTTTCTATAATTCATGAAATGTTGTTCATTTGTTTTATAATTCTGTCCATGATTGAATTTTTTAGTTGATTACTGTTTTATATTAGTGTTTTGGTCGATTTTGTTGACAACATCTTACTGCATTATATATACAGTTTGGTACATTGTTGATCCTTTACGGTTTGATATCCATGTCTGTCTTTCCTGTTGCATCAATTGATGGAACGTATACATTACTATATGAAGATTTGTGCATTATGTTTTTACTGACCTTTGGTTTCTGCATTACACAATACTCATCTGATACAACTCTGTTTCCTATTCTGGACAACATCTAAGCAGCGTCCGTTTGAGTTTGACGAAGCGGTTGATGATTTTATTCCAATCGCATTAGCCCAGAAGCTTCAGCAAAGATTACCCGAGGACAAAGATGAGACTAGTACAGCCTGTGAAGACGCAAAGAAGTGGAAACCGAGGGGAAAGAAAGTCGACCACCTGTACTGTTGATAGACCCCGCCCGAGTTCATTTCATGTATATTGTGTTTGCTATAATACATGCATTATATATAAAGTTGGGTACATTATTAGTTAGTTACTACTCATTATATGAACTTCTTGGTACATTACTGCGTTGCATGGGAAAATTTAATTATCTTTTGGTACATTATTGATATGTTGTCTTGTATTATGTGTTATTTATCGTACATTACTGACCTGTTATATTAATCATTACTGTTGTTGCTATTACACATGCATTATACATATATTTTTGTACATTATTGATCTGTTACATCATTGGTACATATAATTTACTTTTTCTATACCAGGAGGTGTTGGAGGAACTTGGCAGCAATGGCAATCTCAATTCACCAAACCAGGAAGTGTTAGAGGAAGATGAACCAAGTAGGCTTGTTTGGAAATGCTCATGCCCATGGATCAACTTCATTCCTTGTGCGCTGCGGCGGCAGCGACGACTCTGTGGCGGTCCCAATGAGAGAGGATTTTGGTGCACCTAGTCGAAACAAGAAAGACAATAACATGTATTTCAGGAGGTGTCCAACTGATTTGAAATAAATTTGTAGGGTATTTTGTCTAGATTTATGATGATGTAAAGAACTTGGATGGTTTGAATTCAATTTCCTTTCAACATTATTCTCTTCAAGCTGTACATTATTCACTGATACGAATGTGCGTTACTATATACTATTGTACATTATTTACTGTACCAAATCTTAAAGCATTAAACAATAAAATTTAATTCATATGGTGGTACTATACCTTAGCCTTATGGGTTGCTAAACCCAAGGGGAATGATTCAAACTCTCTGCCCTTTGATATGGTTCCGTTTGTGAGTGAGTACTACAACCTAGCCCCATGGATTGCTAAACCCAAAGGGCATGAATTCAATTTCCTTTCAACATTATTCTCTTCAATCTGTACATTATTCACTGATACGAATGTGCATTATTATATACTATTTGTACATTGTTTACTTTACCAAATCTAAAACACACATTAAAAAATGAAATTCAATTCATGTGGTGGTACTATACCCTAGCCTTATGGGTTGCTAAACCCAAGGGGAATGATTCAAACTCCCTGCCCTTGGTGATTGTTTCATTTGTGATTGAGTACTACAACCTAGCCCCATGGATTGCTAAACCCAAGGGGAATGATTCAAACTCCCTGCCCTTGGTGATTGTTTCATTTGTGAGTGAATACTACAACCTAGCCCCATCGATTGCTAAACCCAAAGGGTATGAATTCAACTCTCGCCAACAAAAGTACATCATTAAGTATTACGCATGTACATTAAGCCCACTTGGCATACATTATTTAGTTCTACTTAGCCTAAACATTATTCCCTGAAACACGTACATTACTTACATTCAGACCGTACATTATTAGACATTAGGCGTACATTGTTTCTTGTAAGAGACATATGCATTACTCAGAAACTGATGAGAATATTGAACTCCTATTTCTCCAATATTTTTTAATGGAAAAAGAGTTAGAATTTGAGTAAAATCAATGAATCATAGAAAGAAATAAGCATGTTGTGATTTAATAAAGGAAAATATATAAAAGATAAGTGGGGTTCAAATTGAAGGCGTGAATTATGGAAATGCAATAACTGCCGCCTATTTACTACTCCCCTAAATGCCCTTTTCGAATTTTTTCTATTAATTTATTAAATTCATGTGGCATAAAAATCAGCCATTAGATTTTGAAAATGGAGGGCCGAGATTGAGAAGGAAAAAGAACAAAAGATGGAAAAAGGATACATCCCTATAAATATATATATATATATATATATATATATATATATATATATAGGAGTGTGATCAATTGTTAACTCATCATTTAATTGCTAACTACAACTAATTTAAGGCCACATGATTTTAAAAAACGTGTGGTCTACAATTTGCCACGTGTAATTTTTGTTTTTATTAATTAAATCAAAAAATAAAAAAAAACGCCAAATTAGGGTTTTTGATGAAAATGTCAATATAGTGTTTCGAAAATATCAACACAATGCGTTGAGAATGTCAACACAAATTTAGGATTGACATTGTATATGCTCATATTGACATATTATATTAGATGTATTGACATATTAGCCTGTGTACGAAAAATACGAAAATTCTAGATTTTTTTTTCAATTTTTGACGTCGGAACATATGCATGTAGTATATCGTTGGAATCCTTATAAAATTATCTTTAATTTGATATATGTTATATGAATTTAAAGTTTTGGGATTTCTTTTAAAGACTTTAACTCGTCCATCGGGTCCACGTTTACGTTTGTATATCCACTTGCTCCCAATGGCAGTACAGCCTTCGGGTAGGACAGATAAATCGTAGACGTCTTTGTCTATCATAGATTGTAGTTCCGAGTCCATTGCTTTCACCCATTCCAAATGATCGATATCCGCCTGCGCCTCTGCAAAATTCCTGGGATCTGGTACACTACTGTCCGAGGAGTGATCCATAGATTCTCCCAAACCAATGTACCTTTCGGGCTCATAAGAGATCCTCCCACTGCGGCGCGGCACTACAATATTAGGTGTAGAAGTTGAAGGTTCGGGAATTGGTTGTACTATAGGTACTTGTTCTTGGTTAATGGAACTTGTCACTGAAGTAAGCTCTTCAAGAGCTACCTCACTGCTGGGTTTATGATTCATAACAAAGTCTTCCTCTAAGAATGTCGCGTGAAAACTCACAATGACTTTCTTGTCTCGGAGACTATAGAATTCATAAGCTTTCGAACCTTTGGGGTACCCTATAAACAAATATACCTCTGTCCTTGAGCCCAGCTTAATTGGATCCTTTTCCAAAACATGAGCTGGACACCCCCATATCTTGAGATGTTCTAGATTGGGCTTACGCCCAGTCCACAACTCATATGGAGTAGCAGGAACAGATTTTGACGGTAAATTGTCCAAAATATGACTCGCGGAAAGCAAGGCATGTCCCCAAAACGAAATAGGCAGTCGTGCATAACTCATCATCGATCGGACCATGTTTAACAAGGTCCTATTCCTTCTTTCAGCTACGCCATTCTGCTGGGGTGTGCCCGGCGCAGTCGTTTGGGATTCAATTCCCTCTACTAATAAGTAGTCCAAAAACTCGGCACTGAGGTACTCGCCTCCGCGATCAGATCGCAGGCTCTTGATACGTTTTCCATGATGCGTCTCAGCATAAGCCTTAAACTCCTTGAACTTGTCAAAAGCTTCAGACTTAAAGCGCATCAAATAAACATATCCAACTTTCAAGTAATCATCAATAAAAGTGATGAAATAGCGAAAGCCGCCTCTTGCCTCGGTTGACATTGGTCCACACACATCAGTATGAACGAGTTCTAGTACTTCCTTGGCCCTATTACCTTTCACCCTAAAAGGTCTTTTAGTCATCTTGCCTTCCAAACAGGATTCGCACGTGGAAAATGATTCAGTATCTAGCCCTTTAAGAATGTCTTGATCCACGAGAGTTTGAATCCTCTTTTGGTTAGCATGACCAAGTCTAAAGTGCCATAAGTACGTTTCGTTCATTGAACTTGAAGGTTCTTTTCTTTTCTTTGAAATTTTCGATGCATTATTGAGTTCTAATTTGCGATCATTATATTGTGTAGATGTGATTGTGTACAGATTGTTTTCCATGATACCACGACAGATATAAGAACCATCTTTCTTAATAACACAACTGTCATTAAAAGAAATCGAATATCCATAAAAAACCAATTTAGAAACTGAAATTAAATTTCTACTAAAAGAAGATATCAACAAAACATTCTTCATAATTAAAAATATATCACTACTAAAACGCAAATAAACGTCTCCCACTGCTACGGCCGCCACTTTAGTAGCGTCGCCCAGCTGGACTTCGATCTCGCCATCATATAGTCGTCTTGTCACCTGCATTAAGTCAAGATCAAAACAAATATGATCAGTAGCTCCAGTGTCAATAACCCAAGTATGAGATGAAGTCGAAGCCAAACATGACTCAACGACTAGAGCTTGGTGCATACCTGTAGCCTTGTTCTTTTTAGGGCAACCTGGCTTCCAATGCCCTTTCTCTCCACACTTGAAACACTGTCCGGTTTACTTCTTTCCCGACCTCTTCTTTCTCTTTCCTGCGCTAGGCCTAGGGCCAGAGGAACGATGTGACGAACTGACCATCGCAGCCTTAGCTTGGTTCATGAGATCCTCTGCCGACTGAAGCTCAGTCAACAACTCAGAAAAGGTGTAATTCCTTTTGTTCATCTCAAAATTGAGCTTGAACTGCTGGAAGCTAGGAGGCAGACTCTGAAGGATATTAGTAACTTGGGACTCGACATCAATGACGCCTCCCAAAACCTCAATTTGATTGAGATGGCTCATCATCTCGAGGACATGATCCCTCACAGACGAGCATTCCTTCATTGTCTTGCACATGATACTCCGAAAGGCTTGAGACTTAGCCGTTCGATTCTGAGTACTAAAGAGATTCGTGAGATTTTCCATAATCTCGGTGGCAGTTGCCATGGCGGCATGCTGATGTCTAAGCACTGTTGACATGGAGGCCAACATATAACACTTAGTCATCTTATTCGCCTTGTGCCACCGTCTATGGGCATCTCGCGCTGCCTGCGCGGCGTTAGCCGCCGGCACTAGGGGCCGAAGAGTAGTGAGCAAAAACTTGTACTCATCAACCGCGAGAACGATGTCCAAATTTTGTTTCCATTCTATGTAATTTTGGCCATCGAGATTGTTTTCTTTAAGAATTGTAGAAAGAGGATTGAGTGACATGTTGACGATTTAGTTTGCACTGCAAAACAGAATGTTTACTATTTGTCATAAACTTATGTGATGAAATTGAGGAGATTAACCATAAAACTTTTCAAATTCTCACAACTGTAAAATTAAAATTTTGTACCCTCAAGTAGAGGTCAATACGCATTAAAATTTTTACATTTTCACTGGTCACAACACCGACGAATAGTCTAGAGACCGCAGCACGGCATGGCCGCCAAATGTTGCCTAAGCACGACCATCAGATTTAGCATTAGAGAATCTCGTTTCTACAACACACTCCCATGACAATGCTCATGCGCTGATAACAAGACCAAGCTATCTCGTAAATTATGTTTGAACTTTTGAAACTTGTAATTTCTTAGGATTATTCTCCCCACAGCATGGGTGGCGATAATATTGGAAACTACTTCTAGTCCATACTATTTACATATGAGAAGTGCACCTATATGAACTTGTTATTTCTTAGGATTATTGTCCCCACAGCATGGGTGGCGATAAGATTCAGAAATAAGCTTCATAAGTTGTGGACTAATCGATGGAGACCATATACAAACTTAGTTCGTAATTATCGCTTCGATATTTAAGTTATGGTTTTTCATTAATTATCCTTAGCCTTAGTGCAGATTAAAGGCTTAATTAAATTCTGTTGGTATTTAATTGGCTGGATAATTAAATCTTTTATAATCTTTTCAACATCTTATTAAAGGATGATATATTAATTACTAAAGTTTAATCCATATTCATGTCTTCTATAAGATTTATCTAAAATAATTAATTATTTATATCTTTGACTGACATGAATAAATAAACTTTAAATTAATTCCTTATTAAGATTAGGAAGAGAATAATATTTTATTATTTAATGGAATCCTACATAACTATCCTTATTAGGATTATAGATATATAATATAATTAGGAAACTATTAAATTATTCTTGTCCATATCATCTAGAAAAAAAATCCATAGATATGGTCAATAATCTAAATATTCCTAAAATCTAGGGAAATCTTACCAAAATATTTTATTTCCATTAAATAATAATATTTTAATGATATCTTTTAATTTAGGAATCAAATAATCATTAACATAATATTTCATCGTTATCTCGTGATCAAAATTGGCACGATCAACGACGACGAAGATCTACTGGCCATCATCTTGCCGGAAAGGCAATTTCACCGACCAACTGCCGCCGGAAGCTCACAAAAATCAATTACATAATAATTATGGTCTATTTAGCAGATTATTTAGACAAATTCTATTCGCGTAATTATCACATGTATCATGCTCATAACTCAAATAAAACATGATTTAAATTAATTGAAACCTAAAACATGCTTTTCTACAGTTTAGCCATTATACCTTGATGATTCTCCAAAGAATCGAAGATAGATAGGGCCTTCTCCACGTGAAGATCTTTATGTTGAACTTTCTGACTGTAGAGTATAAACATTGAATACATGAATAGAATGGCTCGATCACAATGACTCGAGTCGGGGACAATACAATATACTGGTTAATTATCAGAGTCTTTAGAGAAATAAAGAATTTCACTTGCTTTAATGCACAGCGGAAGGAACTGAACGCGGTTCCATGTATGAAGACACGAACCTCCGAGAGTATTGAATGGAACTATAAGTAGGTCTGGTTTAATTAGCACCCTTCCCTCCATCACAGCTCAACCTGCACATTTAGAAGTACATGCAGGGCTGAGTACAAAAGTACTCAGTGAACACATTGCCGAAAACTACAATAATACATTGAAAATATTGTCAAGCCATTATCACAGTAACACTCAGGGGTTTTATTAAAAAGACAAGAGTTTACTAAATACCATTTTTCGATTGCACAGTCTAAGTTCTTTCTGTTCTTTGCCATATCTGTACATCTTGTGCCGTAGAGATGGTGTTCTCCTACGGTCACCTTAACTTTCATGTGCCGGGAAAGTGGCCACTTTCCACGAGCACCGGACCGGCCAACCCTCTCGATGACACACGGTCCACGTGTACACTAGTCCAAGTAGGGACTCTCCCCTTGCTGGGACCCGAATTCGATTTCTTACTTTATTTGGCATAGCACATTCGGTATAACCAAACAGATAGGCATCATACATAAAACAAAACATTTAAGGCATGACAACATATTTTTCATAATTAATCATCATAAAACAATACTTTATACTTTTATCCACTGTAGGATAAGAAAGTTCACCTCGTATGCTTCTTACTCCGTATGACAATATTAACCCACTTGGAGTTAAATTCCTTGCGATGGACCTTGTCCAATAAAAGATAATAAACTATTTAGCTTCAAAGAAATAATATTAGCGGATGATATGCTCTTAGGATATGCATCCTATTTTCCTTCACTCTTTCATAAACTCATTCACTTTAATTAAACCCGTAGATTTAATTATTGGTATTAATTAATCGAGAGATTAATTAATTTAATAAACTTGAGGATTTACATACAAACCCACTTACTCAAAATTAATTCAAGAGAATTTTATCTCGAGCGATTAATTCAATCATAAATAATGAATTCCAAATAAGGACTTATTAATTTTAGTCTAACACTCATTTGATATTTGAAAGGCCCAAAAGTCAAGGGAGCAAAATCATTATTTCAATTACCTACTGAGTCAAACTAGCTGCTATACGTAACTTCTTTCTTATCATCATTTATCTCTATCCTCTTCCTTACTCTCTCTCTCTCTTTCTTTTTCTTTTCTAAATTTTCGCCACACAAGGTGCAGCCTCGAGTTTCTTCACGATCGGGAATTCAAACAACATCCGATTGTCACGAAAGTTTAACCAAAGGTAGAAGACTCATAAAGGATCATTCTTACCGAAGGAGGTCAAATTTTAACGGTTAGATTTTCCAGAAATAATTTCGGAAGTGGCTGTCGGTTTCTACAGTAGCAGCGTCGATTTTCTATACGATCAGGGGTTCAAACGTAGTCTGATCGTTCTAAAATTTTAAAGGAAGGTAAACAACTTATCTAACTTCATTATGACCAAAGGAAATTTCATTTGGACGGTTAGATTTTCTATTATAAATTTCCGAAGTGGCTGCTAAAACAAGAGGCTTATTTTGAAACAATTTGCACGATTTAATTATGAACAACTATGGACCTTGTACTTTCACAGTGTTTTCACTTTGTTATATGATTTCGTCCTTTAACTATTGCAACTCTCGCAAAGAACTTCTGTCAAAGATCATTACTCATATTTAAATTTAATCATTTCCTCTTTACAACATTTCAGGTTGTACATGCGGGAAAATCGTGTTCGTTTTTCATAGTTTGATAGTAATATCAAACGATCATTCCTTCGATAGCCCTTTTACCTTTTTTCTATTTTAACGCCTTGGCGATCTTAGTTATTCTTTCGAGGAAAAGAGATACTTATAGGAATCTTAGTCTCCTTTAGTAAACGGTAATTTCGTGCGATGAGCACAAGGCATGTTTGTTATTAAAACCTTCTGCTAGAGAGAAAAAAAAAATATATTGGAAACTCTCGTTATTTGCGGAATTTCACATTGCATTTCTATAGAGTTCATGCCTCTAGATCCTTAACATGTTTACTTCAAAAGTTAAACCTAGTTCACATGATTAGGGACATTTTAGTCCAGTCTTTGATGTACGGTGTTGGCACCCTAGCTTGTTTCTTGTACAATTATCATTAATACTAGTACTGTTGTTCCGTTCTTCTTGAAAGCCTTTTTCTTTTTACAGGGTCCGTGAGAATTTTAGCGCTCCTCCTTGGATTGTAAGTTCATAGGCCTCGCATTTTTGGTATTTTCGATGGGGCTAACTATACTTAAGAAACCTTGAATTCATTCGGGTATTGGGGTCTCCAAAATGGCACGACTCCCCCTTTCGATGGTCCATCGGGATTTTATCAGTGGCTCTAGGTTCCACTTTGTTTGAATCGCAATTCGTACTTGTAAAGCTTAGCGCAGAGCCTTTTCGCACTTATTTGGCTAACGTTTTCCTTCTTATCATCCGGATAGGTAGGTACGTCATCTATGGAGACGAAGATAAACTTGTTGGATACGCATTTCCTAAGTTTCTCATATACTGTTATACATGTTATTACCATTTATTCCTTATGATCATATCAAGATAAAAAGGTCTCTTTCATATCAATATTGGAAAGGGCTCTCCAGGATACGTTATTTGGTTGTATTTATGGTTGGCGACAGTCGTATTTCGACTTTATCTACAAAATACATCAGCTCTCTTTAGTTGATCGAACCACTTTGTCTATGAACATTATCAACGTTCCCTCTTTTCCTTGGAGTAAGTACGGATGATCTTCCGGGCAATACGTTAGGTTTGAGAAAGCCTGAATTTAGGGGTCTACCGAGTTATACGTTGTGTGATTTGACTTTCCTTTGTCTGGTATGGTTTTCTAGAGGTCGAAGGTGAACTCTAATTGTTAACCTGATGGTTATTTGGGTAAAGTGTTGAGAAATAGGCCTGGACATTCGCATGGCATTTCAATTTTCGATATTTCTTTCTTTCTTCGACTTATCGGTTTGGTTACGAGGTAAAGAAAACATCACTAGCGTGGTACTTGCATGGGTATCCATGGTAATCTCGTTGGATCTTATTTTCTATCATAAGGCTAGGAAAGCAATTTGTCATTCCTTGGATTGTGACGTGATTTTCAGTCATCTCCTCCATTCATAATGTCCAAAATTCTAAGTCTTGAGTTAAGGCTTTACGTTCTTCCCCTAACGTGATTCTTAAACTTTTGGCGTGTGCAAGAGGTCTTTACGATTCATTCCTACTGATGGAGTTACTCTTATTTTCGACTCAAAGTATCCTATAGTGAGTCCTAAGTTATTTGCAAATCTTTCGTGTCTCTTTTCAGGCTGCCTTTGCCTTCGTGCGTACGTCCCTGTTTGTGACATGACTCTTTATCGATGTCGTCAACGAGGTAGTTATTGCTGGTTCATCTAGGGTTGAACTTAAAATGCTTCCAGTTGTTGGCACGGATTCGCTCTTGCTCCTACTTCTGGAGGCTTAGGTGATTTACTAGAAATGATAATTCTTGATAAATCAAGTCCCGATTCTATAGTGGTTCTTGTTATATTTAGAATACTAGGTAGCATTGGTTTAATAGTTCTCCCTTACAGGTCGGAAGCAGTTGGCTTTCTTAATTCTTTCATTTAGTTCTATCATGATCGCAATTCCCTTTGTTATTGACGTCACATTTTCTTCCGCTTCCCTTTGCTTCGAGGTTCTAGTATGAGCATTGTAATCAATATTGGTTTTACTTCGGTGTGGGCGTCTCGATGCCTAAACTTGATAGAGGGCTCGGGGTATGATAGTCCTACGTAGCTGGTTAATGTCATTCTCGTCTCGCGCATTTTTCTATATCCACTCGAGTGGGCATATCTTGGTGTGTAGGTCATAGTTGGTTACTGAAATTCTTCTATGTTTCGGATTGTAACAATCTTTATTTATTTATTATTATTATTACGATATGTTTTAATAATGTACTTGTCGTACAATCCTCCATTGGCTTGTTCCAAGTCATGTCTGTTGGTTGCTCGATGTCATTATCTTCTACGTACTTCCCACCAAACTAGTTGGCTGGAAAGGTACCGTACGCAGCCTAAACATTTCTGCTTTGTGTAACATAGAAAGTAGAATATACACTTTGGCTCATGTAATCTACGTATCGGTTTTAGCTGGGTCTCCTATTTCATCGAATGTTGATAGGCCCTCTTTTTTTTTTTTCGTAGAGTTAGTTCATTTTAATTCGACTAGTGGAAACGATTCAAGTAGTGGCGGTAAAGATGTTGTAATCTCATGTCTCTCCTTTCATTCACCTTACTTCAGTTATTATTCCTTTCCATGTCTTTACTCATGGATTTTGGGTCGTTCGACTCTCTTGGGTGGTGTTTTGTTCGAAGCGTAATTGATAGCGTACTTGAACACTAACATGAAATCATAAACGATACTTATGGTCTCTAAGATACAACTTTCTTATATAGCTTGCCGAAAAAAGACAATAATGAAAAGGGATATAACAGAATAGATATAAAGGAAACTGGCTTAAAGGGGACGGGGTCTTATCATAGCAACTGGTTACAAGTGGACAGACATCATGGTCACAACTGGGAAACACTCTGGGATATCAAGGTTATGGTGCAGGTTGGGTAGGGTTGATGTCTGGATTGCCGTTGGGATCTTCCTCGGAATTCTCCTTCTCGGAGCTTTTATCGGCATTGGTCATAGCCGCACTACTCTTTCTACGTGCCATTTGGGCTTCAGTTGACTCACGCTGGTGATGCTCCATGTTTTCATTAGAAGCAATCTCATCGAGATGCTTCGTTTTCTGCTTGGACTTCGAGGGTGCATTGGGTTCTGGTTCAAGGAGATCTGTCCAAGGGGACTGTGGTCTAGACTTGCTACCAGCAAGGTTTGGGGAGGCATCCTTCTTATCTAGCTTCATCTTCGGTCGCTTCATGTTGCCCACAGAGGTCTCTTCCGATGGTGGGCTGGGCCTTGCTCGAACTAGGGAGGGGCGTGGATTATCAAGGATCCGTAAAGGCAGCATTCCAGTGTAAGTGGCTCGTGGGAAGGAATTCTTCTTGGGCTTCGACTTGACTACGGCCTTGCCCCGTCGGTGTGCCTCGCACATAGCCTTGAGTCGTTGATTGTTTGCCTCTATGTCTACAGACTTATCACTCTCGGATGAAGTTGATGACGATGATGATGAATCGATGATTAACTCTAGGTTCCTTTGAGATGGTCCTGCTTCATTCGTTTTCTTTGTTGGTCGTATTTGGATGGTTGTTGAAGGTTTCTTCTGAGATTGAGGAGTAGGCTGCTTTGCTGCTTGCTTTTCTATTGCTGGGACTGGATTTTCAGGTTGCGCGCGGGATCCTTGGGGAACCTGACCGTATACGATGTACGTATAATGGACTTCCCCTAGAAATCCTAGCATGTCTCCTATTAGATCAAACTGGGGGTCCATGTAGCCAATGTATCGGTGAGCAATTCCTGCAGCCCATAACTGCCAATCCACTGGTAGTAGAAGGATCACTCGATAAATCCCATCAAAGCCTGTTACTCCGTATTGATGGGCATCGACCCACAGTCGACGATAGTGTGAAAGGAATTCCCCTAAATCATCATTGGGACTGGGAGCATAGTTCCGGTATCTTGCGATCACGCGAGCAGCTCGTGCGATGTTACGTTTTCGTTCAGCTCTTTCCTTAATAGTCATCTGTAGAAAACACTCGTTCACCATATATTGCATATAGAAGAAATCTAAGAGGGCTTAGATTCTTAATCATTTATTATTTTCAAGCATCGGAAAATGCTTGGGTGATACTCTAAGGTGTCATATGTGGTATTTGCATTTAGATGATAGTCGATTTGAAGTATTCATATGGCTAGAATACTTGAAGCATGCCTAGCAACGCCGTTCACTTACTTTATTTACCATTTATTTCCCGCTCAGGAAAGCGGAAATGAATTCTTTCTATTGTAGATAAAATCTCTAAATAGTGTGAAGAACCGATTCAAAATTTCCTCAAGTTGATTCGTCAATCCCCTTGATAGAATTTCCATTCCTAATAAATTCCCAGAAAGAACTGGAGGGGTCACGTCTGTCCCACTTAAAATCCAGACTCCTAGACAGAATTTATCAGCACGGTGTAGTTGTCACTATTAAGGCCCATATAGTAAAAACACACTACTTCATTCAAGGATCCACTTTAAAGAGTACGAGTTACTTCATTCATCTATCATGCATATAAATAGAGCAAGAAATCTCTATTGCTCACGTGTTTGAATATCATCAACTTTACCTTGGGAGAGGAAATTACTTCTTTCTTGGTTGAGCGTGATGAGTTGGAGTGCTGAGACCTTATTAGGCTACTGGGTTAGTCTAGCAAAACGAGTCTAGACAATGGCTGAAAGAAGACTCTCGGGTTCAAGCCAGAAAAGAACTGCTCTGATACCACTCTGTCACGACCCAACTTTGCTAACTATAGCAAGGTTCGATATACCGTGACTGTGGTGGATAATAAGAATGCGGGTTGGGTAAAAAAATGGACTTCATGGTTGAACTTTCTGACTGTAGAGTATAAACATTGAATACATGAATAGAATGGCTCGATCACAATGACTCGAGTCGGGGACAATACAATATACTGGTTAATTATCAACTTATTAATTTTAGTCTAACACTCATTTGATATTTGAAAGGCCCAAAAGTCAAGGGAGCAAAATCATTATTTCAATTACCTACTGAGTCAAACTAGCTGCTATACGTAACTTCTTTCTTATCATCATTTATCTCTATTCTCTTCCTAACTCTCTCTCTCTCTCTCTTTTTCTTTTCTAAATTTTCGCCACACAAGGTGCAGCCTCGAGTTTCTTCACGATCGGGAATTCAAACAACATCCGATTGTCACGAAATTTTAACCAAAGGTAGAAGACTCATAAAGGATCATTCTTACCGAAGGAGGTCAAATTTTAACGGTTAGATTTTCAAGAAATAACTTCGGAAGTGGCTGTCGGTTTCTACAGTAGCAGCGTCGATTTTCTATACGATCAGGGGTTCAAACGTAGTCCGATCGTTCTAAAATTTTAAAGGAAGGTAAACAACTTATCTAACTTCATTATGACCAAAGGAAATTTCATTTGGACGGTTAGATTTTCTATTATAAATTTCCGAAGTGGCTGCTAAAACAAGAGGCTTATTTTGAAACATGTTAGGAGATTTTCTAGTTTCTTGAATAAAAACAAATATGACGTGCTTGATAAAACTTGAAAAGAGTTAACTTGCGGTTTGAAAACCATTACCTCAAAAGAACGATAAAAGGTTTATTTAGAAGTGCTTCTGCTTGAAATTCTCCTTCTTGAAAAATGCTTGCTTGAAACTCGCTAGGAAAGATGGAAAATTTTTCTGTCTGCTTGCTTAAAATTTTGGGTGAAAAAAGATTTTAGGTGCGTATGATTTTGGTAGAAAGAAGTTTGAGAGTGCGTCGCAGAAGTGTGATACTGGATTTTGGTGTGTGTAGCAAAGTGATGCCTCAGAGAAGTTATGGAACTTGAAATTTCACAACTCTCCTTCCTTATACTACTTTCTGCCGACACTCGCATGCAACAAAAAATAATTGAAAGCTTTTAATTCAACGCTCTTCCTGATTTTGGGGATATGTCTCCCTTGATTTAAATTCTTGTCTGCAGATTTTGCAGAAAATAATGACTCGCCTTTACATACACACATATATATATACACTTGAATTATAAAACGTGATGCATATACTTATGTGATGACTCCATGTCATTTTCAGTGAATAGTGTTGCACTATTCACATGTTGACTATGGTTAAAGATGGTAGAAGTTATTTTTGTTACTACACTATTATTACACTGTCGTTTCTGACTTGTCCCATCATTTGTAGGAAGTTGGGGTTTCCTGAAGATAGAATACTAGCTTTGCGAAGAAGCTTTAGCTCATTTTTGTAACATCATAAATTAATACATTTCTCATTTGAAGAGAAATGACTATATTCTGTAAATTTAATATCCCTCTGCTTTATAAATGTACATGGACAATTATTTTATCGTTTCATGTATCCTCTTGTACATTAAAGTCCTTGATCAAAATTAGTTTCACGTTGGCTCTTAACTATCAATTAAAACTCATCAAGAATTTTAATACCACAAAACATAGAGTTTAAAATACTACTTGCTTTAATATAATTATTTACTCGATAAACGTTCAAGGACGTTAATTTGAGCGGGGTATTACAACAACACACCTGGGACATTCAAGCAAAGGTGGAGGTAATCTCTAAGCTTCCACACCCAACGAATCAGAAGGAAATTCGAGGATTCTTGGGGCATGCAGGGTTCTACCGAAGGTTCATTAAAGACTTCGCAAAAATCGCCCAGCCCCTGACAAGACATCTCCAGAATGATGTGGAGTTTGAGTTTGATGATAAGTGTAAAAAATCCTTCCAGCTACTCAAGGATCGTCTGGTCACAACTCCGATAATCCGCTCGCCCACCTGGGATTACCCCTTCGAGGTAATGTGCGAGACGCAAGTGACTTTGCAATAGGAGCAGTGTTGGGCCAGAGGATCGAAGGAAAAAGTTATGTCATATTTTATGCCTCGAAGACGCTCAACCAGGCCCAGAAGAACTATGACACCACCGAGAAGGAGATGCTGGCTGTGGTGTACTCATTTGAAAAATTCCGACCACATCTATTGTGGTCGAGGGAAATAGTGTTCTCCTAGCCAGGAAGGAATCTAAGCCAAGGCTAATCCGATGGGTTCTGCTATTGCAAGAGTTCGACTGGGAAGTCAGAGATAAGAGAGGGACCGAGAATAGAGTGGCTGACCATTTAAGCAAGATTACCCAAGGAGAAGATGAGGAAGCCGTACCCGATGCTTTTTCCGAAGAGCACTTGTATTACTTAGGGGGGATCTGCTAGACCGATCAGATGGGTAGCAGTGTTGGCATTAATTGGGCCCGATGAGTCAGAGAAACGGAAAGGCAAGCCGAATGACGAGCCTTGGTTCGCAGACCTGGCGAATCAAACCCTAAACCCTATAGTTCGATAATGCACATTTACAAAGTACTCGACTAATGGAATAAATATAGGGTATGATGCATAAAATATCATTATTAATGCAAGGCTATAGATCGATAATGCACATTAACAAATTACTCGACTAATGGAATAAATATAGGGTTTGATGCATAAAATATCATTATTAATTCAAGGCTATAGATCGATAATGCACAATAACAAAGTACTCGACTAATGGAATAAATATATGGAGTGATGCACAGAATATCATTATTAATGCAAGACTATATATCAATAATGCACATTACCACAGAACTGGAATAATGGAATAAATAGAGGGAGTGATGCACAGAATATCATTACTAATGCTATGATACCTATTGATAATGCACATTAACAAAGAACTGGACTAAATGAAGAAATAGAGGGAGTGACGCACATAATATCATTACTAATGCTATGCAATTTATAGATAATGCACACTAACTATCGCAAAATACAAATTTATTTTGCTAAAAATGATCACAACGCAAGTAATAATAAGAATGATTACAAGACGAAAACTATTTTATTAGTTACAAAACACATCAAGCTTTCCTCTTGCCTTTACTAAGCTCTTTATCCTTCGCCATCTCTTTAAGCATTGGACAATTTCTAGAGTCGTGATGGCCCAACTCATCGCACGCCTTACAACGTCCAAGAGGCCTAGTAGCATCCTTTATAGCCTTTTCTCTCTTTGAAATCAGTCGGCTCGCGGAGCTGCTAGCATGACCCTTGGTCTTCACAACATCCGGAGGATGGACCTCTACTACTTCAGGCCTTGGCATTCCATAAAACTCTGCAATCATGCGCCTCTTTTCAAAGGCCGATGTTGGAGGAGTTCCAGCTTGAAGAGAATTACCAAGTTCTTCCAAACCACCTACGAATGCACGAAGCACGTCAATGTCTGTCTTGAACCGTCGAATAAAATCGTAGAACAGTGATATCCCTTGATTTGATACAGTCTGCCTATCGCCAACGGTGGTACAACCTTGGGTAAGGGAGTCTTCATCCATCGGTTGTTGCAGTACTTCTCTGGAATGTTTGCCACTTCATTGTTCCTGAACAGAAAAAAAAAATGTGGCAACATAAATATCCCTGCCTACCGAACAATTTGCAGTCGCAAGAGTATGAATTGTCAGTCTTGTCGTGACTCACAGAATAAGAATTACGTCGGCTATCCCCAAGCTTGTAGGTGTCAATCATAACACTCAATCACTCCATTCCACTCCTCTTCAAATTCTTCGGGTTCAAGCAAGTCCGACCAAACGCATGTGATAGGACTAGAGTAGACGTGCAATTTTGCGCGGTGTGTGATATATGTCACTCGATCTAATAGGTCCAGAGGATTCGACTAGACTTCAGAGGCTAGAAGATCATGAAACTATCTGAAAGGGGTCGTTGGGTGCACTCTATTCCTTCAAAAACCTCAACCCACTATACTACAACTTAGCACAGGAAAGTAAAGGATCGATCCTACAAGGACGAAGGTGTTACGAAACTGCATTTGAGGATGTTTTGGAAAAAGGTGTTGGCTGCTGCCACACAATTTTGTGGGTCGAGAACTTAAAGCTTCTGGGTCTGAGAGATAGAAAAACTTTACTCTACCTACTGGGTCTAAGAAACGAGAGCGTACGGAACATGCATGACTTAGAGAAACTGAGATATTTTAAAGTTCTAAGACAGATGGAGTTAACTTAACTAAACGAAATTTCCTAATTTGGATAGACAAGCATAAAGCGAAAAGTAAAGACAAGTTTTCTTAAACTACTAGGGTCAGGAAAAGCATGCGAGAAAAGTAAAAAGACAAAGCAGATCGTACTGACAGGGTCTAGTGGACATGCAGAAAAAGCAAAGTACATATGCAGAAAGTACTGACCAAAGCAGATTTGGTTCTAACTACCAACAACTTCATCTTCTTCGGGAATCAAACCAGAATAGCAGATAAAACAAAGTATTAAACACCATGAAAACAGAGCAAACTTCAGATCTAGACTTAAAACGAGAAATTGACGCCTAAACTAACAGATCTACGCTACTGGATCTAAAGGATGCAGAAACAGAAAGTAAATAGCCATAATCATGCACAACGTAAACAACAAACACCAAATACGCGAAACTCCAACTCAAATACACCACGTTTCAACAAATCCAGACATCTCCATACGAAAATCCCCAACCTCCATCAACAAACAAACAGATCTCAGCTCCAAACATCCAACAATAAACAAAGAACGAAAGTAAAAAGCGAGAAATAAACATCAACTCAACGATATCCAACAAAACCAACATAAATATCCATAATAAAGAGAAATAGGTTCGAATCCAGTGGATCAAAGACTAAACTAGAGTTGCGAAATTGAAAACCAACAAGTACTAAATGAAAGCAAGTAAAGATTGTTTCTTCTCCTTTATAAGGCGGTGTTGCACAGCAGAAAAATAACAATGATGAGAACCACGGTGGCCAGAATCCTCCATCTCCAAGTGCGCAGCAAACGAAATGAGAAATTTGAAGTGTGGAATTAAGGAATGGAACGAAAGCTAGAGCTAAGAAAGTGTAGAAGTGGTTGTCTTGTTCTTCAAGGTTGAGTAAGACACTTTAAAATAATCTGCTCTCACTCCATTCTGCTCCTATTGCCAACTTTTGATTCTCCCAGGTCCGAACGACGACTTCTGATTTTTGCTTCAATTTCATCTCTTTTGCATCTGCCGGTTCAGCAGATTTACTACGCACCTGAACTCATAAACGCACATTAGCGCCCCAAATGCACAGAATTTTAACCCTAAACCAATGCATGAAACGAGTCTTATCAAACTGTTCACACTTAAACCATACTTGTCCTCAAGTATAAAGAAAAGAAAAAGGTATAAGGCAAGTTTCAATGCATGGTTTCCCCTTAACCGACTCTACTAAAAAAAAGAAAAAGACTCAAACTACTAGACCTAGATGCTAAAGGACTTAGACAAAGAAAACAAACAAAGACACATAATAAAATACATTGACACATAAATGCATAGAACTGGTTCATTTTCTAGCAGCCATCCCCACAAGATTAAGGTCAATCCAAGAACCTACAGTCTCCGAATCTTCCCCCTCCCTTCTTCTATCTAATCGGCTTGTCAGTTTGTCAAGATAGCCTCTAACTTCACTAACTGTTGGATTCGCTCAATCACTCATTCCTCACCAGGGATGTTAGGATCGTTCGCTCTTATATTTCCACACCACTGATGCCTCAGGTCAGAGAGTTCTCTTGTCTTTGCTCTTATTATAATTTTTTCTCCTTCCCTTCTGGACTTCGTCCAACTTATACCTTCGATAATGCCCTCATCTTTGAAGGAAGACTATGCGTGCCCGACAACGAGGAACTCAAGAACGAGATCATGAGTGAAGCTCATGAGACTCCATACACTGCCCACCCTAGAAGTACAAAGAACGAGATCATGAGTGAAGTCATTTTGGTGGAATGGCATGAAGAAGGATATCGTGGCGTTTGTGGAACGTTGCTTAGCCTGTCAACAGGTGAAGGCTTTACATCAACGATCGTATGGAAAATTACAACCGTTGGAGATACCCGAGTGGAAGTGGGAGCACATCACCATGGATTTCGTGACGGCCTTGCCAAAGACTCTCAAAGGAAACATCGCCATCTGGGTGATTGTTGACCGACTCACCAAATGTGCGCATTTCATACCGATTCATATAACTCATGGATCGGATAGACTAGCTCGAATCTACATACGAGAAATCGTGCGATTGCATGGAGTCCCAGTGCATGGATTCCTATTACAGCGCGAGCTTGGAACACGATTGAACTTTAGCACGGTGTTTCACCCGCAGTCCGATGGACAATCCGAGAGGACGACACAAACTCTCGAGGATATGTTGAGAGCTGTGGTGCTCGACCGAGGCAGAAGTTGGGAGACCGCACTACCGCTGATTGAATTCGCTTATAACAACAGTTTTCAAGCAACGATTAACATGGCGCCGTATGAGGCATTATATGGAAGAAGGTGTAGACTACCGCTCTACTGGGATGAAGTTGGCGAACGAAGGATACTTGGACCCGACGCAGTCGAGGAGATGATTGAAATTGTTCGACAAATTCGTGTGAGAATGAAGGAAGCCCAGTACAGACAAAAGTCTTACGCTGACGTCCGACGGACCGAATTTCAATTTCAAGTCGGTGATATAGTATTTCTCAAGGTATCCCCGTCGAAAGGGATAACGCGTTTTGGTGTTAAGGAAAGGTGAAACCACGTTTTATCGGTCCTTATGAAATTCTTGAAGAAGTGCGACCCGTAGCCTATCGATTAACGCTACCTCCGAAACACGTGATTCACTATGAGGAAGTTGCTTTGAATCTGAATTTGAGTTATGAGGAGCGACCTCAGATGATCTTGGACCGTAAAGTTCAAATCTTGAGGAACAAATCTATTGCTAGCGTGAAAGTACTTTGGAGAAACCACGAATACGAGGAAGCCACGTGGGAGCTCGAGGATAAGACGATGGAAATGTACCCAGAACTCTTTCCATAGAGGTACCAAATTTCGGGACGAAATTTCTTTTAAGAGTGGTAGAATGTAACATCCCGTTTTTCGAACCCTAATTTTTGTGACGTGGAAAATTTTGCATTAAATGCTTTTAATGCTATGATATATTGTGGTCAAAGTCGTTGGAAAATGTGGAATGGAAGTGAAATTCGAATATGTGGATATATTGATGTGGGGTGAAATAATTTTGTGGCGAATTATTTTTCGCAAGGGATGAGTGAGAATTAAATAGGAGCATTAATTATTGTTTGGGATAATTATCCAAATTAAATCCAAAGTCCGGATATTCCTATTTATTCCATGAAGAAATTCGAAATCCCTATTATTTCTTGGAGATTTTCGAAATCTCCTAAATATGGGAGAAGGGATTATTTTTATTATATTAATTGATCCCTTGTTTATTCTCTTCCGTAAATAAATTCAAATATCCTAGCATATCTTGCCAAATCCAAGAAGATCTTACCATATCCTAATTTAATTAGGATTTTTATTAAATCCCTTTTGAAAGGGTCAACTACACGCCACTTTCCATATCTTGGGGAGATTTATTATTATTTTCTTGCTCCGTGATATTTTATTCTACTCCGTGAAATATTCAAATTAAATCTTAGGCTAATTAAATAGCCAAAATTTTGAAATTCCCTATTATTCCTCTTCAAATTTTCGGCCTCTTCAACAAACAAATCTACTCCAAATCTTTTATTATTTAGATTTTTGCCAATGTTGCGAGAGGTGCCAGCAGACGGGGGGAATTTCAAGGAGAGTAGAGATGCCTCAGGTCCCAGAGATCGTGTGTGAAATTTTTAATGTATGGGGGATGGACTTTATGGGACCGTTCCCATCATCTTGTGGAAACACATATATATTGGTTGCAGTAGACTACGTGTCTAAGTGGATAGAAGCTAAGGCCACCACAATATGCGAATCAAAGGAGGTGGCAAAATTTTTGAAGGCTAATATTTTCAACAGATATGGAGTTCCCGGGCCATCATCTCAGATCAGGGAACTCATTTCTGTAATCGCACCATCGAGGCTTTGATGAAGAAATATGGTGTTCACCATTCTAATGGCCAAGCGGAGATTACTAATCACGAGATCAAGGCAATATTGGAAAAAACAGTTAATCCGTCAAGGAAAGATTGGAGCAAGAGGCTTGGTGACGCATTGTGGGCCTACAGAACTGCTTTTAAAACGCCTATTGGAATGTCGCCTTACAGGCTCGTGTTTGGCAAGATGTGCCACCTACCAGTTGGTATTGAGCACAAGGCGTATTGGGCAGTGAAAGAGTTGAACATGAAACCTACAGCCTGCGATGAAGAAAGGAAGTTACAACTACAGGAATTGGAGGAACTTCGGCTGAAGTCGTTTGAGTCTGCCATGTGGTACAAAGAAAGGACGAAGTTATGGCATGACAAGAATCTCCGGGTCAAGGAACTTCATGTTGGACAGAAGGTGCTCCTTTTTCCAATCCCGGCTCAAGCTAATGCCAGGGAAATTGAAGTCCAAATGGATAGGCCCATATACCATCGTTGGCATCCGCGCAAACGGAGCAGTGGAGATCCAGGGAAGTGCTCCTAACTCTGTCCCTTTCCTTGTAAATGGTCATAGAGTGAAAGTCTATAGGGATAATTCAGAGTTGTGTGTGGTGGACGAAGTTCCGCTACACGCACTCCCAACTATCGCCTAGACAGACGAGGAGGTATTCCCGATGAATTCCTTGGTCAGGCAGTAGGTTAAAAATTCTGAAATACGAACTGAACCAGGGAATCTTGGGAATATTTTAAAATAGTGTGTAAATAGTTTAATTGTTTTCTTTTAAAAACAAAGGAAAATCCAAAAATATTTTCAAAGCACCAGACTCCGAATGAACCGAAACTTTATACTCTAACCTTGACCTGGGAATCTGGAACCTTCAAAATTTCTTTTTAAGTGTAGGGTCATGGCCAAGGGAATCTGCTAGAGAAGAGCCTGAAGGGAGAAGTCAAGGGAGGCATGGAGGAAGAGGTCAAGGAGGGAAGAAGATATTTTGAAATTCAAAATCTGGCCGATATTTATGGAAGTTGTACGGTTGCTTACATCATGCCTGCAACCGCACCATCTTTTCATTAGAAAAGCAACCGTCGTCTCTTTCTCTCTCCAATATTCCCAAATCGACAGAAAATCTGAATTTTTCTCTCCCTTCTCTCTACTTTCGTTCTCTCTCTAGAAAATAAACCCTAACCAAATTCGACCAGTTTTTCTCTCATTTTCAGATCTGCACCGATGGAATCAACCCAATGCACCGGAAGTTCACAAAGCACCGTGTACGACCCAGCCCTGTTGGCGGAATTGACGCAGAAATTGGGGAGTGTCGAGAAAGCAAAAGAAGTGTATGCCCTGTTCGCCGCTAGCCTGATGCCGTCCGCAGCGGTCGTACCACCACTGATGATTCCGGCAGATTCGGTTGCACAACCGGCGGTTATTCGTGAAGAAAGGCCACAGGACTCTAGATCTCAACATGCAGAAACCGTTTCACAACAGGCAGAGAAAGAGGTGGCGGTGGACGAACGGCCGGGGGGTGACGGACCGACAAACGGCGGAGCGACGGTGGAGGAAGAAAAGCAAGGCGAAAAGAACCCTAATTTTGAGGGTAGGGAAGTTGTGGAGGGGGTAACCCCTATTGTGGATAGTGTGACTGAGGGGGAAACCCCTATTGTAGAGAATGTTGCTGAGGGGGAATCCCCTATGGACTCTGGGGATGAGACCCCAACTGATTTCAGGGGCGCAAACCCTGAACCCATGGAAGAAGGGGCAACCCCAGGAGATGTCAGGGGGGAAAACCCCATTTATATTGGGGGGGCAACCCCGATGTTGGATGGCGAGGGGGAAACCCCGGAAAGGCTGTTGGAAGAAGCAGATCTACTTACGACTGGAGTACCGGAGCCCGAGGAAGGGCTGAAATTGATCGTGGACCTGGTAGGTGACCAGGATGAAGATGAACCTAAGATAGACGAGAGGGCAGAGAGGAGACGCACCAGGAGGAGTGCGGCCTGGCCAAGGAAAGGGCGAGGAAAGGAAAGGCGGTGGCGACCTCATCTACCCGGTCTAGGAAAGCTCCCTCCGTCAAGGAGGTCCAGGAGACCATTCCCCTATAACCGAAGATCCCTCTGTCGAGGAACAAGACGAGCCCATCTCTGAGCCCGATTATGAATATGAGGAAGCAGAAGAGGAGCCTATTCCAGGGCGTCCAGAGATTTGGTTGACTAGAGAACTGCTGGAGGAGATGAGGCAGTTCGGAGATCAGAAGAGGACCGCAGTGTACAAGGAACGATGTGGCGCCGGGAAGATGGCCAAGTCGGGACGTTTATCAGCTATTGCTCAGACGTTTATCAGTTATAACTTGATGGGGACCGCCAATTCATCTCTTACAACCACCGACCTCTACTTCACATGGTGCATGGCGAAAGGTGTAAAGGTGCACCTAGGATATTGGCTGGCGCAGGCATGCCACCAAATGACGAGCAACCCTGCGCTTCATATGTATACCTGCCACCTCCTCGGTGCCTTCCTCCAGCGGAACATAGAAATGTAAATTGCCAAGGCCGCTCCTTTGGTAGTCATGTGCGAACCCCCAGAGGTGTTCAGTGTTGATTATTTCTTCAACAAGGGGTTACTGCAAACTCATGGCGCCAAGACCCTCTTCTACTCGTTAGGAGATAAAGTTAAAGCAGAACCTGAGGAGGTCGAGGAAGCCATGCCAAGTGAAGAGGTTGAAGAGCTACGCAAGGAAGTCCAGGCATTTCAAGTTAGAAGCTTTTTCCTGTAATAAGCCTAGTTAATCTGAGTGAAGCGAGAACGATGGAGGATGCCTCTACTTGCTCAGTTGTGAAGCCCTACTATAATAGCGAGTTATAAGCCTTTAATAACTTCGAGCTAACACATGTTTAAGGGCCGCCACTGAATGTTTAGAGAGAAGAGTTGTGAAGGAGAAAAAATAGAGAAATGGGTTATGAAGGTATAAGCTGGACGAAGTCCAGGGTATGGAGGTATAAGCTGGACGAAGTCCTGAAGACCAGGAGGAAAAAAAAATAGATATAGAAGGAGAAAAAAAAGATAAAATATATATATATATATATATATATATATATATAAAGGAGGAATAAGCTGGACGAAGTCTAGGGGGGAAGTTGTCTAGAAGGCAGGAATGATAGTAGCCTGACCCAGGAAAAGGAGGAACTCTCATAACCCGACGCTTCAATGGTGTAGCATTAACTTGAGAGAGAATCGATCCTAACATCCCTGATGAGGAATGAGTGATCGAGTGAATCCAACAATCGGGTAAGTAAAAGGCTATCTTGACAAGCTAACAGATTGGCTACGTAAAGGAAGGGAAAAGGCCTATTTGGAGGAGTGCGGTATGTTGGATTGACCTTATTCTTGTGGGGACGGTTGCCTAAAAGTTGAAGCTAGCTCATGCATATGTGCATATGTGTATATGTGTTTATGTGTTTAAATGTTTTTCTTAAATTGTTTAAGTCTTAAATTGTGTCTAGGTCTAGGAGTCTGTTTAGAGTCTAAAAGAGTCGGTCAGGGGACAACCTTGCTTGAAATTCGCCTTATTCTTTTTCTTCTTGTCTTTATACTTGAGGAAAAGTATGGTTTAAGTGTGAGCAGTTTGATAAGGCTAATTTCATGCATCGGTTATATGATGAAAAACGTTACATTTTTGCTGGGTCTAACACGTTTCCTAAGCCAGGTGTGTGATTGAGTCGCTAGATCGAGGGAATGCTGAAGGAAGCAAACTAGCGAAGGAATGAAGTAAAATGAGAAGAATCCAAAGGAAAAGAAGGCGTGACAGAGGGAGTCAGTAGCTGAGGGCAAAAAAGTCTATCTATACCTCGCTGGGCTCCACTCCAACGCCTATATATAGAAGAGCATGCAACGCAAAAGATATACCTTTTTCACTTTTTTAGCTCACACACATAACACACACTTGAGAATGGGAGATCTGGGGTAGTTCGGGTTACGAAGGGTTCATTTTCTTTAGAAAGTTATGCACTTTTGCGGTCGGACTTCACTTTCGGGAGTCGACTTGGCTGTTGATGCTACTTGTTATCTTTTCGCTATTGTTGGTTTGCTGTCTCCTTTATTCTCCTATTTATATTAAGTTCCTTTTGGGCCCAGACAGGGATCTATGGAAGGTTTTGGATATGGGCTCATCAAATTTACTTTTTATTAATTAAATTGAACCCACAATTTAATATAAGTTATAATTGGAATATTACGAGCAGCCACTAAAGAAGTAATATTGAACTCTCCCCATCCAAATCCGAAATTACAAGTAATCCGGGTTTCCACTTTTATTATTTATTTCCCGCGCTTAAGATATAAATGTCCATTAATTAATTAATGTCTGCTATGGACTTAATTAATTAACATCTTATTAATTCCAAGAGTGGACTTAGCAAGAAACATTTATTTATTATTCATAGAGTAATAAAACTCCAACTGGCCAGTTTTCCGAATAATAAAACCTTGTTCGAGCTCCTCTTGAGGACATTATCAAACGAGACTTACCTCGCGCACGTTTCAACATAATAGCAATCCTAGCACCACTAGATATTAATCACCACTACCCAATATATCAGGATTATTGGTTTGCAAAAAACCCGCATCAATCATTTGATAAGTCAAAGTAGTGCATAATCAATACCGTATGCTCAATGCTAACATATGTAGATGAAGAAATAGTATTTTATCAAGACCTAGACTTTCAGTAGATAGCATAAAGACACGTCTTGTTGTTAGTGCTGGGTTTTGGAGCCCCTTGCACAACGGAAGACTTGTACAAAACAAATAAATCAGACATGGATCTATTTGACCAATTATGCGATTAATCAATTCACATGTTAAACAGATAATTGCATGCTAGAACGCAAATAATTCATGCTCATAAAAAGTAAATCCTAAACTTGAATACTACGGTTTAGAGTTACCGATTTGATTCTCCAAAGAATCAACGATTGCTTGCGCCTTCTCCACGATGATCTTCAATACTAGACCACGGATCTTCTCTCTGGTTCCCGAACTGTACTCCAATATCAGTGTGGGCTGATCTTACTAGAATACTATGACTTAAATAAAGAAGACAGAAGAAATCCTTTTGGGAAAATGAGTGGAATTCGAAAATTCCTACAGCTGGGGAAGCTGAAATTTTCGAAAAATACAAATAATGAAAATTGTGATTCTTCTGTCTCCTTTATTCTCCTATTTATATTAAGTTCCTTTTGGGCCCAGACATGGATATATGGAAGGTTTTGGATATGGGCTCATCCAATTTACTTTTTACTAATTAAATTGAACCCACAATTTAATATAAGTTATAATTGGAGTATTACGAGCAGCCACTACAGAAGTAATATTGAACTCCCCCCATCCAAATTCGAAATTACAAGTAATCCGGGTTTCCACTTTTATTATTTATTTCCCGCGCTTGAGATATAAATGTCCATTAATTAGTTAATGTCTGCTATGGACTTAATTAATTAACATCTTATTAATTCCAAGAGTGGACTTAGCAAGAAACACTTATTTATTATTCATAGAGTAATAAAACTCCAACTGGCCAGTTTTCCGAATAATAAAACCTTGTTCGAGCTCCTCTTGAGGACATTATCAAACGAGACTAACCTCGCGCAGGTTTCAACATAATAGCAATCCTAGCACCGCTAGATATTAATCACCACTACCCAATATATCGGGATTATTGGGTTGCGAAAAACCCGCACCATTTGATAAGTCAAAGTAGTGCATAATCAATACCGTATGCTCAATGCTAACATATGTAGATGAAGAAATAGTATTTTATCAAGACCTAGTCTTTCAGTAGATAGCATAAAGACACGTCATGCTGTTAGATCCGTTCAGTGCTATAGCAAACCAATGTCATCTTATTTCAGTAAGGCTTAGAAATATGCGGACTGACATTGCAACCTTTCACGATAGGTAGCCAAAGCCTATCTAGGTTGTGATATTCTTCTTTTTCTTTTGCAAAGCATTGCATAGATCTGACAATATTTTGAGTTGATTTACGTGGATCCTGCTGCTGAGAGTTTATTTTAACAAGTTTTATGTCGATCTCTGTTTTATTTTGATGTTGTGGTACTCGATCTGGGAATTTGGTGATAGACCACGGATCTTCTCCACGATGATCTTCAATACTAGACCACGGGTCTTCTCTCTGGTTCCCGAACTGTATTCCAATATCAGTGTGGGCTGATCTCACTAGAATACTAGGACTTAAATAAAGAAGACAGAAGAAATCCTTTTGGGAATGGGAGTAGAAATTGAAATTCTCCACAGCTGGAGCTTTTCGAAATTTTCGAAAATTTTGAGTATAAAAATTCTGATCATTCTGTCTCCTTTATTCTCCTATTTATATTAAGTTCCTTTTGGGCCCAGACAGGGATATATGGAAGGTTTTGGATATGGGCTCGCCCAATTAGCTTTTTACTAATTAAATTGAACTCCAATTTAATATAAGCTTATATTGGAATATTACGAGCAGCCACTACAGAAGTAATATTGCACTCCCCATCCAAATCCGAAATTACAAATAATCCGGGTTTCCATTATTTATATTATTTATTTCCCGCGCTTAAGATATAAATGTCCATTAATTAATTAATGTCTGCTATGGACTTAATTAATTAACATCTTATTAATTCCAAGAGTGGACTTAGCAAGAAACACTTATTTATTATTCATAGAGTAATAAAACTCCAACTGGCCAGTTTTCCGAATAATAAAACCTTGTTCAAGCTCCTCTTGAGGACATTATCAAACGAGACTCACCTCGCGCACGATTCAACATAATAGCAATCCTAGCACCGCTAGATATTAATCACCACTACCCAATATATCAGGATTATTGGGTTACGAAAAACCCGCACCATTTGATAAGTCAAAGTAGTGCATAATCAATACCGTATGCTCAATGCTAACGTATGTAGATTAAGAAATAGTTATTTATCAAGACCTAGTCTTTCAGTAGATAGCATAAAGACACGTCTTGCTGTTAGATCCATTTAGTGCTACACCACACCAACGTCATCTTATTTCAGAAAGGCTTAGAAATAATCGGACTGACATTGCAACCTTTCACGATAGGTAGTCTAAGCCTATCTGGGTTGTGAAATTCTTCTTTTTCTTTTGCAAAGCATTGCATAGATCTGACCGTGTTACCTTAAAGTGGACGACGCCCACAACCGGTCTACTAAGCAAAAGACTTAGACTTTGTTTACTTCTTATGCATTTAAATGTTTATAAAACATCTTATAAATGCACAAGCAAACACAATGTAATAATAATAGTGATTCTATTCGTGCGAGACTGCTCGAATAATACTGAATCGGGTTAAAAGTGGATTGTAGAGTTTTACGTATACAAGCAAGATTCTATTCGAGCGAAACTTGCTCGAAACATGCTTTTTTCAGTATACCAAACCTAACTGTTAGATCCGTTCAGTGCTATACCACACCAATGTCATCTTATTTAAGTAAGGCTTAGAAATATGCGGACTGACATTGCAACCTTTCACGATAGGTAGCCAAAGCCTATCTAGGTTGTGAAATTCTTCTTTTTCTTTTGCAAAGCATTGCATAGATCTGACCGTGTTACCTTAAAGTGGACGACGCCCACAACCGGTCTACTAAGCAAAAGACTTAGACTTTGTTTACTTCTTATGCATTTAAATGTTTGTAAGACATCTTATAAATGCACAAGCAAACACAATGTAATAATAATAGTGATTCTATTCATGCGAAACTTGCTTGAAACATGCTTTTCAGTATACCAAACCTAACAATCTTCCACTTATACTCAAAACATGCTTTCGAGTATACCCATTGCCAAAAACTCTCCCACTTATACACAAAGCAGGTATTGATTCTAGATATATCGAACTACCATTCATTTCACAAGGTGAAAGAAAAATCTGCTTGGTTGTTCTCTGATAATATCTTTTTCACCATAATGTCTTTGCTGCGTACTTGATCTTTAATTAATTTCATCCTCATATGTGATTGCTTAGCTTAATAAACTCGTGTGTCCCTTGAGTTAGCCTTCACTAGAGTAATCAAAAAAAATAATACTCATAGGCATACTCAAACTTACGATTAAAGCTATTAGGAAGATATTCCTAAGGTAAACACATATTCAGAGGATGACTTACTCGATCACTGATTAGTCATAAAACTAAGACAGTGTAACCCCAAGGACATTACATGAATGACTGGTAAACTAGAATATAGTTACTAGTCTTTCTCAAGCACTAGGGTATATTCATTACCTCAATCAAAATCCTTTGCCATGGTTAATGTGATATATACTTGCTATGCAAAAGCACAACTAATATCAAACTTAGTACAACACATTACAGCATACATGAGACATCTATCTCCAAAACTAGTCTCAATATTCTTGATCTCACTAAGTGTCAAACGACACACGACTAGAGACAAGACAATTCCATCTTGAAATGTAAAACCTTTGCATGGAAATTCTAATGCTAAAACGTTCCAAGCTATGTATAGATATATTATTCCTAAGAGAATCTCAACATTCTTTCTAGCAATCATAAAAGGACTTAGATGCTATGAATGTAATTAGTTTCTCTTAAATCATTTATCTTAAACTGGGTAGACAACCAGTTTCCTACGCCAGATGCCAATCTTAGTTGTTTGCAACTTTTGTAGATTTCATCATGGTAGAGTACCAATAATATCATATGTAATGCACTTTCAATTTCCTTGTGCTTAAAGCACTGTTAAGGACACAAGTCAAATTCCAAATATTTGACAATTTTGATAAAACACATATACTCTGATTTAGATGCTTGCCTAAGACCACGAAGGTCTATATAAGCTTCCAATCATGCGTTTCTTGCCCTTAATTACATATCCATTAGAATGTTCTAGTAGATGATTTCCTCAAGACTTCTATTTATAAAAGGCTGTCTTGACAATCATAATACATACATTCTAATTTATGTAAGTTCTAATAGACAATAGGATCGAATAAATCCTAGCACAATGATAGCGAGAAGATAATTCTCTTTGGGCATAACCCATTGTCATTGTCTAGCCTTTTGAGATCCAAATTTACACTTGCAAATATATTAGCTCCCACTGACTGATACAGCCTATAGGTAGTTTTTCAAGTCTTGTAAAACATGTTGTCTATCTTAGATTGTAACATGGAATCTATCACCTATTCAAAGATGATTATCCAAATTAACCAATGCTACATTGTGGTTAAAGGGATTATGTTCAAGTTAATCTAAGACCGAGTCTTACGACACTCTTAGACCCAAGAACTTGTTGTGTTCCAGTGGAACGCTCCCACTACGATATGGTTCTTACAATCTTAGGTACTGAAGTTGATTTTATCAGTGCAAAAGTTTCTAATAATATGACTTCTTGGTAATGTGGAAAATCCGATATCTATCTCTTTATTTTGAGAGTTATCACGCTGTTAGGCTTGTAGTTCATCTCTTGATCTTCGTACAAGAATTATATCTTTGAAGATTACAGAACTTATAACCTTACATCATTTGGGACAAACCTTAAAACATGCCTCAGTACTCAACTCTAATTTCTTGGACACTTTTCCAACACGTGTTGGAACAACATTACACCTTGAGATATGCTAGACTAGAGACGCTCTAGTCCACAACTCGTATTTTGTAGAAGGTATCGATGTCCCATCAATGATAAGATTTTAATGAGTACAACTCATCACTTAATCAAACTTGTCTTAGAAAAACTTCGATTCCTTCTTACATAACTATCTCATTCATTAGATGAATGCTTGGATTCGTTAATGGAGATTAGACTCCCACTACTGATCATAACCCTTTGCTCGCCTCCTTATGGTGCAAACCATTAAGACTTGCTAGTCTTTCTATGTTTCACTTCTATAAGTATTCTGAATCTCTTGAAAAATCAAATGATTCTAACTCATAGTGCATCAAACAGACTTTCTCAACTGTCAAGCTATTTAACGAAATGTTAAAATCTTGATAGTCTAGATCAGTTCGAACAATTTCTAAGTATTTTCTTGGCCTTAAGGCTAAGAGCCATAAATACTTTATCATTCAATGATTAAGAAGTTGATGTGTTGTTGAATACTCAACCTTGTCGCACTTATATTATTTTAATACTATGATGCCTTAAGCATCAACCATAAAACAATAGTTGAACATTAATAGCTCCCACTGCAACAAAAACCTAACTGGATCAAGATCTCTTACTTAGAAGTTGCATTGTCATGTAAGTCATTGTCCTTCTATAAAATAGGTCAATCCAACTCACAAAGCATCTTTTCTCGCTTTAAACAAACTTCAATGACGATCCAGGCTCTCCCATTTCCATATTTAGTCTTTTGTTCAAATGAACTAGGACTTAAGAAAAATGCAGCCTTTATGAATTCGTCATCTATCATGTTACATTCCTTTAATAGTAACACAACCACTATTATTCAGAAGATTTTCTACTTTTCAGTTAATCATTCTTATATTCATTTCTTGTTACATTAGGCGATGACTTGTGTCAGAAACTATTTAAGTAATCAAAAGATCCTCAAAACATTCTGTCACTCTAGGATATTCCAATCGAATCATCTTGGCAGATTCTATTGATATCCATCTTTCATCGTCATTAACCAAGACTTGTCGAGCTACTTAAAGGAAAATAGCTTGACCTTATTCCTCAAAGAGCTTGTCAAGTACATGCATAATGCATTCTCGAACATTCTTCGTGGAATTATGTCGAGGAAATGGAGGACATGAATCATTGAGTATAAACTCCAAGCTTTCAGCGATGAGAATCTTATCCATTTTTGCTTTCGGTCTACATAATTTAGGCATTCGATTTTACTTTCTTTAAGGATCGCAGACAAATATTAAATGACATAATGAAGATTTGGCAAATAAACTTATTATCACATACTCATGCTCAATACATAATCACAAATAACCACAAAACAATTATGTATCTTACAACAACAAAATTAATAAATTGTATCCTCCTCTGGAGGTTAATACGCATTAAAATTTTGATAATTTTACTGGTCACAACACCGACGCATCAATCTGCTTCCTCCTCTGGAGGTTGATACGCCTAATGCTGCCTAAGCACGACCATCAGATTTAGCATTACAGAATTTTATTTCTACAACACACTCCCATAACAATGTTCATGTGCTGATAACAAAACCAAGCTATCTCATAAATTCTGATTGAACCTTGAAACTCGCAGTTCCTTAGGATTATTGTCCCCACTCTGCAGGTGGCAATAATATTGGGAACCACTTTCTAGTTCATTCTATTTATTATGTGAGAAGTCCGCCCTTATGAACTTGCTGTTTTCGTAGATTATTGTCCCTACTCTGTAGGTGGCGATAATATTAGAAAATCAGCTTCACTAAATTTGGCAGACCAACCGATGGAGACCGTATACAACGCCCTTGTTGTAATCATCGCTTAGATATTTTGTATGGTTTTTGCATAATTATCACATAAGCAGATAAAGCTGATAATCCACTTAAAATAAATAAACATCAAATAAACAGATAAATCTATTTAATGCATGGCATTTAAACACACATGATAATTATCGACAATTATTTAATCTAGTCAAGGGAGAATCAATTAAATAATTAAGTTTTATCTTGGATAATAATTATCCAAATTTATTTAGGATTTATCAAGATAGAGTTAACTATCTAAATCCTTTTAGGATTATTCTATATTTTATTTCGATAAAATCAAATCCTACCATTCAAGATAATGTTGATCTAGGATTATCATTATTTAAATCGTACTAGGATATTACTAGATAGAAACAATTCCATCATAATCCTTAAGATAATAATAAAATCCTATCAACCAAGATTTATACAAATCTTAATTTTATTTAGAATAGACATCATGGATATATCAAACATTACTTAGAATTTCTTAGATAAATAAATTTATCTAAATCCAATTAGATAAGGATTTTCTTATATATTATCAATATCCTAATCTATCTAGGATATAAATCCAAAAGATAAGGATAACTTGGATTAATATTTATTTTTAATCCATCTAGGATTTATCTTAATAGAATTAAATCTATTCAAATCCATAGGATAAAAAATAAATTAATATTAATATTATTCCTAATCCATCTAGGATTTAATCTTGGAGTAAATCCATATAAATCCATAGAATTAGATAATATTATATTATCATTATTCAAATCTATTCAAGATTTATCTAGGAATGAATCCATATAAATCTATAAGATGAGAATATAATATTATATTATCACTATCCAAATCCATCTAGAATTTATCTATGAATAAGTTCATATAAACTCATAAGATAAGAATAAAATAATATAATCATTATCTAAATCCTACTAGGATTTGTCTAGGGATAAATCCACATTAATCCATAGGATATAGATAAATATTAGATTGTCATTATCCAAATTTAACTAGGATTCATCTAGGAATTAAATCCCTACAAATCCATAAAATAAGGATAAAATCTATTTAATCCATGATTTAATTCATAAATTAAATCTCATATAATATATAAAATCCACAAAAGATATATTCAAATCTTATTTCCAAATTAATCAAAAATTATTTCCAAAATTGAATCCAATGATTTGAAATCCTAATCAAATTTGGAAAGCGAAGTCACGGAATGAGGCAATGTGAGATTTGCGTGCTTTCGCCTCCGTTAACCGTCGAGTCCGGGAACTGCCCACGAAGGGCTCCCACTCGATTCGCTGCTGCTGTTCTGCGTCGCGCAAACTGCCCAGCTTTATAGCTTGGGCTGCCGACGCAGCTTGGCGAGCCTGACTTCTCCGACGCCGGCGCTGCACTGCGGGATACCGACGCTGCTGTCGCTGCGTCGTCGCACCCGCTGCTGTCCAGAAGTCGCTGTACTCGCACCTTTCCTGCAGCCACAGGTACTGCTATTGCTTCCGGCGCTGTTCCCAACCCAAATTGAGTTCTTGCGAAAATCATGTAATTACAACATATAACTATTTGAATGATTATATGTATTCACGAATCAATTTAAACAAGGAATTCAATTCCTAAAACATGCAGCGCACTAATTGATTCATAGAAGCCGCCGCCGACACATCGAAGCAAAACCAACATGGTGCTATGAAAAACAAAATTAATCATTACAAATTATTCACGCCTAATAATTTCCTTTGTAATAATTACATAGTTTGGGAAACTAATTATTTATCATGTCGTCAAAAACCCAACACCGAGGCTTGCTTCGTTCATATAAAAACAAATACACAATGAAGAAAACTCATGCATTCAAGCAAATCACATAACATGAAATTAATCCACATAATCAGAGCCAAAAACAGGCTCTGATGCCAATTGCTGGGGTTTGGAGCCCCTTGCATAGCGGAAGACTTGTACAAAACAAATAAATCAGACATGGATCTATTTGACCGATTATGCGATTAATCAATTCACATGTTAAACAGATAATTGCATGCTAGAACGCAAATAATTAATGCTCATAGAAAGTAAATCCTAAATATGAATACTACGGTTTAGAGTTACCGATTTGATTCTCCAAAGAATCGACGATTGCTTGCGCCTTCTCCACGATGATCTTCAATACTAGACCACGGATCTTCTCTCTGGTTCCCGAACTGTACTCCAATATCGTGTGTGGGCTGATCTTACTAGAATACTAGGACTTAAATAAAGAAGACATGAAGAAATCCTTTTGGGAAAATGAGTGGAATTCGAAAATTCCTACAAATTGGGAAGCTGAGATTTTCGAAAAATACAAATAATGAAAATTGTGATTCTTCTGTCTCATTTATTCTCTTATTTATATTAAGTTCCTTTTGGGCCCAGACAGGGATCTATGGAAGATTTTGGATATGTGCTCATCCAATTTACTTTTTACTAATTAAATTGAACCCACAATTTAATATAAGTTATAATTGGAATATTACGAGCAGCCACTACAGAAGTAATATTGAACTCTCCCCATCCAAATCCGAAATTACAAGTAATTCGGGTTTCCACATTTATTATTTATTTCCCGCGCTTAAGATATAAATATCCATTAATTAATTAATGTCTGCTATGGACTTAATTAATTAACATCTTATTAATTCCAAGAGTGGACTTAGCAAGAAACATTTATTTATTATTCATAGAGTAGTAAAACTCCAACTGGCCAGTTTCCCTAGAATAATAAAACCTTGTTCGAGCTCCTCTTGAGGATATTATCAAACGAGACTCACCTCGCGCACGTTTCAACATAATAGCAATCCTAGCACCGCTAGATATTAATCACCACTACCCAATATATCAGGATTATTGGGTTGCGAAACCCGCACCATTTGATAAGTTAAAGTAGTGCATAATCAATATCGTATGCTCAATGCTAACATATGTAGATTAAGAAATAGTATTTTATCAAGACCTAGTCATTCAGTAGATAGCATAAAGACACGTCTTGCTGTTAGATCCGTTCAGTGCTATATACCACACCAATGTCATCTTATTTCAGTAAGGCTTAGAAATATGCGGACTGACATTGCAACCTTTCACGATAGGTAGCCAAAGCCTATCTAGGTTGTGAAATTCTTCTTTTTCTTTTGCAAAGCATTGCATAGATCTGACCGTGATATTTTGAGTTGTTTTACGTAGATCCTGCTGCTGAGAGTTTATTTTAACAAGTTTTATGTCGATCTCTGTTTTATTTTGATGTTGTGGTACTCGATCTGGGAATTTGGTGATAGATCTATGGTTCGTGATTATGTTTTTGTTTAAATCTGAAGCTATGAAATGTTTCTGTTGGTTGGAGTTGGTGTCGGACGCTTGGATCCGGAGTGGATTTAGCGTCTGAGCTTGGATCCGAAGTGAGGAAAGGAAGTTGTTGGTTGGATTTGAGTTTTGTGCTTGTTTTCTGTGTTACTTCGTCTAGCATCTGTAGATCCGTTTAGTTCTTCGTTATTATGCATCAATTTGATTTAGATTTAGTTTGCTCTGCTCTGATTTCGTTCATGTTGTTTTTCTTATGAGTTTTTACGAAATTTGGTTGAAGAAGATGATGTCGTTGTTAGTTAGTACCCGAGTTAGTTATTCTGCCAGCTTTTCGTCCGTACTCTGCTTTTTCAGTCATGGTCCCCACAGTCAGTTTGTTTCCTAGGTCTGGGTAATTAGAGTAGTTTCCTTAGATCCGTTAATTGCTGGTGGTGGTCCAGGTAACACTTCGGGAAAAACATCCAGAAATTCCCGTACAACAGCGACGTCTTCCACTCTTCTTTCATCATTCACATCGCCGTGAAGATAGATGAGATAGGCAGGTCGCCCCTTTCTCATCATCGCGGTAGCTTGCAGTGCAGAGATTATCGCAGTTCATCGGTTCTTCGAGATTCCATGATACACAATAGGTTCCTACCTCTGG
>NC_062965.1:34160501-34177985 GCF_023119035.1 Salvia hispanica | reverse complement strand
CATGGGTCATTTGATTTAATTAGTAATTTATCTAATGGGTGAGCCCAACACTTAAGTCATTCCATGGATCCCCAACCTAGCCCAACAAGTCCATTATAAATAGTGATGAGATGTGGAAACCCTAGCACACCATTCTACACAACACTCCTCCCCCTAAACCCTAGTTGTCGTCGCCAGCACTCTCTCTCTCTCCTTGCCTCGGTTTTCATGCCTTGGCACGTGGGAGAATTAGGGTTTTGTTTTTTGTTCTTGTTCTATCCTAATTAATAGGATTAGATCAAGACAATATCGAGTTTGTGATTGGGTTTCCCTAGATCTCTTCAAGACTATTATTGATTGTTCAAGATCCGCCCACACGGATGAATAACCAAGGACAAGGGAATAGGTTGGAAGACTCATGGTCGATAAACCAAGGATCTCCGGGTGGTGCAGCTATCAACGTCAATCCAATGATGGATCAAGAGGTAACAATCGAATCTACATCGAATATGCATGATTATATGTTTATTTGATGTTATATCTATAGATCTATGTTTATTGCATGAAATTGGAGTTGAATGCATAATCACCTAAATAGATCCGTTAAGGACCTGTTTATTTTCCGTGTCTTCCATTGCGGTAGTCCCATCAATTGGTATCAGAGCCAATATTTAGGCTCTGATTATGTATTTGATTAATTGAATTTTTCGAAAATTATAGTGTAAGAACTTGGGATTTTCGAAAATAATGCAATATGTGTTGGATCTATGTTTTTCTTGATTTTCTTTTCGGATCTATGATATGATGTTCTAGATCGATGAAAGAATATTACGAATCTTGAATTTTATTCAAGTTTTTCACAAAAATATTCTAGATCTATGATGAACATCATTAGATCTATATATTCTAAGTAATATGTACTAGATTATATGTTTGTTGATTACATATATGTATGTGTTTAAGTGAATATATGTTTTTGAATCAAGAAATAAAGTGGTCCATGATTGAATACTTGGATCGATGAAAGAATATTATGAATCTCGAATTTTATTTGAGTTTTTCACAAGAATATTCTAGATCTAAGCAAGTATTCATAGACCTACAGTTTTATGTTCTTTATATGCAAGAATAATTTAAATTGCTAAATGCTAGATGTTTAAATATGCATATTTGACATGAACATAAAAGATTGTTACAAATTGAGAAACGAATAATTAAGATTTAAGATCGCGGTCAAGCAAAGCGACCGCGATGAATCAAGTTAATTAATTGAAAACGAATAAATGAACGCAAGGGTTTAAACCCTAGATGTGTTCTAGAACCGGGCTGCCTTCATCGGGGATCCGAGATCCAGATCCGGTGAGAAGAGGCAGCGGCGGCTTTGGCTGATCGGAAAAAGGAGACAGCAGCGGCGCCGACGAAGGCCGCAGCCATGGATCCTTGTTGATCCAGCCATGGCAGCGACGTCTTCAGGAAGTCAGCGGCAGAGACATCGTCTCCGGGCAGTCACGGCTGATCGGAGTGGCTGGGGACGTCGTCGTCTTCGACGGACAGCAGCTTCGGCAGCAACTGCTTCGTCTTCGGACAGCAGCGCCGGACAGCAGCTGTGTCATCGGCTGACAGTAGCAACCCCGGGCAGCAGCAGGAGCGTCGTCGTCTTCGAGCGGCGGCTGAGGAGCTGTCCTCGACGGACAGCAGCTGTGTTCTCGCCGGGCAGCCGCTGGACAGCAGATTCCCTGACTTTGGTTGGGGCAGCGGTCATCGTTGATTGCTAGCGCCGGCTGCTCCAGTGGGAGCGGCAGCAACGGACGACGGCGGTCAGCAGCAGCGGCGACGCTGCAGTGGGAGCAGCGCCAGCAGCCGCGAGAGGCGGCGGAGGTCGGGCGCGGCTGCTGCGAGGCCTGTGGCGGCCCAAATCCTTATTAGGGTTTTGGGTTGCATCGTCTCGTCGTCTCGTTTTTCATTTTCGTGTTTTCGTTTCTTAAGGCACAAGTTATTTATAATTGTGGTTTAAAATCCTAAACCTAGAATAATTAAATATCTTGTGGTAATTAGAATGATTTTGTAATTAAATCAAGATTCTAATTTAAAAGAGAATAATTGCTTTCTTTAAATATTGTCAATTGGAATAATTAGGTCAAATAAATTGATTTAATTTGTTAATTATTTGATTTTGATGGATTCTTTCCATCTAGACAATATCATGATAATTAACATAAGGGAATTCAATTTTTGATTGATCTAAATTTTGGCTCTTCCATAATCGGATGGAATTTTTTTAAAGAATATTCTCGCTATATGCTTTCATGTTTTAATTTTAAGGTTTAATTGAAAATTGTCTATATTATTTGGTGTGTTATGGAATTATTTCCTAGATATATACCTAAGGAAAAGACATGAGTTTTTCAATTGTTATAAACCTTAAAATTTCGAAAATTACATGTATAATAATTGGATGGATTTTAATTGGAATCTAATTCCTAGTTTGAATTTTGTCTTTAATATGATGTAGGTGAATTTTATTTCATCTAGATAACATCGGTTTAATTAAAGAAGTGAAAAATTCATTTGGCATTAACATGCTACTTAAATCCTAAATTATTAAAGTTTGAAATAGTTAATTGGATTTTAATTGGAATTTATTTCCTAGTTTGAATTTTGTCTTTAATATGATGTAGGTGAATTTTATTTCATCTAGATAACATCGGATTAATTAAAGAAGTGAAAAATTCATTTGGCATTAACATGCTACTAAAATCCTAAATTATTAAAGTGTTAAATGATTAATTGGATTTTAATTGGAATTCAATTCCTAGTTTAATTTGAATTTTATCTTTAATTTTGATGAAGGTGAATTTGTTTCATCTAGATAACATCAAATGTAATTTAAAGGTATGAAAATTCATAGAGCATTAATTTTGTTATTAAAATCCTTAATTATTTATTTAAGTTGAATTTTGTCTTTAATTTTGATGAAGGTGAATTTTATTTCATCTAGAAAACATCATTTTGAATTAAAGATGTAATAAGATTCTTCTTGTCATGTGATTTTATGAAAGCTATGAGAAATTAAGTTCTCAAATTTAATTGGTGTGTTTTAAATGGATTTAGTCTTAATTGGATAAATGCGGATTTATATATCCAAGTGGGCATTTTAAATTGAGACTTAGCTAATCTTTTATGATATACACCTAGACATTAATTTTAGGATAAGGATGGATTAATTATATCTAAGTAAATCCTAATAGTATTAAAAGGTAATTCTGATAATCAATATACGTTATTTTAACTAATAATGTATGATTATTTAAGATTGGACTTAATGTCTAGATAATCTTGTTTATGTGTAGATAGAATTTTAACTCTATCTATTTATTTTAGATGTTTGAATTAAATGATCAAGTTTCTTCATTATGTTTATGTGAATCTTTTGTAAATGTGTTTACATGTTTTATTGATGAAAGATGGATATTTGTTTTGAGTTATGACTTTATTTGTTAAAATCTAGTTTAACTCATGCATCGCCTATGTACTTATTGCTTGCATGCATAGCTAGTACATGTTTAATTATTCTTTGAATGTGGATACCTGCCTTATCTGTTTAAGTGATAATTAAACTATTAAAACCACCAACAAGAAAATATGAAGCGATAATTACAACACGTTTGTATATGGCCTCCATAAAATTGGTCTTAGTGCGAAGTAGTGACCGGCCTGTCTTTACGGGAGGAACATTACCAGTTCGTAAGTTTGGACTTCTCTAGATAAATGTTATTAAAATCATAAAATTAGTTTTTTAGTAACTCGCGACTGGTCTTTACCGGAGCAATATTGCTGTGAAATTATAAGGATTGTATTTTAATAATGCTTAGAGGGAGCTATAGGAGGAGGTGCTTGTCCGGTTCGACCTTTCTTTAGAGGAGTTCACGCACAAGTAAAGAATCTTTAGTGCTTGATTTTATGGTTATACGCTTTAGCATTGTTAGTCAGCCATGTCATTCTTATGGTCTCTGGACTATCTGTCGACATTGTGGCCAGTAAAAATAATGGATTTCTTGCATGAATATGACACGGCTTCCTAGTAGAAGAACGTTTGTGCTTGATTTTTGTGGATGTAAAATTGATGAATTGTTTTGTGGTTATTTGCAATTCCTTGAAATTTTACATGTTTATATTGTTGGTATTTATTCTCAGCTTGAACGAAAGATGATTGATACTTGGGATATTTACTATGCCATACTTAGTTCGAAGAAGCGTTGTCACGACCACAACTCCCAGTACTAGTGAGCGTAGCTATTTCGTGACTAAAATAATCTCATCAATCATGAAATAAACATAAGAGCAATAATTCAACTCGAGGTAATAGTTTCAAAGTCGAATGGGTACATAGTCAAAAGAGAATCAAAGTATCAAGACTAAAATCATAAGTTTCTAGAACATAGTTCTACTGCAGTGGAAGAGTCCAAGACAAAATAGTATGTATGAAGGCATACTACTTTGGGCTACCTAACTACTTATTAATGATCATTTCCCAACACCTTCGCCTCCTCGTACACGTTCAACCTGCACATTTAGAAAAGAAACATGCAGGGCTGAGTATTTGATATACTCAGTGGGCACATAGCCGAAACATAATTTTCATAAAAGTTTTGTCAGCCAGTTGAGTGAACATGGGGTTTTAACTTAAAAGGCTCGAGTCACTAAAATTCCTTTCATTTCATAAAATTGATTGCGCAATCACATAACATACATATACCATATCTGAATATTGTGTGAACCGGGAATGTGGCCACATTCCACGACGGTCACTGGACCGGCCAACTTAAAAGCTAGCACACGATCCCCATATGTGTACACTAGTCCGAGTAGGGTTTGCGGCCCTAATGGGACCCGAATTCGATTAAACATAATTTGGCATAGCCAAGCAGATAGGTAATCCACAAAACATAAAATGGCATGACAAAACATAAATAGCATAATTTTCACATAATCATGCTAAAAGGCAAGTTCACATTTTGAAAGCAATGCCCACCTCAAAAGCTTAATTCCGTAGTCGAAAATTCCTTGACTTGATCTTAAACGACGTGCGGGGACGTCCCTTTAGAAATAAGGTAATACTTTAATTAGACTTTAAGAAGTCAAATAAACTTAGCATAGAGCTTCTCAGCTCTTACCGTCTCCAAGGTGGCTCTAAGATGTACCTCGTGTTCTTTCTCATTCTTCGAGTAGATAAACACATCATCTATAAAGACTAGGATGAACTTGTCCAAGTACGGGTGGAACACGCAGTTCATCAGGTCCATGAACACAGTCGGAGCATTTGTAAGCCCAAAAGGCATTACAGTGAACTCATAATGGCCATATCTGGTGCGGAACAAAGTCTTCGGCACATCATCTTGGTCGGAACTTCAGTTGGTGCTAGATATCAAATCAATATTTGAGAATACACCAGCTCCTTAGGGCTAGTCAAACAAGCCATCGATCCTTGGGTAAAGAGTACTTGTCTTTGAACGTTAACTTGGTCAACTCTTTGTAGTCTATACGCATTCTCATCGTTCTGTCCTTCTTTACGAAGAATATTGGTGTACCTCATGGTCGTACACTAGGCCTAATAAAGCTCAGGTCTAGTAGTTCTTATAACTACCGGATCTTAAGTTCTTCTTACTCCTTAAGCGTCATTTTATATGGTGACTGGAATGATGTGGTGACTGAAGCCATTCATTAAATAATTTATTTCTTCTGACTGGTGAAGCCATTCCTCATCTTAGATTTTATCGTCAAATATTGAGCTCCCTAATGTTTGCATTAGTCGTAGTTGTAGCCATTAAGCTAGCGGATTGACCTTGTAATCTCTCGCTTAGCTGAGGTTGTCTACTTTAACAGTTTTCAGGATACTTTTGTGCTTACCACGATCCATTTTGTCATGACTTAGCACCTACTTCATTTTAATTATATTTATCCTTGAATACAGAAATAGTAGAGCGGATGTGTTGGCTTATTTCTCCAAACATTGCTGGCTCCATGCCCATTTGTTCGACTGAGCGATTCGTAGTAAGATAATCTAGTATGACTTTCCACAATGATCTAGATCTCATGTCTAGGATTAACACAAAACTCTATCGTCATTTCCTTTTTCGACCACTTAAACGGGGTATGGCTTAAAATATCTTGGAATACTTCTTCGCATTTTGTTGCTAACGTTTGTCCTTGCTCCACATTGTAGGACTCCATATCCGTTCTCCCGCGATAACTCTTTTAAGAAGAAAAAAAAAATCGATTCTCCCCTTTCGTAGCAGGGATGGTGAGGTTAGTAGTGCCATCACGCGTTTCTTTTCTCGAATGTCTCTCCAACTTGTGGCTCTTCTTGGCCACCTCTCAGACGAATCCCTCTGGTTGATGGAATTTGTTTCGTCAAACATAAACTACGAATGTATTCGCATTTTCTCCATGATTTTCATTTCATAACTATTATTGAGTCTTCGTTTCTTGTGACTCACTTATTTTACTCTTAATAAGCATTTCGATCGGTCAAACAGCTGTATATATGGTCTTGTACATCATCAAAAGTCATTTGATCCATGTATATTCCTTAACATTTCTCTTCTTGATGGCTAGTTATCTATCTACATAGCATAATTTTCAATCTTTTACCAGCTTGTCATAAGCGGTATGTAGATGTGAAATATTTAACGTTTTGTGTTGTTGGTTATGCGACGCTTCTGGCTGATGTACCATTTTCTGCACGTGTTAATAGAGCTTATTTATCATACGTATCTGAAAGGAATCAAGGCTATGCCTTTCTCGAGAATCTTGTATCAAGAACTCGAAGATTAATGTAACAGTTTTAACTTGGATAGGAAACGTAGAAGGAGCATGACGGAAAAATAGAGGGGCTCCACAATATCAAATGGGAAAAGAATAACATCTCTTGTTCAACTCTTATGAATTTTCAACATCAATTCGTGACAATTGATTTTGAAGGAAAATACTAAGTTCAATTGAACTTATCGTATCCATGAAAAGAACTACAAGGTTCAAATGGTTTCAAATAATTAAACCCATCGAATTTGTGAATTCACTTCTGATGGAAACTTGAAAGAACATGAGGTAGGTCATGAGAATAAGCTGATATTGAACTAACCCTCAATTTCCATAGTAGGCTGTCAAATAAGATAGTTCAATTGTCCGCTCAAATTGACTAGATCCGGACATCAAGGATGATGGTTTCAACATGTCAAGGCCTCAGATGATTAGTCACAGGAGGGTTTAGAAATGTAGACAATTGCCATGAATTAACGTTGATTATGGTTCACCAACATCATAATGTGGAAATCATGGAATTACATCAATGGATTCACAGGTAGCGACCAAAGTGAAAGAAATATTTTTTTTTTTTTTGGAAAAGTCAACTACCATCAAGGAAAATGCAATACATTAGCCTTAACTTAGTGTTTCAGAAAGAAATCGTGAGCTGGAAACAATGCATGTAGAGGAACCGAGCTAAAAAAGAGTTTTCACCCCTATCAGAATGAAATAGTCACAAATTTGGTTGCAAAATAAAGAAGTGAGCAAAAGTTCCATCGTAATGTATTGATCTTATAAATGAGGGGTCATAGAAGGCAACAACCAAGAAAGATGCTTGAGAACATATGAGTCTTCTGAATTTAAGATTTGAAAGTAAGTCACCACTTTCGTTGGAAAAATGATATTGACTTATTACTTGCAAAACGTGAGTCAATCAAAAGTCTTAAATAGATGGCTGGACACCCTTGTTAAGGATGTTCAAAATGAGATTATTCTGGAGGGCATGGCCATAAGCAACTTTAGAATCGAAGGTTTATGTCCGGATCTTATGAAGGCAACACTTTACATTTTCTGAACAATGAGTTGAACTACTATAACCAACAAACTGAAAGAGAGTCACAACTTTCATAGGAAAGGAAAAAAATGAGACATTACTTGCATAAATGCGAGTCAATCTAAAGTCTACAGTAGATGAGGGCATTTTCATTAAGGAGGTTCATAGAAAGAAATCGAAGGGAATCCAAGTAAGTACTGTTGATCATAATCGTTTGTTCCAGTTATGTGACACTTTCTTGTTTGTTCTTTCGGAGCTCGAACATGATCAGAGCGTTCTAGGAAACCATACATTCCAAGCTAGGATTCCTGGTGTTACAACTAATAACCGCTGCTAAAGGTAATATGTTCATAATGTTCTCGATAAGTTAGGACGGTCATTCTCGTAAAACATTGCACTCTCCATCGTGTTTCATAGTGTGCTAGAAGTATTATTTCTAGATCGCGTAGCCTCTTTGACTTGCTACGCAAGACTGGATCACTTAATTAGATCGTAGGTACAATATCTTTTCGTGTAAGGATACACCTCCTTTACTGGATCGAGAGTACGCTCATTTTGGTTATGATTGAGATCATAAAGACAAATGGAACTTTTTGTTGTTCACATCATTAAAACGTTCAACAGACGCCCATGTGTCGTAGGTAGTTTTTCGTATCTCATGCGATTATTACCATCTAAGAATAGTGTTAGGTTTGGTATACTGAAAAGCATATTTCGAGCAAGTTTCGCGCGAATAGAATCTTGCTTGTATACGTAAAACTCTACAATCCACTTTTAACCCGATTCAGTATTATTCGAGCAGTCTCGCACGAATAGAATCACTATTATTATTACATTGTGTTTGCTTGTGCATTTATAAGATGTTTTACAAACATTTAAATGCATAAGAAGTAAACAAAGTCTAAGTCTTTTGCTTAGTAGACCGGTTGTGGGCGTCGTCCACTTTAAGGTAACACGGTCAGATCTATGCAATGCTTTGCAAAATAAAAAGAAGAATTTCACAACCTAGATAGGCTTAGACTACCTATCGTGAAAGGTTGCAATGTCAGTCCGTATATTTCTAAGCCTTACTGAAATAAGATGACATTGGTGTGGTATAGCACTGAACGGATCTAACAGCAAGACGTGTCTTTATGCTATCTACTGAAAGACTAGGTCTTGATAAAATTTCCTAATCTACATATGTTAGTATTGAGCATACGGTATTGATTATGCACTACTTTGACTTATCAAATGGTGCGGGTTTTTCGCAACCCAATAATCCCGATATATTGGGTAGTGGTGATTAATATCTAGCGGTGCTAGGATTACTATTATGTTGAAATGTGCGCGAGGTGAGTCTCGTTTGATAATGTCCTCAAGAGGAGCTCGAACAAGGTTTTATTATTCAAAAAACTGGCCAGTTGGAGTTTTATTACTCTATGAATAATAAATAAATGTTTCTTGCTAAGTCCACTCTTGGAATTAATAAGATGTTAATTAATTAAGTCCATAGCAGACATTAATTAATTAATGGACATTTATATCTTAAGCGCCGGAAATAGATAATAAAAGTGGAAACCCGGATTACTTGTAATTTCGGATTTGGATGGGGAGAGTTCAATATTACTTCTGTAGTGGCTGCTCGTAATATTTCAATTATAACTTATATTAAATTGTGGGTTCAATTTAATTAGTAAAAAGTAAATTGGATGAGCGCATATTCAAAACCTTCCATAGATCCCTATCTGGGTCCAAAAGGAACTTAATATAAATAGGAGTATAAAGAAAACAGAATAATCACAATTTTCATTCTTGCAATTTCCAAAAATTTCGAAAATCTCTAGCTGTAGAGAATTTCGAATTCTACTCCTATTCCCAAAAGGATTTCTTCTGTCTTCTTTATTAAGTCCTAGTATTCTAGTAAGATCAGCTCACACTGATATTAGAGTACAGTTCGGGAACCAGAGAGAAGATCCGTGGTTTAGTATTGAAGATTATCGTGGAGAAGGCGCAAGCAATCGACGATTCTTTGGAGAATCAAATCGGTAACTCTAAACCGTAGAATTCATGTTTTAGGATTTACTATCTTTGAGCATGAATTATTTGCGTTCTAGCATGCAATTACCTGTTTAACATGTGAATTGATTGATCCCATAATCGGTCAAATAGATCCTTATCTTATTTATTTGTTTTGTACAAGTCTTCCGTTGTGCAAGGGGCACCAAACCCCATCAATTGGTATCAGAGCTAATTTTTGGCTCTGATTATGTGGATTAATTTCATGTTATGTGAATTGCACGATCTATTGTGTTTTCGTTGCTTGTTGTATGGTTTATAATTTGCATTGATCGAAAACCCTAGAGGATCGAACGAAGTGCGGCAGCCTCAAATTTGTTCGACTGCAGCAATAAAGAATCAATTATAATATGTAATCTTTGTAATTATTACATGATGTACTCACGTAATGATTAGATCAATTGATTCTTGTTGTAAATTGTAATCAGTTTGATTGCACCGCGTTGTTTGCATGTGACTTAAATTGATCAATGGTACGAATTACTTGTTCGTATTTTGGAATCAATTCATTTGCGCGAGGGATTCATCCCAGCGTGAGAGCAATAACAGGCTTGGGTGAACTGGGTGACCTAGACGATCAGCTCGGCCTGGGCAATCTGCCAGACTGGTCAAGCTGTGACGTTGGGAATCCGGTTGGCTAGGCAAGACAGCAGCGTCAGCGGCTTAAATCGATCATGGTCGGAGCAGCAGCCGCAGACAACGCAGCTGCGGACACATCGCGAACAGCAGAACAGCCGCGGAGAAGCAGCGACGTCGTCACGGAGGCATCAGCGGCTGTGGAGCCGAGAGAGCTGTCGGAGGCGACGCGCAAGCAGCGACGACGATGCAGCTGCGTTGACGTTGGGCAGCAGCGGCGTCCCTCCGTGATCAGCCCCAACAGAGGATGAATTTAGGTATTCGTCCTTTGCGCGACGCTCGTGCGGGTGGAACCTGCGCGACGTCGCATTGCCTTGTTCTCGTGACTTCGCTTTTCCAAAATTGAATTAGGGTTTCCTAACCCTTGGAATTAATTTTGGAGATGATTCAAGATTAAATTTAGAAATAAGATTTGAATATATCTTTTGTGATTTTATATATTATATGAGATTTAATTATGAATTAAATCATGGATTAAATAGATTCTTTCCTTATTTAAATGGATTTATATGGACTTTATTCCTAGATGAATCCTAGTTATATTTGGAAAATAATAATCTAAGTTTTGATCTATATCCTATAGATTTATGTGGATTTATTCCTAGATGAATCTTAGTTAGATTTAGATAATGATAATATTATTGTATTCTTATCCTATGAATTTATATGAATTTATTCATAGATAAACTCTAGATGGATTTGGAGAGTAATAATATAGAATTTTATTCTTATCCTATGAATTTATATGGATTTATTCATATATGAGTTCTAGATGGATTTGAATAATTATAATATAATATTATCTAATTCTATGGATTTATATGGATTCACTCCAAGTTAAATCCTAGATAGATTAGGAATAATGTTAATATTATTTTATTTTAACCTATGGATTTGAATAGATTTTATTCTATTAAGACAAATCTTAGATGGATTATAATAAGTATTAATCCAATTTATCCTTATCTTTTGGATTTATATCCTAGATAGATTAGGATAAAGATGATATATAAGAAATCCTTATTTAATTGGATTTAGAAAAATTCGTTTATCTAAGAAATCCTAAGAAATGTTTGATATATTCTGGATGTCTATTCTAAATAGATTTAAGATTTGTATAAATCTTGGTTGATAGGATTTTATTTTTATCCTATGGATAATGATGGAATTGTTTCTATCTGGTAATATCCTAGTACGATTTAAATAATGATAATCACAGATCAACGTTATCTTGAATTGTGGGATATGATTTTATCGAAATAAAATCTAGAATAATCCTAAATGGGTTTAGATAGTGCATACTATCTTGATAAATCCTAAATGAATTAGATAAACATTATCCAAGATAAAACTTAATTATTTAATTGTTTCTCCCTTGACTAGATTAAATAATTGTCGATAATTATCCTGTGTGTTTAAATGTCATGCATTAAATGGATTTATCTGTTTATTTGGTGTTTCTCTATTTTAAGTGGATTATTTGTTTTATCTGCTTATGTGATAATTAGGCAAAAACCATACTAAATATCTAAGTGATGATTACAACAAGTGCGTTGTATACGGTCTCCATCGGTTGGTCTGCCAAATTTTGTGAAGCCGATTTTCTAATATTATCGCCACCTACAAAGTATGGACAATAATCGTACGAAAATAGTAAGTTCATAAGGGCGGACTTCTCACATAATAAATAGAATGGACTAGAAAGTGGTTCCCAATATTATTGCCACCTGCATAGTGGGGACAATAATCCTAAGGAACTGCGAGTTTCAGGGTTCAATCAGAATTTATGAGATAGCTTGGTTTTGTTATCAGCACATGAACATTGTTATGGGAGTGTGTTGTAGAAATAAAATACTGTAATGCTAAATCTGATGGTCGTGCTTAGGCAGCATTAGGCGTGTTGACCTCCAAAGGAGGAAGATATTGATATGTCGGTGTTGTGACCAGTAAAAATTGTCAAAATTTTAATGCGTATTTACCTCCAAAGGAGGATACAATTTATTAATTTTGTTGTTGTAAGATACATAATTGTTTTGTGGTTATTTGTGATTATGTATTAAGCATGAGTATGTGATAATAAGTTTATTTGCCAAATCTTCATTATGTCATTTAATATTTTTCTGCGATCCTTAAAGAAAGTAAACTCGAATGCCTAAATTATGTAGACCGGAAACAAAAATGGATAAGATTCTCATCGTTGAAAGCTTGGAGTTTATACTCAATGATTCATGTCCTCAATATCCTCGACATAATTCCACGAAGAATGTTCGAGAATGCATTATGCATGTACTTGACAAGCTCTTTGAGGAATAAGGTCAAGCTATTTTCCTTTAAGTAGCTCAACAAGTCTTGGTTAATGACGATGAAAGATGGATATCAATAGAATCTGTCAAGATGATTCGATTGGAATATCCTAGAGTGACAGAATGTTTTGAGGATCTTTTGATCACTTAAATAGTTTCTGACACAAGTCATCACCTAAAGTAACAAGAAATGACTATAAAAAGGTTTAACTGAAAAGTAGAAAATCTTCAGAATAATAGTCGTTGTGTTACTATTAGAGGAAAGTAACATGATAGATGACGAATTCATAAAGGCTGCATTTTTCTTAAGTCCTAGTTCATTTGAACAAAAGACTAGATATGGAAATGGGAGAGCCTGGATTGTCATCGAAGTTTGTTTAAAGCGAGAAAAGATGTTTTGTGAGTTGGATTGACCTATTTTATAGAAGGACAATGACTTACATGACAATGCAACTTCTAAGTAAGAGATCTTCATCTAGTTAGGTTTTTGTTGCAGTGGGAGCTATTAATGCTCAACTATTGTTTTATGGTTGATGCTTAAGGCATCATAGTATTAAAATAATATAAGTGCGGCAAGGTTGAGTATTCAACAACACATCAACTTCTTAATCATTGAATGATAAAGTATTTATGGCTCTTAGCCTTAAGGCCAAAAAAATACTTAGAAATTGTTCGAACTGATCTAGACTATCAAGATTTTAACATTTCGTTAAATAGCTTGACAGTTGAGAAATCCTATGTAATTTTGGCCCTCGAGTTTGTTTTCTTTAAGAATTGCAGAAAGAGGATTGAGTGACATGTTGACGATTTAGGTTGCACTGCAAAACAGAATATTTACTATTTGTCATAAACTTATGTGATGAAATTGAGGAGATCAACCATAAAACTTTTCAAATTCTCACAACTGTAAAATTAAAATTTTGTACCCTCAAGCAGAGGTCAATACGCATTAAAATTTTAACGTTTTTACTGGTCACAACACCAACGAATAGTCCAGAGACCGCAGCACGGCATGGCTGCCAAATGTTGCCTAAGCACGACCATTAGATTTAGCATTATAGAATCTCGTTTCTACAACACACTCCCATAAAAATGCTCATGCGTTGATAACAAGACCAAGCTATCTCGTAAATTCTCGTAAATTCTGTTTGAACTTCTGAAACTTGTAATTTCTTAGGATTATTGTCCCCACAGCATGGGTTGCGATAATATTGGAAACTATTTTCTAGTCCATACTATTTACATATGAGAAGTCCACCTATATGAACTTGCTATTTATTAGGATTATTGTCCCCACAGCATGGGTGGCGATAAGATTCAGAAATAAGCTTCATAAGTTGTGGACCAATCGATGGATATACAAACTTTGTTCGTAATTATCGCTTAGATATTTAAGTTATGGTTTTTCATTAATTATCCTTAGCCTTAGTGCAGATTAAAGGTTTAATTAAATTTTGTTGGTATTTAATTGACTGGATAATTAAATCTTTTATAATCTTTTAAACATCTTATTAAAGGATGATATATTAATTACTAAAGTTTAATCCATATTCATGTCTTCTATAAGATTTATCTTAAATAATTAATCATTTATATCTTTGAATGACATGAATAAATAAACTTTAAATTAATTCCTTATTAAGATTGGGAAGAGAATAAAATTTTATTATTTAATGAAATCATATATATCTATCCTTATTAGGATTCTAGATATATAATATAATTAGAAAACTATTAAATTATTCTTGTCCATATCATCTAGGAATAAAATATATCTATAGATATGGTCAATAATCTAAATATTCCTTAAATCTAGGGAAATCTTTCCAAAATATTTTATTTCCATCAAATAATAATATTTTAATGATATCTTTTAATTTAGGAATCAAATAATCATTAAAATAATATTTCCTCGTTATCTCGTGATCGAGGTTGGCACGATCAACGACGACGAACATCAGTCGGGGTTCGCCCGCCGGAGCGGCGATTTCAACGTCCAGCCACCACCAGCAACTCGCGCAACGGCGCGTCTGCTTCCATTCTTCCTTTCTCCGGCGTGAAGACGCCGATCTTTCCCTCTGTCAACGTCGCACAGCCGCGCAGCCACCGCCACGCGGCTCCGGTGATGCTCCTTCCGCCGCGTTCGACCTTGCGAGAACGAGCAGCAACCGATCGTCTCCACCGTCGTCGAAGGCCGCACGTCCAAGGGAGATCGTCGTTGCAGTCTGGTTGACGGCGTGGACGAGCCCTCGCTCGTTTTCACGTCGCCGCTTGATCACTGCGATTCTCCCACTGATCGGCGCGATTTCCGAGGCCATCTGGGATCGGTGGTCTCGACGGCGGCGCGCACGAGTTCACCCTCGTCTGCGTGTCGCCGGCCGATCACCCCCTTCGCTCCCACTCGCTCGACAACCCTAATTGGATGTTCCTATTTAATTCTCACTCATCCCTTAGGAAAATAATTCACCACAATATTATTTCATTCTGCATCAAAATATTCACATATTCGAATTTCACCTCCACTCCAAGATAAATGAATTTAAACAACTAAACAAAGTAATAAAATAATCATGATCTCAACCTGTTTCATAATGAAATATTGCTATGCTTGCATAAATTTACAAGTAATCCTAGTTGTACAGATATACAAATTGATGTTGGAGTCCTCGACGTGGTCTATAAGAGCATAGTTAATGCAGGCGGGCCTGACCACACCTGGGTCACGGCTTGCATCTGGGACGGGTCTGGGCCGCGCTTGGGGACGAGCCACCGGCCTGAGGCCGAGTCAGGTTGCGGCATGGCCTAGTGTTGCACGCACATGGGACGGGACGCGTCACGGCCCGGCCCAGCGTTGGAGAGGGTTCGGGCCAGACCGGGGCCGCAAATTTGATTTTTTTTTAAAATTAATTTTTCTATAATTTTTTTATGTTTTAATGTTTTTTTAATTATAAATTCTTTTTTTTTAATTTTAAATCTTCGAAAGAATTATGATTTTCCAGTGTTTAAATTGCTAACGCTTTCAATTTTTTCAAGTAAAATAAGTTTGAATTGTGAACAGTGCAATTTAATAGTTGGAGCTTGAATTAAGACTACAAGGTTATAGAAGTTGTGGCCAGAGTCTGAAAATTAGGGGAATGATGATGGGGAGGGGACTTGGGGCCTGAATCTGGGCCACGGTTAATGATGCTCTAAAATTACGCAATGAACAGATGAACCATATTGAGAATTTCACAAAATGACTGATAATCGACCACAATTATTATTTTATGGATAAAACCCTAAACTTTTATGTGTATGATTAAATTGATGCTAAATCATAAATAGTTTTAAAAATTATGCTTATAAAAATTGGAAAAATGCAGTAATTCAAAGACTCTAAAAAGGGGGCTTGAACCTCAGCCACACGCTCTAACTAACTACTCCCTCCGTCCCGGCTAAGATGACACATTGCTTAGCCGGCACGAGATTTTAGGAGTTATTGGTTAAAGTGTTTAATTGGAGAGAGAGAAGGTGGGTGTAAGTATTAAAGTAGAGAGATAAAGAAAGATGAATATTTTAATAGGGGTGGGAAAAAGTGGTTGAGTGTATTAATTGAAGAGAGAAAGTTACCAAAAAAGGAAATGTGTCATCTTAGTTGGGACAAACTAAAAAGGAAAACGTGTCATCTTAAGCGGGACGGAGGGAGTAATATATTGCATCTTCTTGTTTATCAAAGGGTGGTTTTATTTATTATTATATCTGTAAATGTAAAGTTTGTATTCTTTTAATGAATTATGGCCGAATCAATTACATATTATAAATAATAACGGCTTCAAAATCAATTTTTTCAAAAATCAAAAGATAAAGATACCAAAGTGAAATAATAAAAAGTGGCTTCATTAAATAAAAAAAAAATATCAAAAGTAAGCAACAAGTGCAGTATCTAAGCTTACACATCTTCAGTCATCAAGTGTCATTTCACCTCTAAACAAAACTTTGAGATATGGCAGCACTCTTGGCAGTGCGTTAACATCCGCTAAGTTGACACTCATCATATCGAACGCGACGCACGTTTTGTGCATATGCCCTGCTTCATCGAACTCCGGGATCTTCGGGTATCTCTGGTAGATATGAGTCAGTATGATCCTATACGCACCTGCATAATTCCCCAATTCCACTGCCTCCGTCGTCGTGCTGTGTTTCCGAGCCACCGCCTCGTCCATCATCCCGTCTTCAAAGGTCGCCTGCAGACGTGAGTCAATAAAATGGTCAACCAAGATCACAGTGAGCATACTGAAATAGGCACACATTCAGTACATCCGGATGCAAAGTGCACATGTCTTCACTAAATTCTAATTAAAGACTGTCTTCACTATATTATTAGAGACTAATGAGTCCACTAAGAGCATCTCCAACTGCGGACGTCGCGGTAGGACGTCCCGGAAGTCCGACCGGACGTCCGCCGTAGTGAAGAAAAAGGTAGGACACGGACGTCCCGTGAGGACGTCGGATGGGCTCGGATATCCGACCGACGGACGGGCGGACGTCCGCCATTGTGGCGTGGGTCGGAGGTCGAGGTCGGACGTCCGACTAAATTTTTTTTTTTAAAGCTCTATAAATACGGCTCGTTGAATTTTAATTCCATAAATTGAGTAATTGTGAATTTATTTT